>NW_026775126.1:340000-672500 GCF_963082965.1 Carassius carassius | reverse complement strand
AGTGAATCGTGAAACAGTGATTCTGTTCAAATTCCCTTTAAAATCTTAAATGATTCCCTTTGAGCTAAATTGACCTGTTTCCTTTACATTGGTTCTTCCAAAAAGGTGCTACAAGCAGTATTGAACATCTCGTTTCTCTCACCCGTTCCATCACCTGCGGAAGGAGGGAGACGGGAGGGAAAGCATAAAGCGGGCAGCACGGCCATCTCCGTGACAGCGCGCTTTCTTCCTTGGAAAAGAACGCGGGGCAGTGAGCGTTTTCACTTCCGCCCTGCCAAATCTCTCCCACAACAGCCGGACTGTTTGTGGAGCCGAAGTGGAGGCGTCCGTCGACACTATCTTCACATTCGAGGAAGTCCCCAGGCTTACACCTGATTGGTACCAGCCGTTTGCGGTCCAGGGTTTCAGGGCTGTGACACAGCCCTGATTGACCTTGAGATGCAGTCGGCCAGACACCCATGCTCTGGGCGTTACGCCTGTGGCATTTGAGGCGGGGGGCGCGCTGATCACAGCGGGCAGATCGGCGCGGGGCGACGGCCGGTAGAGCGAGAACGGGGGTCTCGAGCTGCGTTGCTGAAGCTGTTGCAATAACGGCTTTTGTGTGCAGGCAAGCGGGCAACTGTGCAGGCTTGCGCGTTGCAGAAAACGCTGGACAAAGGTGCGTCGCTATCGCCTGTTCCACCGGCGGAAGTGACTGGTAGTTCCTGTTTGTAGCATCATCCAGTGTGGAGAATGCTAGTGAGACAGGCGAACGAGTTCGCGCTGAATATAGAGCATTCCTTGCCTTTGCCACCTCTTCGTGAAGCTCAGGAAGAAATGAGGCGGGCTTTGAGAAGTACCCTCATCCGAAAGGAACGTACCATCCAGCCGGGAACGAGAGGGGGGCGCTGGTGCAGACCACTCAAGGCCGAGACTCGTCGCGGCCAACGTGACCACTCGCCCCGGCTCCTTCTCGATGTCAGCTCTTCTGCTGGGCTTCTGAGCAGAAGGCGCGAGATCCTCGGAGCTCGCCCAGCCCTCACTTGCTTCCTCCGTGATCCAGCGATGCGTGAGCTTCGCTGAAGAGATGAAAAATCAGGTGAGTCAGCCTTTTCGAGCTCCTTTTATAGGGTTGGGCCACACCCGTTTCGGCGGGAAGTGGCGTGAAGGGCGCGACGCGACCTTATTGGTCTGATATGGCATCAGCCTGCGCTCGATAGGCTGTGCACTTGCCGCAGAAGCAGCCAATGAGCGAGCGAGCCGTCTCGCCTATGGCTGTGTACTGCTGCAAATGCGCTTTACAAAAATTCAAAATTAAGGATCATTTTTTGCTTCAGTATTTCGTGAAAAGAGACTTTTCCCGTAGCGTCTTAGCTAAGACGCAGTACGAGAGAACTCTAAGAGAACGCAGTGCATTAAATTGAACATTAAACGTTTTCCTCCTATAGAAAATCATTATAAATAAAACGCACAATGTAGCTTAATGGACAAGGACAGTGATATAAACTAGAAAAGGTGGTATCCTCACAATTATATTCCTTCTTAGAGAAAAATGGTATATGTGAGGATTTCCAGTCAGGATTTAGACCGTATCATAGTACTGAGACTGCTCTCCTTAGAGTTACAAATGATCTGCTCTTATCATCTGATCGTGGGTGTATCTCTCTATTAGTTTTATTGGATCTTAGTGCTGCGTTTGACAAAATTGACCACAACATTCTTTTGCATAGACTTGAACACTTTGTTGGCATTAATGGAAGTGCATTAGCATGGTTTAAATCGTACTTATATGACCGCCATCAGTTCGTAGCAGTGAATGAAGATGTATCCTATCGATCACAAGTGCAGTATGGAGTAACTCAAGGCTCAGTACTAGGGCCGCTACTCTTCACGCTTTATATGTTACCCTTGGGAGATATCATCAGGAAACATGGTGTTAGCTTTCACTGTTATGCTGATGATACTCAGCTCTATATTTCTTCGCGGCCCGGTGAAACACACCAATTTGAAAAACTAATGGATTGCATAGTCGATATAAAAAACTGGATGATGAGTAGTTTCTTACTGCTAAATTCTGAAAAAACAGAGGTGTTAATTATAGGACCTAAAAACTCTGCTTGTAATAACCTAGAACACTGTCTAAGACTTGATGGTTGCTCTGTCAATTTTTCGTCATCAGTTAGGAACCTAGGTGTGCTATTTGATCACAATCTTTCCTTAGAAAGCCACGTTTCTAGCATTTGTAAAACTGCATTTTTCCATCTCAAAAATATATCTAAATTACGGCCTATGCTCTCAATGTCAAATGCAGAAATGTTAATCCATGCATTTATGACCTCAAGGTTAGATTATTGTAATGCTTTATTGGGTGGTTGTTCTGCACGCTTAGTAAACAAACTACAGCTAGTCCAAAATGCAGCAGCAAGAGTTCTTACTAGAACCAGGAAGTATGACCATATTAGCCCGGTCCTGTCAACACTGCACTGGCTCCCTATCAAGCATCGCATAGATTTTAAAATATTGCTTATTACTTATAAAGCCCTGAATGGTTTAGCACCTCAGTATTTGAATGAGCTCCTTTTACATTATAATCCTCTACGTCCGCTACGTTCTCAAAACTCAGGCAATTTGATAATACCTAGAATATCAAAATCAACTGCAGGCGGCAGATCCTTTTCCTATTTGGCGCCCAAACTCTGGAATAACCTACCTAACATTGTTCGGGAGGCAGACACACTCTTGCAGTTTAAATCTAGATTAAAGACCCATCTCTTTAACCTGGCATACACATAACATACTAATATGCTTTTATTATCCAAATCCGTTAAAGGATTTTTAGGCTGCATTAATTAGGTAAACCGGAACCGGAAACACTTCCCATAACACCCGATGTACTTGCTACATCATTAGAAGAATGGCATCTACGCTAATATTTGTCTGTTTCTCTCTTGTTCCGAGGTCACCGTGGCCACCAGATCCAGTCTGTGTCCAGATCAGAGGGTCACTGCAGTCACCCGGATCCAGTACGTATCCAGACCAGATGCTGGATCAGCACCTAGAAAGGACCTCTACATCCCTGAAAGACAGCGGAGACCAGGACAACTAGAGCCCCAGATACAGATCCCCTGTAAAGACCTTGTCTCAGAGGAGCACCAGGACAAGACCACAGGAAACAGATGATTCTTCTGCACAATCTGACTTTGCTGCAGTCTGGAATTGAACTACTGGTTTCGTCTGGTCAGAGGAGAACTGGCCCCCCAACTGAGCCTGGTTTCTCCCAAGGTTTTTTTCTCCATTCTGTCACCGATGGAGTTTCGGTTCCTTGCCGCTGTCGCCTCTGGCTTGCTTAGTTGGGGACACTTCATCTACAGCGATATCGTTGACTTGATTGCAAATAAATGCACAGACACTATTTAACTGAACAGAGATGACATTACTGAATCCAATGATGAACTGCCTTTAACTATCATTTTGCATTATTGACACTGTTTTCCTAATGAATGTTGTTCAGTTGCTTTGATGCAATGTATTTTGTTTAAAGCGCTATATAAATAAAGGTGACTTTGACTTTGATATAAACGAGTTGTAGACAGTTTATTCTATATGGAAAAATGCTTAACGCGAAACTTTGCGTGTTGCGTTTATTCTGGGCTCACCTGCTTGCCTACACATATTAGTTATGTATTTTAATAATGAGGAGAAGCAAACTGAGTTTGGCCTTTATCATCTTAGTCCACTATGCAATATTTTGCGGTATGTGAGGAAAATACGATATGCATATTCCTTAAAATAATGAACTGTATATTTAATTTGATATTTTAATATCATCTTAATACATTAAGCCATGTTAAGTCTTTTTTTCTACGCTTAGCGAGAGATTTTGCGCAAGCGTTCATATTCTGCTGTTCTGGCCACGGATTTGCCGGTCTTGTCTTTTTCTTGCAGGACCCAAGAAAACACTAACGTTAACTTCTATGACATTTCAAAATGACATTTCACACACAAAGTGGAGCCGGAGATGAAGCTTTTGCACGTTCACAGCCAGCTTGTTAACACAGAGGAGATGCTGGGTTTTTTTTTTTCCCATCAGTCAAAATCTCCCGCTCCAAATAAAAATACTGACATAGTTCTGTAAATTACCAGACCCAATGCCACAAAGAGTGGAGAAGCCAGACATGGCCAAATAAGGGATGATAACTTGCCCTGACCTAATATTACAAAAATAACTCATACAAATCTGCTCAGTTTTAAATCTTCGAAGAAAACAGCTCTATAATCTCCCTAACCAAGCGCTGGTTAATAAAAGCAGCTCACGAATGGTAAGTTAGCTAACGTTAAAGTTAGCAATAGCCAATGGAAATTTGAAATGGTAATACACACGATGAACCCAGACAATATAACATTTAAAACTACTGCAAATAAAACAGGCACTTTGGTAAGGTACACTTTTCCAAAAAAATAAGAAATGACTGCTGAAAGGCAGACAGCTGCCAATTCTTTTTTGACGTTCTGCTTAAACCGTCATCTCTGTCCAAGGCAGCTGGCAGTTGCAGCAGAGAACAAAGTCCCATAATGCAATGCAAAACGTAAATAAACAGTTATATGGAAACTTAAACAGAAACTTATATGGACAATTTCTGTAAAAATATACAGTAATACAACTGTTAATAAACAAATATTTTTTTAGAGTGTGCAAGAGTATTGCCACCATGCCGTGAGTGACCATAATCCTTAGTTTTGGGCTGCTGTCACAGAGAGCAAGTCAGCGGTTTGCGTTTCTTTGGCCTTTTCTGAAGCAGGCCCTGTGCAATGGCTTCCTCTTTCTTCTTTTTCCTCCAAGCAGTTGTCCGAGTCACGTGATCAACATTGTCTGCAGCTGCAACCCTGTTCTGCTCAGAAACCCATTCAGCCATACTGTCTTTTCCAGCTGCGGTGGAATGTGATACATTTTACATTTATTACAAATACAGTTTATTTAAGCGGTGAAAACAACATATTTAATTTGCACTTAAATGTGTGTTCTTTTAAAGTATATTATTTATATATACTTTATAAAAGTATACTTAAGTGCACGTCTTTTTCACAAGGGTTTTCACGCATCTCGTATAATACTCCCTCTTATTGGAAGCTTAATAATTCAATCCTCTCTTCTGGGGAAGAAACAAACTTGATGACATCATTACTAACCTTTGGAATAAACCAAAAGAAGAACAACATTTTAGCAGAAATTGGGAACTAACAAAATGTAAAGTTTTGAAATATCTTGAAATATCAGAAAATCAGTGGTGAACAAACAAGCCCCATTATTTGAAGAAATATTAAATTCATATTAAATTCTCACATTAAGGGTGGTTTAAACTTGTCTTAATGTGTAACTATGTTACCCTAAAACTCCCTGTCAACATATCTAACTTTCACCAACAGGTTCTTTTAGCATGGACTCTTATTTACAAACATAACTTTTCTCCTCACTGGTGTTACATATGGAACAATAGGAATAAGTTATTTAAGAATAAATCTTTATTCAATTGTCAGTTGTTTAGTAACAGAATATTTCATGTTAGTCAGCTCTTTAACAAGGACGGTTGGCTCTTTAGATGTACAGAATTTATTTTAGAATATAATATAACACCTAAAGAGTTTGCAACTGTTATGGACCTTAAACCTTTGGAAAAATATATGGTCCATGCAACAAAAACTTTTCCTCACTAACAAAACAAAAGTTATAACTTTTAAATTACTCTGTAATATTTACCATGCCAAACATTTTTTTAAGAAAATTTGCATCAGATTGTGACACTAAATGCTCCTTTTGTCAGAATGATACTGAAACACTTCTTCATTTGCTTTGGTTGTGCAACTATACTTTTCAGCTTTGGAAAGATGTACACTTACTCTGAAGCGCATTCAAATGCCTGCTTTATTATAAACCTCATTCTTTTTCTATGTAGATTTTATATTCATAAATGTTAGTTTTTGAACTGTAAACTTATTTTTGTAGTATTCTTTCAGGAGATAAAACATTATTTACTTACAATTTCACTCTCACCTAACAAAAAAGCTCTCAAAACGTAGTTTGCACAGCCTACAAACTCTTAACTGTATTTAATGTGTGATTTTTATTAATTTGTGTAGTGCCCTCTTATTTCCTTCCATTCTTTCCCCTTTGTCTTTTGTTAGTTTTATTTCCTTCTGCCTTGTACTACTGATAGTTTGGTTTTTATTTTATACTATTGCTGTTGTTCTTAAATGTTGTTATGCTTTAATTTTTGTAATTCAATAATGTAAACTAAATGCTTAGAGCATTAAAACAGCGGATTCATTCGCATAAACCAATCGGAATGAAGAATCTGTCCGTAGCGCCACACGTCACCGCCTCTTCATCATCATCATCATCATCATCAGACACGCCCACGCGCGTCTTCACAGTACAGAGTCCAGCGTCACACACACACACACACACACACACACACACACACACAGCTGGCGAAGACTCTCTGGGCGTCAGCGGAGTGAACGAGGCTTCACACAGTGAAAGAGTCGGGGCTCGACTGTGTGTGTGTGTCTTACCAGAGACATTCACGGATAAACCATGGCTTCGTCAAGCGACACCACACTGACAGCAGGTAACTAACTCTCTGCCTTCTCTAATATCTTAACTAATCACAGACCAGTGTGAGTCTGTGTTCGGTTTTGCTTTATATTTCATCACATGATGATGTTCACCTCCGAGTCTGAACAGTGTTTTTATCCAGCTTTCCTTCATTGATATACAGCGTGTAGTTGTCAGTTGTTTCATTTAAATGCATGTTAGAGGACCCCTGGAAATCAACTGCAGAGATTTGAGATGAAGTATTGTTGAAATGGAAACAAAATGTGCTGTGATTTTCTCAAAACATGTACAGTTTTCATCACTTTAAAATGCAAATAGTATAAAAAAATTATTTAAACGAGTAAAAACTCCTGGTAACAGAACTCTAAGAAACTTTAAACTAAAGAAGAAAGTAATTGAGAAAACATCTTAACCCTCAAATGAGCTCTTTAAGGTCCAAACAACTCCACAAACAGCTTCACTGACATTATTCCTGTCAGACGTCTAGAGAAGATCTTACTGAGAGTTACAGAGGTTTAGATGTTAAGTCTTATGTGTTAGCGTAGCACTACGTACAAGTGTGTGTTCATAAAGAGCATGTTTAGCTAAAACACTAAAACAGATGATGCTCCACTGATCTCACTTGAAGTCCAGTTCCTGATTAAATGGATGCTGTGCTGCTTTAGCATTGTTTATAGCTTCAGATCTAACTGTACCATAAAAATAAATAATTTGCACTTCACTTTGTGCTCAGAATGTTTTCTTCTGCACCATCTCAAAGAGCACAGACATGAAGAATCAGCATATGAATCTCATCAGTAGTGAGTCATGCTGCAATGCATGCTGGGATACATCACAAGACAAAGCTGTTTCTCATTTCCAAGAAGGCAAAGAAAGTTCTTGCCAAGCTTCCTGTGTAGGACACGAGAACAGAGAACAAACTCTTATGAGTATTGAGAAACTGACCGCATTATCAGCAGAAGCAGCGGCCAATGAACCATAAATATAAGATAACATTACAAACAAATGGCACAACTCATTAAACATTTCAAACTATTATAGATAATACTTACATATGATTGTATAACGTTTTATTTTACAGCGTTATATTTTTAACTATTAATCGAGCGCCGACCTCTCTCTCTCTCTCTCTCTCTCTCTCTCGTAAAGCCAATAAGGAAGTGACTAAAACTGCAATTCATCGACTGGCCGCTTGAGGCTGGCTGCATCCCCATGTTAAAATGCCCAACTTTACAGCAGGAAAAAACATGTTTACAGCCTGGTGCAAAAAATGATTTTGGTCTAAATAGCTAATTTTGCCCTTCATGACAACTGTGAGGGGGGTGAATTTTTTAATAACTCATCCGTTTAAATTATTTTAAGACTTAAAGTTCTGCATAATTAAGGGCGTGGCCCAGACATGGGGACTTGTGACTTGGTGACTTGGACTCGAGTCGCTATTTTTATGACTTGTGACTTGACTTGACAAAAAGTAAAATACTTGAGACTTGACTCGGACTTGGAAGTTAAAGACTCGGGACTTGACTTGACTTGAGACAGGATGACTTGAATGACTCTAGTGTTAATCACATTATGTTTTCAGTTTGAATATAAAATATATAAATTATTTTAAAAAAATAAAATTGATTACTCAGCTGGAGCGCAGGCTGAGAATCGCGTTGTCATGTCATGACATCATCAGTCATGCCCTCTCTCCGTTACGCAGACCACGCCCACTTAGATCAGATATCACATCACATCAACAGCTCAGCTTGAGGGGTACCGAGGGTCATCGCTTTTGTCGTCAATAATTCGCGCCTAAAAATGCGTGGAAATCGCTAGTCGCGCCGCTTTCTCCTTGTTTCCAAAGCGCTCGGGCAGTTGCGCCCCTGAGGCGTCGAGCGTGTCGCACCGCGTGCGCGTCGCGACCGCGTTGCTTCCATTGTGAGCGCGCATACCGGTGGCGCATACATGGTGGGATAGGCCACATCGTGCTCGGCTTGCAGACAAGACTCTCGAATCTTATATTTTGCAAGTGCAATACCTTGTAATAGAGGTAATGACTTATGGATATACTCTGAGAGAGAGATTGTGTTTGTGTGTGTGTGTGTGTGTGTGTGTGTGAGAGAGAGAGAAACAAACTCATGCTTCACCTGATGAAGGAAACCCAAACTGAGTCTGACTCCAATCACAACCCCAACATTCAGAAACTAATTGACAAAAATCTGAAGTATAATTATGATGAAAAATGAAAAAAATGAATTTGAGCTCCAAACCAAACTCCAGTGTTATTCGGCCCTAAACAGAACCACAAAACTGGCAAATTACTTATCACTAAAGCCATTAAAAGAAAGACAAATCCTTTCAAAATATGGACTCAGTGATCATGATTTGGAAATAGAGATTGGTAGACATAAAAGATCCTGGCTACCGAGAGAAGAGAGACTGTGCAAACACTGTGAGCTGAATCAAACAGAGGATGAGAAACACTTCCTTCTTGTCTGTCCCAAATACAGCACTACAAGAGAAAACATTCTTCCCACAGTTTGAAGCTTTGAATCCTTCATTCTTGTCTCTAAATGACTCAGAGAAACTACTCTATATACCTGGAGAGAATGAGACGGCAGTCACACTAGCTGCTAAATATTTATACACCATACACACCATACGAAAGGGATAATTTATTATATTCAACTGTTTTATTTTATATTCTTAATTCTATATAATTACTATTATTAATATTAGAAATATTATCTGCTGCTGCTATTTTTATTGTATTTTATTGTAGTCATATTTTATTCTGTATCTAAATGCTAAATTTGGCAATACTGTAACTCAAATGTCATGCCAATAAAGCAACTTGAACTTGAACTTGAGAGAGAGAGGAAGAGAGAGAGAGAGAGAGGAGAAATGTAAGAAAGTTTAATGTTGTAAGTAAACTGTGTTTGAGGGGAAGTCGTGGCCTAATGGTTAGAGAGTCGGACTCCCAATCGAAAGGTTGTGAGTTCGAGTCCCGGGCCGGCAGGAATTGTGGGTGGGGGGAGTGCATGTACAGTTCTCTCTCCACCTTCAATACCACGACTTAGGTGCCCTTGAGCAAGGCACCGAACCCCCAACTGCTCCCCGGGCGCCGCAGCATAAATGGCTGCCCACTGCTCCGGGTGTGTGTTCACAGTGTGTGTGTGTGTGTTCACTGCTCTGTGTGTGTGCACTTCGGATGGGTTAAATGCAGAGCACGAATTCTGAGTATGGGTCACCATACTTGGCCGAATGTCATGTCATGTCACGTCGTTTGAGAGAGAGAGGGGGGGTTGGGGGTGTTCAGAGAGGAGTCTGTTGGATGTTTAGCTGTTATTTGTTTTATGGACTCAATGTTGAAAATGTAAAACATTTCTGTTGGCAGAAGTGAAAAATAAATAATTTTATGAAGTTACAATTTTGTTTGATTCCATGATGTATTTTACTGAACATGAGTATTTACAATGCAAATCCAAATTATTTTAATTTACTGTTACTTATATCTTGTCTTTAACTTTATTAAGATCAGATTCTGCAGGTAAAATTACAATAATAAGGTGACTTGACTTGGACTTGACTTGACTTACTACAGGACTTGACTTGACTTGCCCAAGAAAAAAATACTTGGGACTTACTTGAGACTTGCACATGTGTGACTTGGTCCCATCTCTGGCGTGGCCACTTGAGTGACAGGTGGATTGCCGCTGCTGACACTATACTAATATATCAGTTAAATACTAAATACTAAATTATAAAGGAACTATGCAGTAAGAATAAAAATAAACAAGATATTCTTCTCCTCTTTCACACAACTACAACACTGTGTATATATAGATACAAAAAACACTGAATAATAAAAGCATTATGCAGTAAGAATAAATGTGTGTGTAACTGAAGCATAATGACACATACCTTGTCCAGGTTGTCGACACCTCCTTTGCAGCGGTTGTAGTCTGTGATGATCACTGGCTTCTTTTCTTCAGTGTCGCTCACAGCTGGCTCGCGGTGCTTGGTACTAAGGAGCAGCACATTCTTCCCTCGTTTGGGTACGTAAGACACCGCTGTGTGCGTCTTAGTAAAAGCAAAGAGGGAGGACAGAAGTGCTCTATGCTTTATTTGCAGCAGCTGTGGGGGGAGTTCTGGCTTGTTCCTGCGAATTGTGCCGACTAGGGCCATCTTCCTCTTTAGAAGCTCCTCCGCCAGTCCATAGGAGGTGAACCAATTGTTGCAGGACACAGTGTTCCCCTGGAGCCCCTCCGTCATTTCCAGAATGACCCTTTTTCCTTGGTTCACCTCCGCAGGACTTCCAGGAGACTTCCCCGTGTAACTTTGCAACTTCCATGCATAGGATGTGGTGACATCACAGGTGACCCAAATTTTTATGCCATACTTGGCAGGCTTGCTGGGCATGTACTGGCGAAATCTGCATCGGCCTTTGAAAGGGACGAGCTGCTCATCCACACAGACATCCTGGCCTGGGTTGAACAGCAGGGGAAGGCGATGTGTCCACTTCTCCCAGATGGTCCGAAATACAGCCAGCTTGTCATGCATGTAACGTGCAGGTCGTGTCATCCTGTCATCCAACCTCAGGGTGGAGCTCAGGAGCTTGAATATCCTGTGGGACATGGTGGCTCGGAAAATGAAACGTCCGTTTTCCACATCCCACAGGCTTCTTGTTGATTCATTTCGGGACTTGTACACGCCGGCCAGAACCAGCAGCCCGATGTATGCCTGAATGTCAGTAGAATCGAAATCCATCCAATCCGTCACAAAACGCCTCCCGTGTAAATTAGTGTTCTCCAGAAGAAGCTGAATGATTTCTTCGGTGATGAAGAGGTCGAAGCAGGACTGCAAAGTTGTGATGCGGGCATTGCATAGTGTGTGGGACCCGGGGTCATACCCTTGGCAGGATTGTAGCGCAGCGTCTCAGTGTGAGTGGAAGACCAGAGAATCTGCCCATTTTTTTAATTCCACTGAAGATCTGCAGTCTCTTCTGTGTCCTCACTCTCAGTGCTGTCATCAGAGGAACACGAGCTATCAGAGTCAGACTAATGCAAGCTCGACTTCATCCTCTGAAGTCAACTCTTCATCCTCACTTTCACTGTTGGTGGCCACAACTAGATCCAGAGCTTCCCTTGCTGTGAAACGTCTCTTCATCTTGCAAACTATGAAATGACAAGGCCCTCAAGCCACTGATATTTATAGGTTTGGCTGTGAAAGCACCCGTCTCAACTAAAATCTAACAGACAAAACAATCACCATTTTCTCAAGGTGAAAACAAAAACAAGGGTTTGAGGGGCTTCTGAACTACTACATCAAAATCAAGCTCACCTTTTATCTTTGAACAAAAACAATAACAAATGTAAAAAGTGCAAAGAAGTAATAAGAAATGTGTTTGAATGAAAAACAATCTTCAAAGCTCAGTAACTTTTTGACCTTATTCAGTTTTCACATGACAGGGTCTGTGACTCTGTATGACTCATTTACATGGGGTGGGCCAGTACAATATATATTTTTTCCACTCAAACTGTTAACACACACACACACACACACACACACACATACACACATAAAATTTTCAGTACACACATACAAACCACACTCTGACATCCATACCAACACACCCACACAATTATAGCTTCATAATATATCTAATTGGCTTTATAAAACAACAATAAAGCGATAATTTGCTTTATATGCCAAACCTGAAAAAATTGCACCAATTGGTAAAAAATAGTAAAAAATTTAATTTTGAAGCCTTGCCAACACAATGAAAGCCTGTTAACAAAGATTGCATCATTTTATAGTTGAATGGCACCGGGATTAAAAATGGCAGTTTTAATGGGTTTCAATGGGGACATTTTTGTCCAAAAGGTCCTGAGAGGAAGTATTTTGTGTACCTAGTAGACATTAGATTTCTTAAAGGAAATGAAGGTGAAATATTAAAATTCCAATAAAAATACACACCAGTGGCAAATTTTATGCAGTTAGCATTAACACAGGCAAAGTTATCAAAAAACAAAACTGAAAAAGCCAAAAATGTCCTCAAGGATGCACAAGGGTTAATATGAAATACTGCAGACTTTCTCCAGGTCTTATAACTTAACTAAAAAATGAGGTAAACAATCAATGTTTGTCTCTCTCAAGTCTACACTCAGTGCATCCTCGAGATCAAGAACACTTCATGTGATCTGATATTTACAGTATTGTTTGATCTGAAGCTATTAATTATAAAGCAGGAAACCAGACTCTAAATGATGTCAGTGGGTTATCCGCTCTCACGACTTATCTTTTGGTTTTCCTGGCTCAGATAAATGTGTTTTATGAACTGTTCAAACAAGCAGTGTAACACTAACAGCAAAGCCTCAAGGGTCAAGATCCCAACAGAAGGACACACAGATCTCCTTGATGGTGATTTGAAATGAAACACTATAACATCTAAACTAGAGGTCGACCGATAGTGGATTCTGCAGATAATGAAGAATAGGATGGACCACACTGACTGATACAGATTCATTAACCGATAGTTTTTCAAATGCATTCCCAACAAAAAATAAAATAGTGCTTTATTAAAAAAAACATTACTGAACCATACTAGCAGTAGTAGCTAGTAATAATAATAATAATAGTAATAGTAAATGTTGAAATTACCACACTCTAATAGGGCCCTATGACATCTGTTTTATTTCTTTCCAGATTACGTTATTTCTGTGTTAATTTTCCTGTATTGTTTATTTTTTTATTTGTATTTTTTAATAGTTAAATTGAGGTTTATTAATCAAAGAGCAAGCCTAATTATATAAAACCATGAAACATAATTTTTTACATCAATTCAATAAAACTGTAGCAAAAATATGTTTATGGCCCCTGTGAAATGTTTTATTTTTGTTTCTCACCGTATTTCTTATTGTTACCAAATTCTTTGTTTTAGCATTTCTAATTATTTGAATGCATTAAATAATTTATTATATTTTTTTCTTTAAGAAGCCTAATGATTTTCCCCCTCAAAACTTCTGTGGTGTATTTAAATTGTTCTGGTTATCAAATCAAGGCATGAAACATTCATTTATCTTTTAATAACTGAAAATTAATCTTTTTTTTTTAAACAAATGGGATTTACTATATTAAAATTAAAACATGGAAGAAATATTGTGTGGTTATTCCTTAAAAATAATGTTTGTTTCATTTTAGTAGTAGATTATGTACACTCTACTGAAAAATAGAGCAGACTTTTATTTTGAAGGGTTGCTATGAATACCTTTACAGTTCTGTGCATGTGATATATGAGGCTAGTTTTACTCAAATCAAACGGTCAGATGCTCATGAAGTGACTCTCAGAGCTGTTCTGGAGATGTTTTCATGTGTTTATGTCCTCATTTACTGAGACGACAGAAGCTGAAATCACCAGAGCGTCACGTGCACTTCAGAATATGTCTAATAAATGAAACCCCGCATCTGTGCCATTCATTACAGTCATGCACAAACATGCAGGATTCATATTTAAATATACTTTTCGCGGCTTAATAGTAACAGATACCAGTCCATATCGCGATTTGATATAAGTGCTTCTGCTGTACATTTGACCAGTTCCGTGACATTCCACGTTAAACTTAAACGTTAAACACGTTAAACTATGGGGTGGTGTTAGCGCAGTGGATAAGACGCATGCCTGTGGTGTGGGAGACCCGGGTTCGAATCCACTGTGAGACACCAGTGTGTCCCTGAGCAAGACACTTAACCCCTAGTTGCTCCAGAGGCGTGCGACCTCTGACATATATAGCAATTGTAAGTCGCTTTGGATAAAAGCGTCAGCTAAATGAATAAATGTAAATGTAAATGTAAACTGTGAATTCTGTTTTCCGTCTGCGTTTTCCGTGTCACAGAACTCACAGGGCCCTACAATTATACCAGCACAATGTATACTCTCACACTTTAACTGCTTCTCTTATTCTGTGATGTTCTGCATGGCCAATATGAATTTTATGGATTTGGTTAGGATCATTGTAGGACATATGATGAAAAAAATGCACTAGGGATATTTTAATAGAGATGACCTCAAAATATTCTATACGCCACAGCAAGTAACGAAAAAGAGTGTATTATGTGTTATGTCTTAAGTCAATGGATGTATTCACTTGTGACAAAAACTGATTTGGCTTTATTACAATGTGTGCATAATCGCATTCAATAAATAAATCCTAAATAAGTTGTTCAGATGAATAAAGCACAATGTTTTCTTGCATACTTATTTTAATTGTTTGGTCATACAGTTCATATATAATATATTCACTTTAATAAATCGGGGATTAAACGTGGAGTTATGTTCTGTATGCTAAATATCAAAACAAGCGTATGTGCACAGTACTGCGCTTTGCGAGATTTAAATGCTATATGGCCGACTGACCTGGTATACTCTCTGTCATTTCATTCACGAACGATAAGATCTCTAGATCATGTGAATTTGGGTGCTTTACATTGAACAGTTTGTGCAATGTTTTTGATGAAAAAAAACATATTTAATGCTTGACTGAACTGTACTATACAACTTTCTACACATGAACTAAACATATTTAACGTATTCAAACCATTTACGTACATGAAATCAAATATAAAATACAAATTAAATAACAAATGACATTTTTGGACACAGGCCGGGCATTGTAGTACTATATAGATTACTCCTTGTGTAAGAATGTGTAAAACAACTTTTAAAGTGAGCAAAACATTTTTGGCATAAATATAAAATTGTTATAGAATTACCTTACAATAAGCAAAACAAACACCTCATTAATCCAAAATAAAAATGATAAAGTACAAATTAAATAAATAAAAAATCACAGCTTTGGTCCGAAGCCATAATCAAAGTAATAACTTTGAACTCAGGTACAATGTCTGGAACTTACGTCTGGAAATTTCTAAAATTTCTCTCATCATATACTTCACCCTCATTCCATCCCCAATGTACACTTCTTAAGAGAAAATATTTTAGTAAAGTCCATCATTTTATTTGCAGAAAGAAAGTCATGTGCTGTTTTTGGTTTCTTTGCCTTCTGTTTTTTACCTCTTTCTCACATTATTCAGTCGGATTTCTCCTAGAGGAAAAGATGTACCAGAGACTATTTTGGTGAAGTTTTGTGCAATTATCTCAGGGAGGGAAACTGCAAAGAAAAAATTGCTGTGCCTTCTGTAGTCATTCTGGGGCTGACAACACTTATGGATCTACAGTACGTCATTAATAGTCTTTAATTTTTGGAAATACCATTGCTTGGTGTTGACATTTAGTTTGTCCTGGTAGGGCCCACTTTCCTTTTCTTTTTGCTTCTTCACATACTTCCTTCTCCATCAAGATTTCAACGCTTTACGCAGTCAAAAGTATCGGTGTTAACACTAGCAGAGGGTGATCCAGCTATAATGGCGGCTCTGCCCCAGCATGCAGCGATATGTGACGTATGTGTCCCCAACTAAGCAAGCCAGAGGCGACAGCGGCAAGGAACCGAAACTCCATCGGTGACAGAATGGAGAAAACAAACAGAATTCCAGAATTGTCATTTCCAGACTCTACAGATTCAGGAATCAGGCCAGTGCTTTACAGCCTCATCACAAACACATGTGTGAGAGCGAGCTGCGGGCCACTCTCGGCCCAGATGACACTCGCCGATGCTGAGCTCGGGCCGATTACTACTGGATAACTGGGTATCCTGGCTAAAAGCCCATCCATGATCATAAAACTGCTCCACACGGCTCCGGGGGATTACTAAAGGTCTTCTGAAGTATATCGATGGATTTATGTAAGATAAAAGTTTATAAAGCAAAACATCCATTCTGGTGCTGGAAGTTTTACTTCATAAACATAAAATATTTATATTTTCCAATCTATGATATCTTCAGGTCTATCGCTATGTTTCTCTCACCAGATGATGAGGTTGTAGGATGTGACTTCATCTGAAAAAAGTATCTGAAATAGGAAAAAAGTATAAGATCATGAGATAAGGTCAGTGTTATTTGTGACTGGGTATGCTCATGCATAAAGTAACATTTAAAAATAAATAGATAAATAGATCTAACAACACATTTCTTTTGAGAAGATAAGTACCCTGTTGCCTGTCTGTCTTGAGCTCCAGAAAAAAGACCATGAAGTCTAATGCAGAGAACCATCTCAGCATATGGATAATAGAACCGTATTATTTAGCATATCTAAATAGAACCGTCACCACGTGCAAAGAACCGTATCTTTAGAGTAGTTTCAATCACATCAGGCTTTAAACTAAACTTTGTATTTAATCAAAAACCTGCCTCACAGACACTTTTGAATATTTTAATTGGCAAGATAAGGAAAATGTACTAAATTATTTTCTTCTCTTTGTAGGAAGAAGGCCCAACTCTATGTTTCTGCCACCAAACTGTGAGTATACACATTGAGAAATCTCCTGATTCTCCGTCAGTCTGCTGTAGCTCATCAATGAGCTCGTCTTCTTTCTCTCACTCTTCCTTCAGTGTCTATGAGACTGGTGCTGGTGGGAATCACTGGAGCAGGTAAAAGCTCCTCTGGAAACACCATCCTGGGCAGACAAGCCTTCAGAGTCCTCACAAGCCCTTCATCTGTGACTAAAGAGTGCTCGAAAGAGACAGAGGATGTGGCTGGACGAGAGATCACTGTAGTAGATACACCGGGCATGTTTGACACCGATATTTCAGAGGAGGAGCTCCTGATGCAGAAGATCAGTAAGTGTATAAACATGACAGCACCTGGACCTCACGCCATCATCCTGGTCATTAAAGTGGATACGTTCACCGAGGAAGAGAAACACTCGGTGGAGAAGATCAGAGCTATATTTGGAGAAGAAGCAGATAAACACACCATCGTCCTCTTCACTCACGGAGATGAACTGACCAGCTCTATTGAAGAGTTCATGGAAGCCAACGAGGCTCTGCAGGAAATCTTGAGTCGCTGTGGGGGAAGACATCATGTGTTCAACAATAAAGACATGGAGGATCGTAATCAGGTGGTGGAGTTCCTGCAGAAAGTAGATGCTATAGTCACCGCTAATGGAGGAGAACATTACACCAGTGACTCTTACCAGGACGTGGAGCTCATGCTGAAAACTAAACCAGAGGAACTGAAGAAGGAGTATGAGAAGAAACTACAAGACATCCAGAGAGACCTGGAGGCCAGATTTACTGAAGAGATGAAGAAACTACAGGAGAGAATAGAGACACTGACAGTGTCGGAGCAAGAGAAAGAAGAGAAGATCAAAGAGCTGGAACAACTGAACAAGTGTAAAATGAGAGAGTACAAGCGATATTATCAAACCAAGCTCAGAGAGGCCAGACAGGAGGCAGAAAAGACCAGTAGTCATCCAAATATAATACACAAGATCTTTCAGAAGATTCGCAAAATCAAATCCTAATCACATTCTGTATGAAGGGGAGGGGGAAGATGTTTTAGGTTGGGGGTGCTGCTCGCGCAGGTGGGGCAGTTTTTTAGTGATATGCTATTTACACTGTAAACTAATAGCTCAGTTCTATTTATATGTAGCTTGACGTTTGAGCTTGCGGGGGGGGTTTACTTAGCCAGTCGATTTGGTCAGGCAAACTTTTAAGTACATTTGATAATTTCTGTACTGAACATGTATCCATTAACTGTTAAAAGTGGGTTTACTATGAGTAGAGCAGCAGTAACCCTAACCAGATACATCGCACACATATTACTTGTAAAGGCTGCGCTGTCTATTTCTGCTGCACTAGCAATAAACACAGGTAAAAAATACACCATAAACATGTTTGCCAACAGAATCACAAAGATTAAGCAAATCAACGAGTGAATTACCCACTGCTTTAAAACAGATACCTTTTGGACATTATTCAAGTTAAACGCACAGGCACACAAACACATTTAATAACATTAAACCTTAAAGAAAAGGGTCGATTAAGCAGTTTATATTCTGAAACATATTTCTAGGTTGTGTTCTGTGTGCATTAAATTACATTTGGATGTAAATGGTCCTTTTCCAGTCATAAAACACTGAGCTGCTAAAGGAGCGTCTAATGGATCACCTTTATGAGGCTGTGGGGGTCTGGAGGGCATCTAGCTTCATCTGTCTTTATTAGCTTCAGATTCCTCTGCAGTTGTTGTATGTTGTAAAAAAAATAGATAAAAAGCCATTCATGTCATGCAACAGCATGCAACAAGCAAGCATAGGCTATTAACCAGCAGAATACAGAATCGTCAGGTGCCAGCTTCTTACGCTAATAAGCCTATTAGTAAGTCTGATTTTATTAATTAATTTACTTACGATAAATAACAAAAAAATACTTTAAATAACTACTATTATTACTATTATTATAATTACTATTTAATACTATTGCTATTATATGCATATTTACTTTAGAGTTGAAAACATTATTATTATTATATATAACATTATAAACCAGTATAAGATTAGATTTTATTTTCAACTTTTTGATGATTTTCTTGAAAAAAAAAAAAGGCCAAATTGGCAGATTTGAACCCATGTCGATCGCGTCAAAAAAAAGAACAAAACAATGACACACGCTTTACCATCAACACCACTGCATCTGATGATTGGCAGCTGTCTTTTGTAATGTTGACTAGCACAATCACAATACAGGGTACTTGCCCTTTTTTTAGTGTAAAATATATGCCGTTTCCCGACTATGAGCCTGTCGCCAATCGGTGAATTTTTTTACAGAATAAATAATGCAGATAATATACTTGAAATGGTGTACTTACTTAGTTTGTCCAGCAGAGCATGCTCCGTTGTTTGCTACTGGCAAACTGGATGAATGTTATCTCTGTAACAGCGCGATGAATCCGTACCAAATTCAGGGGATCCCTTCAGCTCGGGGAACCCTCTCGAACGAGTGTAGGTCTAGAGGTTACTCTTTCGAATGAGACCACCCCCGTGTCGATAGCCCCTGGGGTTTAAGAGTTATGAGCGGTTCCATTCATGGTCTGGTGCTGACTGATTTAGTGATCCCAGGTGACCACTGAAGCATGGAGGGTGAATTTAAATTGTATTTATTCACAGATGTATATTAGCAGTGTGTAGCGTTTCATTTCTTGAACAACCATGTTGATCGTTATAAAAAAAGTATCAGTCAAAAGTTTGCACACACGAATGGGAAAGTCTCCAAACTTTTGACTGGTACTGTACTATAATATACTCAAAGAATATCGACCGGTATATCAGTATATATTTTTTTACTCCCTAATATTGGTATCGGCCTAAAAGAAAATGTCATGTCTCACAGGACCACGGTGCTACATAAATACAGACCTACAACAATGAAGTAAAACAGTATACACCTATACACAACTAACCTACTGACAGATTTTGACTATAAATATACTTTATATAAATTTTTGTCTATACATAAACTAATAAATACAGACTACAAGAATGATTCACATAATACTAAACCTCTACACAACTACCCTACTGACAGATTTTGACTACAAAATATACTATATATCAATATTTACCTATACATTAACTAAAAATAAGTGGTGGGCCGTTATCGGCGTTAACGTGCTGCGTTAACGCGAGACTCTTATCGGGCGATAAAAAAAAAATATGGCCGTTAATCTATTCTCAAAGTCGTGTTGGGAGCTGGGTCTATACTAAGCAAGCTATGATGACTTTCACCGTGATATTTTATATAACCGTCTGACTGAGGCCAGCCTAAAAACATGCTCAGGACAGTTGACGGGCCACTGCTGCGCATCGTCACGAAAGCTTATCTTTCTCACGTGTTTTTAAGCCTTACCGCTTGTCGATTTAAACATTAAAGCATCCAAACACAAGACACGGAAAAGCTGAACAGTGTAGCTGGTTACTCGGGCTGTGTTCGGTGCGGAGAGAGAGATCGAGAGCCGCGTATCACAGACAGCGACACTGAACCGAGCTCTCTTCTGCGAAGTTCTCCTCGAACTCCCTCCTGCACCTGAACGAACAAATCCAAATCTAATTTAAAATCAAATTTAATCAAATTTATCAATAAATTGATTAACCCCTTCTCAAAGACTTACTGTTTGTCAATTTTATTTGGGTAACACACATATTCTGAATGCCTTCGGCAGAATTCGAATGAGCCATTTTAATCTAGATTAATTTCAAGATCACAGTGAGATTAATCTAGATTAAAAAAATAATCTATGCCCACCACTACTAAAAATGTAAACTACGAATGCTTCACATATTACTGAATCATTGTACATAATGGCAGTGGTTCTCAATCCCAGTCCACATTTTGTATGTTTCTCTTATCTCTTCAGAGGTTTGTTATATCTCTATATTTTTTGTAAATAAGTATTTGTACTTTAAATAAAGAACTTGATACGGTTGTTTTGTCATATTTGTTCTTGTAGGCACCGATTTCTTGAATTATGTGAGTATTTTTTTAATTGACAGATATCATTAGCAGCAAGAATCACAAATAAGTTGGTCCCACTTTATATCAAGTGTCCCTAATGCCTGTGAACTTACATTGTAACTACATGTGTACGTACTAGGGCTGTGAATCTCTGGGTAGGCAGCGATTCAATTCGATTCATGATTCAAAGGTTTTCGATTCGATTCAAGTATGATTTTTACAAATTTAGAACGATTCAATTCGATTCGGTTCACAATTAAATTCGATTCGATTATGATGATTCGATTCTGCACTCTTTAAGTGCATTCACAGGATTATTAAAATGCTTCCCCTAAATTCTTCAAATGATTAGTCAGGGGCAAATTACAGCAGCCTTTTTGGTTAGAGAACCATAGGTAAAAAAAATAATACTTTTGTCCATTGTTAGATGCTAGTTTAATGATGCTATGACATGACATGGCATACGTAAAAATGTATGTAAGCCAAGATAAAAAAATAAAAAAAAGCTTTGAGTTTTATGCATAAGCCAACATCTGGCACATCTTTGAGAGAGAGATCACTTCTCTTTCATTGTGAAAACTTCTTTATCTAATTTTCACAGAATAAAATGCTATAGTAGCTATTTAACTTTTCCTCTCCATCAGCAAATGAGAAAACGCACCCGATGTCTGTTTCTAAAGCAACAACCACTACTTTCATGCATCTGATTATCAGATAAACCTTGCGCTCTTATTTCAAGTTCGTTAATGACATAAACATTTCTGCTCCGTCCATACATTAAATACAGCTTTCGGCTGTTGGCTGTGAGGAATGGTGTCATGTTACCAGGTTGAAACATGCCTGCACTCACAGCAGCCATACTCTTTTTATTCATTATTTTCACAAGACCATAATAATAACACATTATCAATTGATAATTTGTCATTATTATTGTGAAAATCATTGTTATTTGTGATCATAGGCGTTTGAATCTGAATCCTCCGTCAGCTGCTCCCACTTCACAGCGAGCGTGACTCCTGCTGACTGACACAGCTTCACCTTCAACTGTTTGATTTTTGTATTTTTTTTTAAATGAACTATTTCTGTATAAAACGTGACAGCAACCTTTATATCAAACATTTTGAAATTGTCCACAGCTGAGCATCGCGGGAGGCAGGTTGATTGCATGACGTGAATGTGATGCACAACGTCATTTTCAGATGCAATGGGGGAAAACTGGATTAAAATTATACACAAAACTTGTAAATAGTTAATAACATAGCCTAGATTAGGTCCATACTCTGTTCCTGAGTAATATCTTGTAAATATGTTAACCCACAATAAGCCTAACACATTTTAACTGATTAATTGCCTATTTTCATATGCTGCATGTTTTTTTGTTTTTTTTTAACATGCAAAAAAAATAAATGATGTTTGTGAGAGTTGTATTTTGTTACATTCAGAAATAATAACAGCAGGCCTAATAATGCTGTAGGCTAATGTACCAACAGGATATATTTAGTTCCCTTCACTTACAACAAATCCTTTAAATTTAATAAATTTATCAGAACAAAACAAGAATTAAAAAATACGTAATTCTAATGGATAAATATAATTGCAGTATATTATAATATAGGCTTATAAACAAAAAAATTATAATAATTAAAAATAATTTAAAGTGATACATAAGGCAAGGTTGGGCTCATCTCTCTCATTCGGGAGAAATCCAAACATGTTGCCCCTTTGAAGCTTAACTATTATTCATGAGGTAAAATAGGCTTTGGATTTCACATATGTTTCAGTATCGATGGGAAAAAAATCATAATGAGCAAAAATATGCCAAAGTGGACCAATGCTCGCGCTGAATGGATGGTGAATGACTGTTGTTTCCAGTGAATATGTGCGCGTGAGGCACCAGCGTGATCAATGTCAAAATTCACAATCAGTCACACAGTAAATGCATAATTCAAAATGTAATGACATAATAACAACAGCATGCATAAGAGCCTTTGTGTAAAGGTCTTTCTTTAAATTTTTGATGAGTAGACTGTAGCCTAAGACCATCCTATTTTCTAATGGTTTTTAAGGGTGTGATAATGTATATTATAATGTTGTTTTACGTCTTCCTTTCATTTTACAATTACATTCAGTTCACAATCTGTCCCTTTGCACCACCTGGTGGTAGTTTTGCAAATGATTTTAACACGCGACTGACTTGCAGCTAATGCCGCGGCACTGCGATGGCGTACACGCGGTATTACCCATTTAGGTTGTCCACCTACTGTACATCCCCAAAACAGTCTTCTTGACATTTACATTTACATTTAATCATTTAGCAGACGCTTTTATCCAAAGCGACTTACAAATGAGAACAATAGAAGCAGTCAGGTCAACAAGAGAACAACAACAGTATACAAGTGCCATGACAAGTCTCAGTTAGTCTAGTACAGAACACATAGCCAGGTTTTTTTTTTGTTTTTTTTTTATAAAATTAAAAGACAAGAAAAGGAAAAGTGCTAGTATTAGTTGGTTAAGTGCTGGTGAAAAAGATGAGTCTTTAGCTGTTTCTTGAAAATGAGTAAAGACTCAGCTGTAAGAATTGAGATTGGGAGGTCATTCCACCAGCTGGGCACAGTCCAGGAAAAGGTCCGTGAGAGTGATTTTGAACTTCTTTGGGATGGTACCACAAGGCGTCGATCACTTGCAGAGCGCAAACTTCTGGAGGGCACATAAGATTTAACCAATGAGTTTAGGTAAGTTGGTGCCGTGCCAGTGGTCGTCTTGTAGGCTAGCATCAGTACCTTGAATTTGATGCGAGCGGCTACTGGTAGCCAGTGTAACCTGATGAGGAGCGGAGTAACGTGAGCTTTCTTTGGCTCATTGAAGACAACCCTCGCTGCTGCATTCTGGATCAATTGCAGAGGCTTGACAGTACATGCAGGAAGGCCCGCCAGGAGAGCATTACAATAGTCCAGTCTGGAGAGAACAAGAGCTTGGACAAGAAGTTGGGTTGCTTGCTCTGACAGGAAGGGTCTAATCTTCCTAATGTTGTATTAGGAAGATTAGACCCTTCCTGTCAGAGCAACATCCGCCTCTTTGCTTGCAAAATCAACATCCTTTGGGAAAAACAAAAAAAAAGGTAAATGTATTGCATATATATATATATATATATATATATAAATGAACACTTGGAGAAATGATGCTGTTACTACACAGAATGTGACTCATATTGTAAATAGTCAGTCTGTCATGTTGAATCAACAAGTTTAATTTTGATCAAAAATGCAATACAGCCATTATGAAACTTACACTCCGCTTGTTTAAGTCTTGTGGACCTTAATGGAATAGTTCTAAATACATTAATTAATAAATAATGGTACAGTAGTTAATAAAATGTATTATGTACCAAAAAAACTTTAGAACACACATACATACTCCATATTCAAATCAATATTACTTTAACAAAAAGCTGGACACAGTTAAAACAATTACTGACAGTGCACTCCTCCCCCATTCTCTGACAACCCAGTGGTTGAGTTACTGAACACTAGCTTTTTCCCATTGTCTGAAGAACAACGCAGTCCTTGGCACCGCCAAATTGGTGCAATTCTTTGCCAAAATACGGGTTTGCATGTTTAATTTCATCTATAAAATCATTATGCTATGCTGTAAGTCACTTTATTTTTTCAAAAAAAAAAAAAAAAAAACAGACATGGATGCAATGCCATTCACTTAAACAAGCATCATATCCCTTGCATAAAATTAAAGACTTTATTCCTGAACTGTAATTTACAATTTATTATTACCTGTAATTTTGTATGTTAAAGGGATTCTTCTCACAAAAATTAAAATTCTGTTATTAATTACTCACCCTCATGTTATTCCAAATCTGTAAGACCTTTGTTCATCATTGGAAAACAAATTAAGATATTTCTGATTGAAATCCAAGAGCTTTCTGACCCTGCATAGACAGCAACACAACTGAAAAGTTCCCAGGCCCAGAAACCCAGCAAGGACAATAATATTCCATGTAACGTGTTGTAGCATTGCAAAATGACAGTTAAACCACTGATGTCACATTGACTATTTTACCAATGTCCCTGCTGTGTTTCTGGGTCTGGAAACGTCTTAGTTGTGTTGTTACATGTATATGCATAGATTGCATAAAAATAATAACAACGAATACATAAAACAGGTTGAAATAATGACTAAATTGCAGCGTGGCTTTGCAATCACTTAACCACATGGGCACTTAGGCCCAGTTTCCCGTTAAGGGCTTAAAATAAACCAGGACTAGGCTAATTCTACTTAAATTAATCCACAATAAACAACTGACTTTCTGAGATGTTGCTTAAATTTGGATTAACTAGTTCTAGACTACAGAGTCTCAGATTAAGGTAATCAAGGACCAGTGAGATCATCTTTTGGAAACCCGATTAGATTAATGGCATGCACATGTGGCTAGGGAGAGGTTGCTATAAAAACCTGGTATGGAATACTTGTAATTCATTAGTCTTAAGGAGTGTGTGGAACAGGAGTCACTACACTTAACCAAAAAATGGATAAAGGCCGAAGAAAACGCTCAAAAAACTTCAGTGAATTTGAGAAGACCCTTTTTAAACAAATTGTATCAAACTATCCTGTAATTGAAAACAAACAGCATGATTCAGGTACAGAAAACAAGAAGAAGAAGGCATGGATTTCCATATTGAATGAATTCAACTCAAATGAAAAAGTAACCAAACGGACACTCCAACTAGTTCAGGTAAGATTTATTGTTGCCCCATTGACTCGTATTACTCGTATAATACTTGTACTCAGCAAAAGTGCTTTATCCGTACCGGATACTCGTTTCAGTATCCGGCTCAACTCTACTGACAACTAATAAAGGAAAATCCCAAATTCAGTATCTCAGAAGATTAGAATACTACTTAAGACCAATACAAAGAAAGGATTTTTAGAAATCTTGGCCAACTGAAAAGTATGAAAATGAAAAGTATGAGCATGTACAGCACTCAATACTTAGTTGGGGCTCCTTTTGCCTGAATTACTGCAACAATGCAGCATGACATGGAGTCGATCAGTCTGTGGCACTGCTCAGGTGTTGAAATAAATCAAAGTTGAAATAAATCAACTTTTTGATGATATTCTGATTATATGACCAGCACCTGTATATCTTAATCTCTGTGGATTCGTGTCAGTTACTCTCACTCCAGAGCTAATGGGCTCGGTGCACAAGATGTCGCCGGTGAGCTTTAGCGATGCGAGTGTGCATACTTATTTCGGGTCTTGCGACTCTCGCATTGTCACGGTTCATGAATGCACTGTCTCCTGCTCGTCTCATGTTACGTCATGTTGATTGTTTCATGTGGGCAGCTGCAGCTCACTCCACCAGCCTACTTAATGCCCTGTCTTTCGTCTCTTGTTTGTCAGATCGTTGTTTGAGGTCCTCCGTGCTTCATGTTCAGTTCGTCTCGTGCTGCTTCTCTTCCTCTGCATCGTCCCTATGACTGTGCCATAGAATTATTGTCAGGTAAGTCTCCGCCTAAAGGCAAATTATATTCACTTTCTGTTCCGGAAAGGGAGGCTATGGAGAAATATATTTCAGATTCTCTAGCTTCGAAGTTCATCCGCCCTTCCTCTTCTCCAGCGGGTACGGGGTTCTTTTTTGTGGGGAAGAAAGACGGATCGCTGCGACCTTGCATTGATTACCGGGGACTGAACAACATCACGGTAAAGAATACTTATCCTTTGCCGTTAATGTCTTCAGCCTTCGAGAGGTTGCAGGGAGCGTCGATTTCTACGAAATTGACTTACGTAATGCTTATCATTTGGTTCGTATCAGGGAGGGGGATGTTCACTTTGAATACTTGGTCATGCCCTTCGGGCTCTCCAACTCCCCAGCGGTCTTCCAGGCATTCGTCAACGACGTGCTGCGAGATATGATTGATCAATTCATATATGTCTACCTGGACGACATATTGATTTTTTTCCTCTTCTCTCCAGGAACATGTGCAGCACATTCGACGAGTGTTTCAGAGATTGCTAGAGAATGGGCTTTTTGTCAAGGCGGAGAAATACGGTTCCGTTTCTGGGGTATATCGTGTCGACTGAGGGAATACGCATGGATCCCGAGAAAGTTAAGGCTGTGGTAGAGTGGCCAAGTCCAGATTCCCGTAAGGACCTACATAGGTTTCTGGGGTTCGCCAACTTCTTCTGGCATTTTATTCGCAACTTCAGCCAACTAGCCGCACCTCTGACCGCCTTGACCTCCCCCAAAACTACGTTCAGGTGGTCATACACAGCCGAGGCTGTGTTTGCCAAACTGAAGAGCTGCTTTGTTTCAGCCCCTATCTTGATCACCCCTGACCCATCACGTCAGTTTGTGGTGGAGGTCGATGCGTCGGAGGTGGGGGTAGGGGCGGTGTTATCTCAACGTTCTCCCTCAGACAACAAGGTGCACCCATGCGCGTTTTTCTCTTATCGATTATCCCCTGCCGAACGAAATTATGATATTGGTAACCGAGAATTGTTGGCAGTCAAGATGGCATTGGAGGAATGGCGCCACTGGTTAGAAGGATCGGGGGTTCCTTTTATTGTATGGACAGACCACAAGAATTTAGAATATATTAGTACTGCCAAAAGGTTGAGCTCCAGGCAGGCTCGGTGGGCACTTTTTTTTCGGATGTTTTGACTTTACTCTCTCGTACCACGCAGGTTCCAAAAATATTAAACCCAATTCCCGATTCAACACGGTAGTTTTAAACGTGGTGGACCGGTTCTCGAAGGCTGCCCACTTTATTCCCTTGCCCAAATTACCCTCAGCCAAGGAGACAGAGTTGACCGTTGTAGATCACGTCTTTCGTTTACATGGCCTCCCGATAGACGTGGTTTCCGACAGGGGACCCCAATTTGTGTCCAAATTTTGGCGAGAATTCTGTAGATTACTGGAAGCGACTGTAAGTCTGTCCTCAGGGTTTCATCCCCAGAGCAATGGTCAAACTGAGAGAGCCAACCAAGATTTGGAAAGGGTGTTGCATTGTTTGGTTTCCAAGAATCCTTCCTCCTGGAGCCAACAATTGTCTATGGTGGAGTACGCCCACAATACCTTACCAATATCAGCTACGGGCCTATCTCCATTTGAGTGTAGTGTAGGTTACCAGCCACCTATTTTTCCCAGTATGGAATCCGAAGTCGCGGTCCCCACCGTTCACGCCTTCATCCAGAGGTGTCACCGCACTTGGACTAGAGCCCGCGAGACTCTACTCCAAGTAGTTGTAAGGGATCACATCCAAAGTAGACAACTGGATATCAGCTACACCCCCACCTCTCCTAACAGTCCTGCAGACACTCATGAAAGTGATGTTAGGAGGGACTGCTTTATGCGGTCTTCTAGCCATGTTTCGTTTAGAAACATAAAATCCAGATTGTTTGTGGTTATAAAGTCATTGATTAGAAATGATTTATTTTTTAGTGAGCGAATGTTTAAAGATGCTAACTTGATGGCTGTGCTTTGTGTCTTTATATCAATTTTAGTTTGATGCATAATAGGCCACAGATTAGATGAGTTTGCCCTTCGGCTTGAGATGGCCTTAGACTTTCTATCACGTGATAAAACTGAAATAGAGAAAGCTACAGGCACACTGGGTTCCCGCTTGTTCAGTAGGCATTTGTGAATGTTGCTGTTATTTTAGCGGGGACCCGACACATATCACTGAGAGCTGCTATCAGTTGTTTTTGGTTCACCTTCAGCAGATAGAGGGTTTGGGCCCTGGCGTTGTGGCAGTGGTCGAAGAGCTCTCGCAGGAGCAGGGACCACAGGCTTTGGTGGTTTTGGGGCCTGCCGTTTTTTTTGTGATATCTGCGGGCTTGCAGCAAATGAGTGAGAGAGTTTAGTCCCAGCATACACCAGTTCCTCCATTTTCTGTGAGAAGCACAGAAGTGGAGATGCTGGAGAAAGTGATAATGTGTCTGGTGACATGGGCTGTGTCTCTGGTGTTTCCGGTGGCTGTGATATGTTGTCCTGGCTTCCCTGGCTGTTTTCCAGAAAGTAATCCCTGGGTGCTGAATCTTGTAGCTGTTTTGATACGTCACAGTCAGTCTGTGAGGAGGTCTGTGGGCAGGGCTCAGTCGGGATAGTGTCCATGAGCAGTGCTTGTTTTGGCTGTGTGGTGTTATCAGTGTCCTTGTGGGATATGTCAACCACATGATGACTCGGACCCGGTGTGTGTGTGCTGAATGGATTGACACACTCTGCTGAAGGATGACGGAGGGAAAAGTAGATATTGTCCTTAAACACTCTAGCACCAAGTTTGTTTGGGTGGAGGCCATCCGGTTTAAACAATGTCTATGGCCCCAGAAAAGATTGCAGTTGTCAATGAAATTAACTCCTTTTATATTACAAAATCTTTGTAGCCATGTGTTCAGCCCAAGCAACCGTGAAAACATATTTGTTCCCCTTGCTGGGAGTGGTCCACTGATGAAGTAGCTGTAGTAGCTAGAAAATTTATAAAAACAAGGTGCAAGAATCAAAATCAAACGAATAGTAAAATGTATATCACATTCATTCCAAAGAAAGATTTACAAACAAAGTGGGCAGACATCCTGGAGAAATTGGATACTGTGAACAGGGCTGTCATGATCTTATGTTGGCTGTAAATGACATATTAATCAAATATACAAAAAAGAATCAAAGAAAGTGAAATGCAAAACGAAATTTGCCATGGTTCAACAAAATTATTGGCAGAGGTGGAAAGTAACGAATTACATTTACTCGCGTTACTGTAATTGAGTAGCTTTTTTGTGTACTTCTACTTTTTTAAGTATTTTTTTTTATCTGTAATTTTACTTTTACTTAAGTATATTTTGTTTGAAGTATTGTACTTCGCTACATTTTAAAACACATTAATTACTGAGTAAAAAAAAAATCGCTCCCTGGAAGCTATGTCAGTAAATAATGGGCAGGAGGGCAAACTGGCGCTAAAATCACAAGAAAGATGCAGACGGACAAAACAGGCGTTAGTGGTGCAGACACCGCTGAAAACTAAACCCCGTCATATTCTGAAGTTGAACTTGAAGGAAATGAAGTGAACCCCTGGCCATATGTATACTCTATTATGCTGTGTATGCTGTGCTTGCCTAGGGAGACCAAACTAGCAGTTTATAAAATCTCGACAAGACATCAAGCCCACGTAAGCATATAGAGGTGAGCTAAATAATTGCGTCATTGAATTGGTGGTTAAAATGATGCTTTGACATTTTAGCAAGAGGTTTTGCACAAATTAGCCAAAAAGATTGGTGCGGAGTGTGCGATTTATATCGTCTGCGATAATATCATAATTGTTGTTTTAATGATGTACGCGCGCATTTAGAGTGTTCTTTCACTGTGTGATTCAGTCTGTTGAAATGCATTTAGAATGAAATCAATCAAAATCATTTAGAATCAAAATCACACAAAGAATGCTGTCTTTTCCTCTAAAAATCATAATCACACACACACACACACACACATATATATATATATATATATATATATATATATATAGATCAGTGGGGATTTCTTTAAGACTGCAAGGGAAGCTCAGCTTCCCCTCTAATGTAAAAAAAAACAAACCGGTCAAATATGTACTATTGTGTATTATGTATTGTGTTAATCAGCTACATGTCGGCTGACTCGATTTTCTTCTCATACATTCCCGTAGCGTCACAGTGCATTTCCCTGTTGAAGCCGAGCGTCCATTGACTTCAATGGGGCTGCTTTGAACAGTTTTTTTCAGTGCTCCGAAGCTAGACGGTCATTGGATAAATGCTGCGATTATGTCCCGCCCACGGACGCTCAGCGTCTCTGGAGGTGAATGAAGACTGGGTTTCCGCGTGATGATTGGAGGATCTGTCGATCTCCTTTTGACTGACAGCGGTCTGCACCATAAGAAGTCGGTGAAGCTGTTTCACGCTCAGTCCCATGATCGCCGATTTCTCAAGTGTATTCGAAAGACAAACTGCGGCAATATTTCTTGATATTTGTAAAATGCAGAACCACCACAAAATTAAATTGGTAACTAAGACAGATTGAAAATGTGCACTCACACACACACACACACACACACACACACACACACACACACACACACACACACACACACTATAGCCATCTAGTGGTTAAAGTGATTTATTACAATTTTTTAACTGAATTTCCCCAAAAATGGGCAAAAATCTTACATTAAACCTTATAAAATTATCCATGGTATCCCCATGTATGAAAGTTAGAAATCTGGGTCTTTTATGAAGTGAATTTTACCTGAAATGCTTTTTTCTTTTTTTGTAAAAAAAAAAGCCTATTTAAATAAATATTTATTTATTTATAGAAATGTAAAAGATTTAAATCCTCCAAAAACTGTACAAAGTTTAGTAAAAACATAAATGAACAGAGTAAAATTATATTTGTAAAAAATTTAAATATTTTACTATTACAAAATGAAATGTTATTGTCTGGGGTCAAAAAGACCCCGAGTGTCACTACAAATGAAGACCATCAGAGGGTTATAATGTAGGCCGAAAATGAGCTTCCCCTCTTTGAAAGACCAGCAGCCGCCACTGATATAGATATATATATATATATATATATATATATATATATATATATATATATATTTTTTTTTTTTTTTTTTTACAACAGGACAGTAAACTAAGAGACTTGCGTTTTAGACACCATATTGCCGGTTTTTGTTCTATTTCTACAACAAAAATTTATTCCAAACACAGCCACCAAAGCAAAATTTTGCGTCTCTGAGCAACATGACAGTGTTTCGTTTCTGAATGAATCAACCGTTTAAATGATTCGGTTCAATCGCAATGACTCACTTATTAACAGTGACTTGCTGACACATACTGGCCATTTTAATTTCACATTTAAAGTATCTTTTGATTTTTTTTTTTTTATAATTAAGTTTTTATAATTTCAAATGAGTATTCAACATTTTATGTCTGGCATATCAAAACATTATTCATGCATTTGTAACTGCAGGTTAAATGCATTCTTGTCCTGCACTAAACAGTGTGTAAATACATCTAAATGCCACGTCCGATGAAGCTTTTGCATTTCCTCTGTATTGAAAAGATGAGTTTGTTGATACTGATTTGCCTGGTAACAGCCCAAATGTTTTATTATTCTAAATAACTGATTCCTTTAATTAAAAACTACTAGTTTGAGATTAATAGACCTATCCCAGGGGTGTCAAACTCAGTTCCCGGAGGGCCATAGCCCTGCAGAGTTTAGTTCTAACCCTGCTCCAGCACACATATCATGTAGTTTTCAAATAAACCTAAATGATTAGATAAGCTGGATCAGGTGTGTTTAATTAGGGTTAAATCTAAACTGTGCAGGACTGTGTCCCTCCAGGAACTGAGTTTGACACCCTTGGTCTGTCCCATTTTTGACTCCCTCCCACTGTTTAAAATGTAACTAAGTAATTTTTACTCTGAGTAAAGTTTAAATGAGCTACTTTTTACTTTTACTTGAGTTGATTTTTTAGACTGGTACTTTTACTTGTACTTAAGTAAAATTTCATTAATGTAATGGTACTTTTACTTGAGTAGAATATTTTTGTACTCTTTCCACCTCTGATTATTGGGGATATGATGAAAAAGCGAGATATGGCGCTAAAAACATTTCTCAAATCAGGACTAACAACGGAACGATTCGCCTTTACAAGTCAAAGAAATAAAGTTACAGCTGAGCTTAGAAAGGCCAAAGCCAGTTTTTTTTCTTGAAATCATTAGAAATGCACAAGGTAATAGTAGAATAATATGGAAAACTATTGATAAACTGATTGGAAAAGAAAAGTCAAAATGTGAGAATATTTGTCTCAATATAGAGGGAAAAATTATTGATGACTCTTTTGCAATAGCAACAAATTTTAATGATTATTTTTTAAACAATGTCCAAAAAATGGCTCAGAATTTTCACATTGCTCACCCCCCTCTCACAATCAGTGACAAATCTGATTTTAATCTTAGCTCAATAACTAAAACTAAAGTTGAAAAAAGTATTACTTTGTTAAAGAACAGCAAAGCAAAAGATATTTATGGACTTGATACTTCTTTTCTTAAACAATATAAGGACATCTTCTCTGATCCGTTGACAATAATGATCAATCAATCGATTAGTGAGGGTATTTTTCCAGCAGCCTTAAAACCTGCGATTGTCACCCTGATATTTAAGTCTGGGAACAAACAAGACATGAACAATTATCGTCCAATAAGCATCCTCCCAGCTGCGTCAAAAGTGCTCGAGAAGATGGTGGCAGAGCAACTTACCACCCACTTTGAATCACAAGCTCTTTTAAATCCAATGCAATTTGGTTTCAGACGGAAAAACTCAACAGACTCTGCCTGTTGTTACTTCCTGGAAACTATCAGGGCATATGTGGATCGGGGAAGGGTGGTGGGAGCAGTCTTCCTTGATCTGCGTAAAGCTTTTGATACTGTCAATCACCAGATACTTTACAGTAAATTAAATCAATATAGTCTCTCTGAGCACACCCAAAATTGGATAAGATCTTATTTGAGCGACCGACATCAGGGTGTACAAGTGAATTTTTTCAGATGCTGGCGCCGATACAGGATGGCTGCCTCCGTGACGTGCTCTGCAGTTGTTTTTGTGTTTTTGTTAGTTTGTCCTGTCTTTAGTTATATTCCTGCAATAAGTTTCACCAGGGACGAATTGCTGGACATTCGGCAACACACATCTCCCGATATATCACCGGTTTTCGACTATTCTGATGTTTTGCTGGACATTCTTTTCGGCGGAGCGGCTGCGCTGATCACACGCTACAAGAGGACGCGCAGACGGGGAAAAAGAGCTGGCGCGCTCGTGAGACTCAGAAAACGCGGATTTCGAACGCCGTTGCCTAGCATCCATCGGGCAAATCTCCGCTCTCTACCCAACAAAACGGACGAACTGCTTCTGCTCTCTCGGACAAATAAGGACTTCTCTCACTCTGCTGCTCTGTGTTTCACGGAAACTTGGCTGAATGACACCATACCGGACAGCGCGCTCCATCTGCCGGGCTTTCAGCTGTTTAGAGCGGATCGCAAAGCAGAATCAACGGGGAAATCGCACGGCGGCGGGACATGCTTTTACATCAATGAACGGTGGTGTACAGATGTAACTGTGTTAAAGAAGATGTGCTGCTCAAATCTCGAAACACTCTTCATTAACTGCAAGCCGTTCTATTCGCCGCGGGAGTTTCACTTGTTCATTCTGGTCAGTGTTTACATTCCTCCGCAAGCGCACGTGAGCTCAGCTTTACAGAAACTCGCTGAGCAGATCACAGAGACAGAACAACAACACCGGACTCCATTTTAATCATTCTTGGGGACTTTAATAAAGCCAATCTCTCCCGTGAACTGCCAAAATACAGACAGCATGTTACCTGTCCCACAAGAGACAGTAATATATTGGATCACTGTTACACAACAATAAAGGATGCATATCACTCTGTTCCACGAGCAGCTTTGGGACGTTCTGATCACCTTCTGGTTCATCTTATACCGACCTACAGGCAGAAACTAAAATCAGCTAAACCTGTATTAAGGACTGTAAAAAGATGGACTAATGAAGCAGAGCAGGATTTACAATCTTGTTTTGACCTCACTGATTGGAGTGTTTTTGAAGCTGCTGCCACCGATCTGGATGAACTCACAGAGACCGTAACATCATATATCAGTTTCTGTGAGGATATGTGTATTCCTACCAGGACTCAACTAAATTACAACAATGACAAACCGTGGTTCACTGCAAAACTCAGACAGCTCCGTCAGACCAAAGAAGATGCTTACGTGAAGGGGGACAATGTCCTGTATAAACAGGCTAAATACACACTGGAAAAGGAGATCAATTGGCAAAGAGGAATTATTCTGAAAAAATAAGGACTCAGTTCACTTCGAACGACTCCGCATCAGTGTGGAAAAGTCTAAAGAAGATCACCAATTACAAGACACCACCCCCCAGCACTGTGGAGAATCAACGACTGGCAGACGATCTGAACAAGTTTTACTGCAGGTTTAAAAGAACACCCATGACCTGCCCTGAACGCCTCCCCACACAACCATTCACACCATTCACAGCTCCTGCAACCAACCCTGAATGCCTCTCCAAACAATCGTTCACACCATTAACAGCTCCTGCAACCCATCCTGATCACCTCTCCAATCAACCGCTCTCACCATTCACAACTCCTGCAACCAACCCTGAATGCCTCTCCAAACAACTGTTCACACCACTCACAACTCCTGCAACCCATCCTGAACACCTCTCCAATCAAGCGCTCTCACCATTCACACCTCCTGCATCCCCCCTCTCCCCCACACCTGCAATACAGATCAGCGAGGATGCGGTGCGCCAGGTCTTCCGGAAGCAGAAAAGGAAAAAAGCACCAGGCCCAGATTGTGTTACACCAGCCTGTCTGAAATCCTGTGCTGACCAGCTGGCGCCCATCTTCACACAGATCTTCAACAGATCGCTGGAGCTGTGCGAAGTCCCTTCATGCTTCAAACGCTCCACCATCATACCCATCCCAAAGAAACCCAAAATTACAGGACTAAATGACTACAGGCCTGTGGCTCTAACGTCTGTAGTCATGAAGTCATTTGAAAAATTGGTGCTGGCCCACCTGAAGGACATCACTGGACCCTTACTGGATCCTCTTCAGTTTGCCTACAGAGCAAACAGGTCTGTGGACGATGCAGTAAACATTGCACAGACCGGGGACTTATGTGAGGATTCTGTTTGTGGACTTCGGCTCGGCCTTTAACACGATCATCCCAAACCTTCTCCTGCCCAAACTAACTCAGCTCTCCGTGCCCACCTCCGTCTGTCAGTGGATCAACATCTTCCTGACAGACAGGCAGCAGCTAGTGAGGCTGGGAAAATACACATCCAGCACCCATACAATCAGCACCGGAGCTCCCCAGGGCTGTGTTCTCTCCCCACTGCTCTTCTCCCTGTACACTAATGACTGCACATCTAAGGACCCCTCTGTCAAGCTCCTGAAGTTTGCAGATGACACCACACTCATCGGCCTCATTCAGGACGGTGACGAGTCGGCTTACAGACAGGAGGTTAAAGAGCTGGCTGTCTGGTGCACTCTCAACAACCTGGAGCTTAACACGCTCAAAACAGTGGAGATGATCGTGGACTTCAGGAGAAACCCCCCTGCACTCCCCCCACTCACCATCATGAACAGCACTGTGACTGCAGTGGAGTCATTCAGGTTCCTGGGCACCACTATCTCTCAGGACCTGAAGTGGGACATTCACATTGACTCCATTGTGAAAAAGGCCCAGCAGAGGTTGTACTTCCTTCGCCAGCTGAGGAAGTTTAACCTGCCACAGGAGCTGCTGAAACAGTTCTACTCCACCATCATCGAATCCATCCTCTGCACTTCAGTAACTGTCTGGTTCAGCTCAGCTTCTAAATCTGACCTCAGAAGACTACAGAGGGTAGTCCGGACTGCTGAGCGAATCATCGGTACAACCCTCCCTTCTATTCAAGAACTGTACTTATCCAGAGTGTGCAAAAGGGCTGTTAAAATCACTCTGGACCCCTCACATCCAGCACACTCCCTCTTTGAACTGTTGCCATCTGGTCGACGCTACAGAGCACTGAGCACCAGAACGACCAGACACAGGAATAGTTTCTTCCCTCAGGCAATCCATCTTATGAACAGCTGATAATAACTGTGGAACACACTACACTATTTATATTTATATACACATACACTTATTTATCCAACACACATACTTAGCGTACACTTAAATATTTTGCACATCATATATATGTACATACATAAATGCTCATTGTGATATACCTGCCATACATTGTCAATTTGTATATTGTCATTCCTTACCCACCTATTTCTATTTTATATTATTTTTTATTCCTTATTGTGTTTTTTGTTCTGTCGCTGTTATATTGCACTACGGAGCTTCTGTCACGAAAACAAATAGCTTGTATGTGTGAACATACCTGGCAATAAAGCTCATTCTGATTCTGATTCTGAATAACATCCAATCTGCGTTCAGAGCCACTTCGATGGGAGTGCCGCAAGGGTCTATTTTGGGACCCTTGCTTTTTAGCATCTATATAAATGACCTCCCTACAGTGTGTTCGGACGTTGACATAATCATGTACACTGATGATACGGTTATCTTCACTTCTGGGAAAAACGAGCTGGAGGTTGCTGACAAATTATCAAAAGAGATGCAAAAAGTTGCAGAATGGTTACATACATCTTGTCTGACCTTAAACGTGGATAAAACGGTCTCAATGTTTTTTCAAATAAACGTAAATTACAAGTAACTCAAGAAATTCAAGTAAATGGACAAACAATTAAAAATGTAAATGAAACAAAATATTTAGGTCTAATACTTGATTCGAAAGCTTGGTTTTAAAAGTCACATAAAAAATCTTTAATTTAATTTAATTTGATGAACTATAAACATATTATAAATTCATTAACTACGGAAGCCTCAAATATATACCTCAACACTATGATTGTTCCACATCTTTTGTATTGCATGTCTAGTTGGTCTCAGGCGTGTAAAACATAGTTAAAATTACTTGAATCATTATATAAAAGGGCCATAAAAATCCATGATAAAAAGCCTCGCCAGTACCATCACTGTAAAGTACAAAGTAAATATAACATTTTGAGTTTTGAAAACCTTATCAAATATAATCAAATTTCTGCTTTATTTAAAATTATCCATAACATTGCTGCAACCCCCTTTGAGAAAATTTGTCACATTAAATTCGGAGAGAATTTCTAGAGCCACACGGTCGACAGTCAGAGGAGAGTGCAGCGTTCCAAAACATAGAACCACATATGGTCAATCATTCTTTTATAAAGCAGCGAACCTTTGGAATATTCTTCCAAACTAAATTATCTCATGCACAAACTATAGAACATTTACACGCCTGACCAAACAGTGGTTATTATTAAAGCAAACCTGTACGCACTGAATTGACTTTGATATGAACGATGTGAATTCTGAGTAAATGAGTGAGTGAGTGAGTGATAGATTCCTGAAGTGGAGTGTGTTTTTATGATGTAAGTGAAGTAATGATTTTCTGTATTATTCTGTATATATTTTATGAACTTTTGTACGTAGGGCCTATAACATCTACCTGTCCAGGGACTGCGGGTGGAAATTAGCATTTTTTGCTATAACCTGGCACATGACATCTCTTCTTTTTTAGACTAATGTTTTTTTTGTGCATTGTCCCTGATCAAATAAAAAATAAATTCAAATTCAAGTGGGGGCGCGCACCAAGGCTAAAGCCGATCGCCACCAGTCTAGGCCTCTCGTATACGTCGTGGGTCAAAAAGTGTGGCTTTCTACCAAGAACATTCCTCTCCGTTCCGTCTCTAATAAGTTGGCTCCCAAATTTATTGGCCTGTTCACTGTCACCAAGATCATTAGTCCTGTGGCAGTCCGCCTCAAACTTCCTCCTGCGTACAGGAGAATTCATCCCGCCTTTCATGTTTCAAAAATAAAACCCGTATCGTAGATGGGGAACCCACTTATTCGGTCAATCGTATTCTGGACTCTAGACGGAGGGGACGCGGATTTCAGTACTTGGTGGACTGGGAGGGTTATGGTCCGGAGGAGAGAAGTTGGGGGCCTGCTAGAGACATCCTGGATCACTCTCTTATCGATGATTACAATCGACAGGTAAGAGAGTCTGGGGACGCCAGGAGGCGTCCTTAGGAGGAGGGGTACTGTCACGGTTCATGAATGCACCGTCTCCTGCTCGTCTCATGTTATGTCATGTTGATTGTTTCATGTGATCAGCGGAAGCTGCGGCTCATTCCACCAGCCTACTTAATGCCCTACTTTCATCTCTTGTTTGATCGTTGTTTGAGGTCCTCCGTGGTTCATGTTCAGTTCGTCCTCCAGCTCTACTGCTTCGTGCCTTGTTTCCTGTTTCAGTCTACCTTGGATTTTGCGTACCTCTGTGTGGAAATTCATCAAGGTACAAAGCGGAGATTGATTTATTCTTCTGTTGATTATGCGGATCAGCGTCAGGTCAGGTCCACAGGCATTTCTTCTTTCAAACACAAACCACTCAAATATGCAATACTTTTCATTTTCGAAGAGCTGGTTTTGTTCTGACTGTTATGCAAGATCAAGGTTTCTGACTGTCAAACAAGACGCACAGAGATTTCTGATAAAGCATGTTTTATTAACTTTATTTGATAACAATTTATAACTGTAACTGTACAATTAAACGTAATGTAATTATGGTAGGTTTGCATTAATTAAAAGATCGCTGTTTGCATTCATGTGTGATTTTATCTGTTTATTTGTTTTGTGAAAGATCTGCAGCATAAATCTTTATCTGTCTATGAGCAGCGCATGTATATTGTTATTCTTTTGCATTAATTATCAGATAAAACAGATATTAAAATTAGTCTTGTATTAGTTAATTATGTAAAATAATAAAATATGTTGTGAAAATAATGATGAAACAGACTGATGTATGTGTACAATTGAGAAATTGATACTTATGAAGATAAATCACAGCCCACGTCTCACGGGGTAAATATTTAATAATAATAAAAAAAATCTATGTAATACAAACATTTTCGAGAAATAAGTAAATTGTACATTTACATAATTGGTAAGATAAAAATACATTATGTAGCTGTGTATACACAATAAGTTCAACTTTCATTTAGTGGACAGTAGGGAACATTTAGTGTATTTAATTCATTCAATTTAATTAATTCACCAGACCCAAACATACACAAGTTTCAAATCCACTGGCTCAGTTAACATTTATAGTATAGTAATATTGTGATATTATAAATCCTGTAAACATATAGAAGGTAATATTTGGATTTCTCCGGACGTTTAACCAACCAGAAATATCTTTGCACACACTCGCAAGACCGGAAATCCAAGATGGCAGAGATATGCAACCATAGACACAGCGACCCCATTGGATTCAACGGAGACAAGTGAAGTCAATTAGAAGCACGCACTTCCTGGGGGTCGAGCGACGTTGTTGAATAATTTTGTCCCGTTGCTTCTATGGACTCTCTATGGGCTTCTCCCTTGACTTTATGCCTCCACGTCCCCCCCCGATAGCCTCATAGACAGTAAAAGATTGCCTGCGAGCTTCTCCTCCTGTCCATACAGTAATTTCTCTACTGTGCGACAGAGAGTCGCAGGTTATGACGCAATCGTTAGTCTATTTTTACAAAAACTGCTTCTACGGGACCACAACGATACAAGGTAATGTATTTCCGTGTTTCTTTAGAAATAATTAATGGACAAATGGAGTCTTTAAACGCCTCAGATGTAAAGTTATTCGCTGTCAACGTTACACCAAAATGAATGGGAGTCAATGGGATGCTAACAGCAGGTGGGGGTCCGCAAGCCAATGGCGGCGCACAGGGGTGCTTCAATAAAATATGAAACTCTGCCCCCCTGTATGCAACTAGCACATAGAGAGAGTTTAGTTTGTGTGTTCTATCCCCAGTAGGGAGGGGGTGGTAGTGCACCTGTGAGATGATGATCAAGAAGAAGAAGAAGAAGAATGCTGAGCAACATTTATGAAGGTGCATAATGATAATATTCCTGAGGAAATGAGAAGATATAGAAGACAACGCATTAGAGAAAATCCAAACATTTTAGAAAAAAGAGGGTATTCGGGTAGTGTAATAGAGGCAGAGTTTACAATGTATGAAATAAAGAGAGTAGGGGTAGGAAAAACTTCTCCAGGAAAGGATAAAATTTGTGTTGAGTTGATAAAAAAATTAGCAGAAAAATCATTAAAGATCATTCTAGGATTGTTTAATAAAGTATGGGAAACAGGGAAACTTCCTTCTGAGTGGAAACATGGGGTCATAGGGGTTATTTTCACAGTACCAGAGTGGTTTTAGGAAGGGGCGTAGTACTATGGATTCGGTAGTTAGTCTAGAGGCAGCAATAAGGAAGGCTCAAGTAAATAAAGAGGTATTAGTCGGACTGTTCTTCGATATTGAGAAGGCATACGATGTGTTATGGACAGAGATGTATAGTAACGAAGTAGAACTACTTCACTACTGTACTTAAGTACTAAAAGGCGGTATCTGTACTTTACTAGAGTATTATTTTTTTCTCCTACTTCCACTTTTACTTCAGTACATATTTTCTATGAGTTTAATACTTTTACTCCGATATTTTTTTTATGTGCTGCATCGTTACTCGTTACAATTATAAAAATGTTACGAATCATTCCATTACAAACAGAACTGTAGATGGCAGGTTTGATGAAGCTGGCACATCATTGAGCGAATCAAGCGATTGAGAAGACTGCGCGTGCTGACTGAACTGCTGTGAAGAGAGAGATGAACACCGAGCCGAGCCAGATAATAACTCGAGTTCACGAGTCAAGAACCGGTTGCATCGGTTTTCGAATCACCAGTAGTTCTTTCTGACAGTTCGATTCAATAAACCAGTTGAAGAAAACAGTTCACCGGTTCTTTTGCGCTCGATGTAATGGCGTCATTGGCGTTGACTGCAAGCCCTCGGTTGACCTGGTAGAGTTGTGACGTTCGCAAACGAACCGATTCTTTTGAACGGCTAATAAACATGAACGATGGGAGCCGAGTCGCGGCTGGAGAGGGAGCAGTTCTTTCTGTCGTTCTTTTTTCCTATGCGTTTTTCACACAGATGCACACAAATGAGCTCCCCCGCGAGACAGAACAGTTATAGGGGGAGGGGCGCACCCAGCGCAGGCCAACCCTTTATAGCGTGATGATATTAGTTATTAGTTGTGCATGTTCATTGCAGCCCACTTTGTTATTGTTCATTGACTTGAAGTGGCTGATGTCCTATTTGCAAAGTTTACAGTAGTAATAGTATGTAGTATGTAGAAATTTCCATTTTATTTATTCTAATTTTATCTACTTTAAATATTTTTTGTTTTCTATCAAAATGTTCTTGTGTGATAATGTTCTTGTGTGAAAGTGTTTGTAGTAAAAGCTGTTTTGCACAGAAATTCATTGCAGCCGGCTTTGTTTTTGATGTTTATTTGAGTAGGTATTTTATGAATAACATAAGTCAACGTAGCTTTACACACACATACACACACACACTTTGTACTAAAGCCGGCAGCCATATCACCCTGGAGCCCAAGACCGGTTTCCCACTGAAGCTAAGCAGGGCTGAGCTTGGTCAGTACCTGGATGGGAGACTCCTGGGAAAACTAGGTTTCTGCTGGAAGAGGTGCTAGTGAGGCCAGCAGGGGGCGCTCACCCTGTGGTGTGTGTGGGTCCTAGTGCCCCAGTGTAGTGATGGGGACATTATACTGTCAACAAGCACCGTCCTTCGGATGAGACGTTAAACCGAGGTCCTGACTCTCTTTGGTCATTAAAAATCCCAGGATGTCTTTCGAAAAGAGTAGAGGTGTGACCTCGGCATCCTGGCTAAATTCGCCCATTGGCCTCTGACCATCATGGGCTCCTAACAATCCCCATATCTGCTGATCGGCTTCATCACTCTGTCTCCTCTCCACCAGTAAGCTGGTGTGTGGTGGGCGTTCTGGCGCACTATGGCTGCCGTCGCATCATCCAAGTGGATGCTGCACACTGGTGGTGGATGAGGAGATACCCCCTGTCTATGTAAGCGCTTTGAGTGCCTAGAAAAGCGCTATATAAATGTAATGAATTATTATTATTATTATTATTAAAGGTAAATCCAAAATAGTGCTGTCACTGTCTAAGCAGAGGGATTTGTGCAACCCTATGGAATATAGTCCACACATGACAAATGAGGTAATAATCAATATTTCAGAATAATTCAAACTCAGATATTGGTGTGTGATATCTGAGTTTTAATTATTTGACTACAAATCTCACCTCATCATTCCTCCCAGTGATTATTTCCAGGATAAACTGAGATGCCCCCAAGCTGGCTTCTTAAAACTGACTAAATATTCAAAAGAGCCAAAAAAAAAAAAAAAGCTTTTGAACGGCTCTTTGAAAGGAACGGATCGCGAAGATCCGGATCCCCTCAAAGAGCCATAAATCCCATCACTATTACCCGCGCTCATAACATTAGCACAGAATCAGTTCAGAATCAATCACCAAAAGAATCAGTTCGGTTCAGACGCTCTGTGTGTCAGTCTGCTTCACGCTGAATCACACATGCGCAGTATCATCAGCTCCTCGGTTCTCGAATCGGACACGTCTGACAGAAACGGTTCTTGACCACTGATCTATAGTGCAAGTTATATATATAGATCAGTGTTCTTGACTCGTGAATGAGTCAGTCTGTTGTTCGTTATCTGGCTCGGCTCTGTGTTCATCTTCAGTTCTCTCTTCACAGCAGTTCAGTCAGTGTACTGTTTGAGTAAATGAATTACTCCGGGATATTGGTTTGTTTGAACTCAGAGGGAGTGTCAGCCACATTAAACAAGTTAACAGCTTAAGTCATTTGTGGATTAATGCGTATTGGAGACGCGAACTGTTTAAAATGATTCAGTTCGATTTGGTGAACTGGTTCAAAAAGATCTGGTTACATCGAATGATTCGTTCGGATATCACAAACTGCTTTGTTTTGAACTCTCTCTCACAACAGACACGGAAGAGAAGACAATGCTGAATAAAGTCATAGTTTTTGCTATTTTTGGACCAAAATGTATTTTCGATGCTTCAAAATATTCTAACTGACCCTCTGATGTCACATGGACTACTTTGATGATGTTTTTCTTACCTTTCTGGACATGGACAGTAGACCGTACACACAGCTTCAATGGAGGGACTGAGAGCTCTCAGACTAAATCTAAAATATCTTAAACTGTGTTCAGAAGATGAACGGAGATCTCACGGGTTTGAAACAATATGAGGGTAAGTTATTAATGACATAATTATGCAAATTGGGCGAACTAACCCTTTAATCTGTTTTAGTTTACAAAAAGTTACAGTCAAAGGAATTGTGATTGTCCTTTGGGTTAATCATTTGAAATAGTAAAAACAATATGTTCAAACTTTTGACTACTTTCTTTAATAACTACATAACACAATACTTGTACTTTTACTTTCAGTACTTGAGTAGTACATTTTCAAATAGACTACTTGCAATACTTAAGTACAAAAAATATTGAATACTTTAGTACTTCTACTTAAGTGTGGTGTTTAAAGAGCACTTCAACTTCTACTCAAGTCATTTTTTTGATAGAGCACTTCTACTTTTACTCAAGTCTGGGTCTCTAGTACTTTATACATCTCTGGTTATGGAAAGAGGGTTTATTAATGAAACTTGATAAAATGGGAATTACTGGAAAGATGTATGATTTGATCAAGGATTTCTTATTGAATAGGACAATACAAGTTAGAATTGGGACAACATATTCACAAATATATACTATAGAAAATGGAACTCCCCAAGGTAGTGTATGTAGTCCAATACTTTCTAACATTATGATTAATGATATTTATACACAAATTGACACAGGAATAGGGAGGTCACTGTAAGTAGATGATGGTGCACTACACTGAAAAAAAATAATCTGAGTGGATGTAAATGTTAAGTAATTAAAATGCGTGATATCAACAATAAAATGTTAAGTTTGTGTCTTTACATTAATATATCTAGTTTTGAATTAATCTGCATTTGTTCAAAACACAAGACAATGTGTACTTTATTCCTTTACAAAATTAATCTAAGTAATCCCAACCAAGCTTTTTAGGTACACACGCACAACAAACAATACCTTGTTTTATTTACTCGCTCGGTACAAAAAAAAAAAACCTCCCCTTCCTGTTTCGTTGGTCTGGAAACCACTTGCATTCCTAACGAAGACGAACACGCGGACTGAACTTAAGGTAAGAATAAAGGTAGCAAACTGGGTTGGTACATTCTTTACAGTTTTCGAATTGCTGTACAAAAACTATGCTTTAAATGTAATTTGAAGATTGTTGAACGTGGATTTTCTTATTAGCATTAGGCCTACCATGTGGTTACGCTGGTAAGTTAACGTTAGGTGGCTAACTTAGTTGCTTTAACGTAGTGGTAGGCCTAATTGAAACTTTGCAAGTGGCGATAAAATAGTTTGTTGTAGTGTAATGTGAAGCTTACATTAGAAAGCAGCAATAAAATAAGGCATGTAAGGTAGTGTAAGCACTTGGATTTTTAGAACATCCATGATCCATGTATAATGTAGGGTAACGTCGTTTTTTTTTTCAATCAGGGTCTTATTTTATTCTTTAAAAATATATATGTTTTTTGTGATTAAGTGACTGATGGGAACAACAATCTTTTAAATCGGCCATTAGGCTATACAAGACCGCTGCAGTCTGCAGAGGCGGAGAGGCGAAACAATTAACGGTAGGCCTACGTTAATGGGCAATTGCATATCTTTAATTTACATCCACAAAACCTGCTTATTTGCCACTGACATGCTCAGATTATTATTCTAAGTGTCTGACAACATTATGGAAAGGATTCTTACTGAGGTCGACCCGTTTGTTATAGAGTAAATACGTTTTATTTAACCTCTTTAGTTTACGTAGAAAAATTATTGTTTAATATTCACTGCATGTTAAAACATTTACTTGATCGGACTCAAGCTTGGATATTTGGACACTATTTATGATAAAACTAGGTTGTAGTGACATTCATTTCTTAATTAATGTCAAATAGTGCAAATAATCAATTTTATTTTTGTGTTCAAATAGACGCAATTGACAGCGTCCGTTAGGACTCGTCCAAACGTGCGCGCATTTGTAGAAATATCGATTTAGTTTTCAAACTATTTCGTCATACAGAATGCATACTCCATGAATTAAGCGATCTGAAGAGCTGAAAGAGTGCCCATTAGCGCGCTCTGTCTGTTTCTCTTCAGGGTTTGCGTTTGTTAGGACGGTAGTTTTTACGGTCTATGGTTAGAGCGTTTACAGCTGTCAATCATATTACGTGACCATAATCCTGCCTTCTGTGTGACGCGGTTCCCTGTACACTTTCTCATCTGAGCTCCGAGGAAAAAAAACACAAACACAAACATTTCATATGAAACTGAAGACAATTGGCTGTCTGATCGGCAGGTCAACTACCTGTAGTGTTTGTGGAGAGAAGAAAATGTGAAACTATTTTTATTTTTAGTTATAGTTACATGATTTGCTATGAATTGGGTTTCTTGCATTGGTCAGTTACTAACCATTAACTTACACTGTGTCCTTTACCAGGTGATTCTCCTGACAATAGGCTACACTGGATAAAGGTATGTAACTTCCAATAAATTATATTTAAATTATATAATACATTTATTGTAGTGAGGAAACTGGGGGTAAAGTTATAACTCAGTTGGCAGTTTTTTTTTGCATTTCACAGAGTAAATTTATAGTCCTGTAAAAAAAATTGTAAAAAAAAAAAAAAGTGACGATTTAACGTGTATGCACCATATGTTGCTGGTTGCTCAAAGTCTGCCATTGCATTAGTTCCCATTGCCATGATAATCTATTTTTGTTGATCCCATGGTTACATACATTAGCTAAAAAATAAAAAAATACTTAATTAGTTTACTTCCACCATTTTAAAGTCACATCTTTCTATTTAACATTGATGAGGCTGTGATAAAATCAAACTTACCTGATTACCTGTGGAGAAAATAACAAGATGCTTACCTGATGAAGCTGTAAGAATGAAAAGAGAATGCAACCAATCTGTATGCTTGCTGTGGAAAAAATATAAGTATGTTATATAAAATATAAATATAAGAAAAACATCTGATCACCTAATCAATGATGGTGTAATTTTAGATTCTCTTCTTTTAATTCGTCAGTTGCATACTCCCCTGAACAATTGTATGGCTCAGAACAACGGGCCTCAATATTGTCATATTTGATAAATCTACTCAAGTTCAGTTAGTGCCCCAAAACGACTCAAAGAATATGCTGGGATCTGTGTGATGCACAGGCACCATAAATTAATGTAAAAGTCAAGACACTCACACTGAAGACAGTTTTGTTTAGAGATGTCATAGGTGTTGAAAGTAATCCTTCTCTGTAAAGTTCACAATCAAAACAAATGACTTGTGGTGACTTGTTAGTTGAATGTTTCTTTAACAAATGTGATTCGAGGGAATTCCAGGATGGACAAGGGCAATCAGTATGTAAACAGGCAAAAAATAGCTGCCGTCTTTCCTTAATTTGTAGTATTGTTTGGTTAAAGGGGTGTTATAATACCCCTTTTTACAAGATGTAAAATAAATCTCTTATGTCCTCAGAGTAAGCTCAGTTTTTGTATTTCCCTTTAAATGCAAATGACCTGCTGCTCCTGGTTGCATGTACCTGGGGGCAGGATTTATGTAAATTTTTGGGTTAGTGATGTCACCAACCCGAGTGGAAGCCATTGTAGTCTCTACCAGCCGTTTGTTGTAGTACTTAAAAATAGATTTCTCTAAAATAATATATCTCCCTTTGCTTTGAACTTTGAATGTCGTAACTTTGCAGATGTTGTTTATGCTCAAACAGCAACATTACACACTAACTAAAGTTAAAAAAGTGAAATCATAATCAACCATCCCTTTAAGATTACAAATGATTGACCTGATAAATAAATATATATATTCTCTTTACATTTTTGAGGACAGACAAGCAGACAGAGAGGCAAACACAACTAAATGGAAGCTTTGCTCCTCACCGCTACCAGTATATGACGAATCTCGAAACTGACTTCCACCACCCTCAGAGAGACCACCCAATTTGCTCCTCATTTAGGGTCTGGATGTACTCAGATCTAGCATCTGGATTATATGGGATGGATTTGCAGGATTTGTGCCTTTGTTGCCCCTGTAACAAATGAACTTTTGAGACACTACAGATTAAGGCACAACCACAATGAATTTCTTCCCTGTTTACATGCTGATTGCCCTTGCTCCTTCAAAACCTATAGTGCCCTAAAATCACATTTGAGAAGGACACATTCAACTGAAAAATCAACACTTTTTAACTGTGAACTGTGCACTTCTTTTTTCTCCACTGAGAAGGATTACTTCCAACATCTTGGAGTTCATCTTAGGAAAAATGAAACTGTGCACTGTGTCTTTAAAGACTGTGATTTTCAGACAAATGTGTATGGAACCTTTGCCTCACACGGATCCTGACAACACGCAACACATTCTTCGAGTGACTTTCAGGCACAAGCTGTACATAAGCATATAGATCAGTCAAATATTACAGATAATAGTGTTGAAGAAGCACATTGTTCTGATGCATACACGTGTTTGGGAGAGGATGACTTTTCAGTAGAGTATGAAACTGAAGAATTGAAAGAGGATGAAATTTAACTAAAATTAGGCCACCTTCTGTTAAAATTACAGAGCATTTACAATGTTCCAAGCAAGTGCATTAATGAAGTTGTAGCAGAGCTCCAGTTCATATCCTCTTCATTGTCAGGTCCTGGCATAAAAAAGACTGTAAACGCATGTTTAAGGAAACATGACTGTGTGCTTGTTGACACGGTCATCTCAGATTTAGTCAAACAGTTGGGTGAGTCCAACTCTGTTAGCACAGCTTTAAGAGCTGATGGTCCTCTTGCCACATCTTACAGAAGACAGCAGTTTTTTAAGAAGAATTTTCATGTGGTTGAGCCTGTCGAATTCATTCTGGACAAGAAGGAAGGTCAAACCTTACAATATGTTCCCATTCTTCAGTTATTGTCACAGATATTAAGCGTTAAAGACGTACAGGAGAAAGCTTTCAACTCTTCATATGCTACTCATGAGAGTCAGTACAAGTCATTTACTGATGGAACACATTTTAAAGAAAATGCACTTTCATCTACTGAAGACCTAACACTTTCTCTCCTTCTCTACATTGATGATTTTGAAGTGTGCAGTCCTCTGGGAACATCCCGAAAAAAGCACAAGATTACTGAAGTGTATTGGGTATTGGCAAATGTTCCACTACAGTTTCGTGCCACAGTAAGTCAATTTATTTAGCTGTACTTTGTAAGGCTGTAGATGTAAAGAAGTATGGTTATCAGGCAGTGCTTGAGCCATTGTTAAAAGACATTGTCCAATTGGAAGAAGAAGGACTCTTTATTCCTTTGTTTGGAAAGAAAATCAAAGGCACAATAGTTAGTGTAGTAGCTGACAATTTAGGTGCCCATTCATTCGGTGGATTTTGGAAAGCTTTTCTGGATCTCATGTCTGCAGGTTTTGTTTGGGAAAGCTGTCTGAGTTTCAGGTAAAAGAAGTGAGGACTGGGGCCTTCCAAGCAAGAACGAAGCAGGAACATTCTTTTCATGTACAAGCAGCTTTAGAAAGTCCCACTGTCACTCACTGCTTTGGTGTGAAAAGGCAATGTCCCTTAACTAAGAAATTAAAATACTTTGATGTTTTGTCAGGGTATCCCCCAGACTTGCTCCACGACCTTTCCGAGGGAATAGTACCTTTGGAGTTGGCTTTGTGCCTTGATCTTCTGATTAAGAAAAAATACTTTACGTTATTTCAACTGAATGGCCTAATCAGCCAGTTGCCCTACAAGTGGACTGAAAAATCTGACAGCCCACAGCCTATCCCGCTGAACTTTGCCACCCGGAAAAGCATAGGTGGATACGCTCATAAAAATTGGAGTTTATTGCGACTGCTCCCCCTTATGATTGGTTTCAAAGTGCCAGAGAGTGAACCTGCATGGCATCTTTTAATGGATCTTAAAGACATTGTTGAGCTCATGGCTTCTCCATTTCACACAGATGACACGATAAGATTCCTGGACACCAAGATATCTGAACACAGGCATAGATACTTGCAGGTTTTTCCAGAAGCAAGAGTTCTGCCAAAGCACCATTATCTAGAGCATTATCCACAACTAATCAAGGCTTTTGGACTGCTTGTAGCCATGTGGACCATGCGCTTTGAAGCGAAGCATAGCTTTTTCAAGCGAGTTGTTCGACATACCAACTGTTTTCGTAACATTTTACTGTCTCTTGCTTTTAAGCATCAATTCATGCTGGCTTACCATCTGCATGGCACAGATGTACTCAAACCTGTCCTCAGTGTCTCAAATATGTCCACATTGCCTGTGGATGTCCTCAAGGAAAACATACAGGAAGCAGTGCTTAAAAGGTTTCCTGGAGAAACATACATTCAGATTGCTAATACAGTGACCTGTCATGGCACCACTTACTCAGTGGGAATGATTTTGCTGTATGGATCCACTGGAGGGCTTCCGGATTTTGTTGAACTAAATCTGATCCTTATTGTGCATGGCCAGCCTGTATTTGCTGTCAAGCAGTGGCGGCTGGTGAAAAATATTTTAGGTGGGGCTGTTTGAGCGGGGGGGCTGGGGGCTCCTCCCCCATAACATTTTTTATTTCATAGTTGTGATTTCCTGCATTCTGGTGCATTTTAGGCCACCCATGTCCCTTGCTTATAACTCAAACCAGTCAATACCAATGGTCTAAAAAGACAATATTAATTGAACTGCCATGTAGAAATCAACAGTTTCACAGGTAATGATAATGAACAAGTTGCAAGTTTATTATGCTCCATGTCCAGATAGAAAAAATGCAAAGCATAACAATAAATTATAATAGGGAATACAACAATCTAGTTCTTTAATCAATCCCCAGCTGTAGACTACATATCTTTAAAAGTTCACTGTAAACAAATTGGATAATGGATAACAGTCTGTGTTGATACTAGAGAAAGAGAGAAGGCTCTCAAAGAAAGGGTGGGACAACATCCTTGAAGAACACCGAGTATGAGAAGAAAGATGATTTTAACATTTTAACTAGTATGGAAACACAGTAATCCAGCCTAGAACTTCAAAACAAAAAAAGCAAAGCAAACATACTGTTACATTCCTATTGAGATCACTATTTTAATGGCAAATGTGTGTGAAATATGATGTGTGTGACTGTGAGTGAGAGAGAGACTGAATGAGTAAGAGAATGACAGCATAAAAATGAATACGCTATATTTACAATGTAATCCAAATAATTTCTAAAAAGTTTCTCTTATACAAAAAAGAGAGACACAGACATCAAGAATCAGCCTGTGAATCTCAACAATGGTGACAGTTATAAAGCATGTTGCAGTGCATTCTGTGCCCAGAATGCACTGCAACATGCTTTATAACATCGTAAAATGGATTACATTGTGAAAGTTACAATTATTATGCCGTACAAGGCCAGTACTGCTATAATTACTAAAGTTAAACTAACTCAGAAATTGGACTCTCTTATTTGTACAGGAACTTTGCTCGTCTATCTTTCTGAGTGGCAAATCTCTCAATGACCCTTGTGTTGAAATCTGGAATGTCCCGTGTGAGTTTTTTCTCTATAGAGAGCATAGCCAGAGCGTTGAGGCGATCTTGTGCCATCGTGTTCCTAAGGAAAGTTTTTATCCTCTTTAAAGTAGAGAAGCACCTCTCCGATTCTGCTGTTGTCATTGGTGTGGTGATGAGGATCTTGAGAAGACTTACAGTTTCAGTGAATGTGTCTTGAAGGTTATTTTCCATTACAACCTGAAAGAGAGCCAGTGCACCACTGCAACCCTGGAAGTCCTCATTTTCATAAATCAGGGACAGTTCTGTTTTAAGTCTGGCTTTGTCCAACATGGGATAGGCATCCACCGTGGTTCCTAGTGCTGAATCCGGGAACTTTCTGCTGTGTTGTGGAAACAGGTCTCCTTGCAACAGAGTGGCACTGATGAGATGATTGGTGAAAGAAAACCTCTCCTTGGCATGGCTCATAATGGTATCACATACCTATGCAACGATACATAATTGTAGAAAAGTAAGCACAAAACATTAAGTTTTCACATTTCTCAGTTCAACAATACAATAAAATCAGCATATTCACAGCAGTTACAATTTTGTTATGAACAAGTAAGTTTTATTAATTATAATTATAATACACACACTAGCTGTCATTCTCTTATCCACTCAGTCTCTCTCTCTCTCTCTCACACACACACACTCTCTCTCTCTCTCTCTCTCTCTCTCTCTCACACACACACTCTCTCTCTCTCTCTCTCTCTCTCACACACACACACACTCTCTCTCTCTCTCTCTCTCTCTCTCTCTCACACACACACACACTCTCTCTCTCTCTCTCTCTCTCTAAGCTTTATTGGCTGTCTGTGTCACTCTCACACATACACACCATATACACAATAATTAATAAAAGCACAAATGTGAAAAAAAAAATCATAATTTCTGCATTCTCCAGTAGATAGAGATGTCTAATAATGACAATTCAAAATACAACAATGTGCAAACGAACATGAATGCATATAGGCTAATAGAATACAGAAATCGAATTTCTGTTACTGCTTACCTCTATTGCCAGATGCTGTTGTGTTTCTTCTCCCATTGCCCTCCGTTTCTTCAGGGGTGGTTCCTGTACAGGTCCCCTATACTCCTCATCCTCAACTAGAGAAGGAACGGAGTCCCTGATCCAAAATAAGTTTCACAAGTCACTGTCCACCCTGAAATTACTGTATTAAAAACCAACTTGCTGGAGATATAAAAACAATTTTAATAAAACTGTATTAAAATATGTGCTATTGTTTTGTTGGGCCTAGTCAATGTTATCTAGATTCATCACAAATAAATTCACTAGTCTAACATGGCGAAATTGTGATATTTATGATAGGTTCTATTGTACTCTATTGTACAGCCATGCGGATTTATGTTTTTATTGTTTAGGCTACATAAGCATGTTTTCAGCCAATATGCAAAATCATAGCCTACCTGATGGCCTGTATGCTGTGAGTGAACCTCTGGGTGATCCCTGCGATGAAGACAGAGTCTATGTTCCTCTTCTGCAGATGGTTAAACAGCATGTCTACATGTGGCATGATTTTGTGGAATAAAGCCAGGATGAAACAGAAAAACTCATCTTCCAACATTCTCATACAACCCCCGGCCTCTCTCTTCGATATGGCATCAAAGTCTCCTCTGTCTCGAATGGTTTGGAAGCACTTAACCAGTTCGTCTTTGTGCTCGTAAACTGTGTTAACAGCTCGACTGTGGAAGTTCCATCGCGTTGTTGAAGCACCTGGAAGTCTGTGTGCCACCACTTCATCCAGCACTGCCGTTCGTTTGAATGACTTGGAAAAAAATGACGAAAACCCCCCTACGTCTGAAAAAAACTGGCCGATCTTTGAAGATGTTGGTTCCTGCTCCACTGCATCCAGCGATACCACAATTCTGTCTTCTCCAGGTAGCACCTCCTCCCTTCATTCTGTGCCTTGGCCAGCTCAGTTTGTAATTCCTACCTTCTCTTTTGACACAGAGCTCATTCTTCAAGCAGCAAATGAAGCTAACCTAAAGGACGGAACCTTACTTTGCAATCCTGCAGTAAAATCCAACATTCTGGACAAACTAGCAGAGAGCATCTTTGTCTACACCGCCTATCCATCAAGTGCACAAAGGGAGCAGTTTGCTGAGGCCCTGGTTATGAAACACCCATGTTTGAGGGACCCAGTATCCTTCAATGGTTTATATAGTTGGCACAACAGCCTGAAGTACAAACTTGGAAATTTCAGAGCAAAGGTGAAACATCTTGGAATACCAGAGCTAAATGTCAACTGTCTCAAGAGAAAGTCAGCTGCAGATAAAACCCCAGCAAAAAATAAAAAAAAGCAAAGAAATCTGAGGTAAACTATCTCCCGCCTCATCCTCAAGGCGAAACTGATACATCCCTTGAAAAGGAGAGAGTTGAGCTTCTCTATGAGTACAAGAAGAGAGACAACAACAGTGTCATTAATGAGAAGATGGCAAAAACCTTCTCACTGCATCGTTAAGATGTGATCCAGAAACCACTTGTTATTGACTTAAATGCTCAATGACCTGCCCTGTTTGAGTTTTCCCATATGTAGAACATTTTAATACTTATCTAATTGTCTCTGTAGTACCAAGTACTTTGTCCGACAAGGTGGGAGTAGTGTGGAATTTGCTGAAACTAAGCTGCTAACTTAACTAAACTGAAACCATGCACTTAAATTAACTCTCATCTGGTGCAGCATCCCTTTCCAGACATCAGGCCACCTAAATGTTGTTTTTAGTGTATTTCTAGGGTTACTTTTTCTAGTTGGTATACTGTTTCTCTTCCCTGTGTCTCTAATTCTTTTCTTTCAGTATCTCATGATGTCTCTCCATCTCTCTTGGTCTCTTTCTCAGATCGAGGAGGAATTCCGGAGGATCACACTGAAGCCACTACAGTCCACATTCTTTGGGAAGTTGGACGAATACACGCCTAAATTGTTGAGACTCTACAGGAGGAAGGCAGGAGCTGTTGGGAAGAATCTTGATGAGACCCTTGAAATCATGAATGAGGCATGTACTTTTAAAATTGTAGCAGTTATTTTAATGTTGTAGCATTCTGATATCTGTACTTAAAGGGTCACACAAAAATTTAATTTCTGTCATTCATTTCTTACCCTCATTTCGTCCAAAACTGTAGACCTTCTTTCATTTTCGGAACACAAATTAAGATATTTTTGATAAAATCTGAGAATTTTCTGTCACATGAACTATTTTAACGATACTTCCTTTCTGGGCCTAGAAAGTGGTTATGACGTTGCTGTCTATGAAGGGGGTGAGACAGCTCTCAGATTTCATCAGAAATATCTTAATTTGTGTAATCTTACGGGTTTAGAACAATATGAGGATGAGTACTTGACAGCATTTTCATTTTTGGTTAAACTAACCCTTTAATATAATTCTATATTTCATATATTTGTAGGACAACAGTACTGAGTCCAGAAGAGAATCTGTGATCAGAGACCTCATTCTCTACCTTGGTGAAAAGACAGAGGAATTAATCAAGGACTACCGGGTAAAGAAATTATATTTCTGCATATATATGTATACTTAAAGGTTTTCAAATGTATTTCTTGATTTATTTCGAACGTTTTACACTGCACTTATATATATATATATATATATATATATATATATATATATATATATATATATATATTAAGGATGTCCCGATACCACTTTGTCAATACCGATGCCGCAGCTTTGGCTTTTTGCCGATACTGATATCAATCTGATATTTTATTTTATTCTTGAACTAATATTAATAACAATAAAATATATGGAAGCACTTTGCTCAATTAGCCACATAGAAACATCTCACTTAAATGGAGAACAAATACATCTCCAGTATATAGTCCACAACAACAGTTGATAATGAAAGACCGCCACCCTTTATTCAAAAGACCTTGAGATATGTTTGGTAATTGTACCTGAATGAATTTAAAAATAATTTGCTATTTCAGATCAATATATTTGTTTCCTTACAATTTTAATTAACTTTTAACTTTATTCTCATCCGAATAATAAATAATTTATTTCTGTATAAAATAATACTACCATTAAAAACATTGATTCTATTTTAATCAATGTAGACTGTGTAACTTAAAAATAACCAGATTAGTGCTCTTTTTTTAGGACAAGAAATGAAAACTAACGCAATATGATGAATGACCAAAAGATGAGATCATTTTTGCTTTTAAACAGTGTGTGTGTGTGTGTGTGTGTGTGTGTGAGTGTGTGTGTGTGTGTGTGTGTGTGTGTGTGTGTGTGTGTGTGTGTGTGTGTGTGTGTGTGTGTGTGTGTGTGTGTGTGTGAGTGTGTGTGTGTGTGTGTGTGTGTGAGTGAGTGTGTGAGAGAGAGAGATTTTGGTTGGGTGGCAGTTGTAGGGTACATTTTGACAAGAGTTTACAGTTTGACAGAAGCACAATGTTGTGTTTTACACAAATATAAGTAGGCTAAACACTTTGCAGTTTTAAGGATGCCCTGTATGAAACCCCTGGAATGAACCAAAACGAATAGGACGCGCGTAAAGCGAGCGTTTGAAGCGAAATAGACGTGCGTTCAGAGCTAAGGCGGATTAGGTGTCTATGCGCATATCTAACAGTAGTTCCACATTACATTAATTTATGTGCAGTAATTAATGTGAGTTTTATTCATTTTTATACTGTGTATTCTCCGTGTAAATCCATGCACCGAACTGTGACGCACGTACCGTTTCGGTTCAATACGAATACATGCACCGTTCCACCCCATGTGTGTGCAGAATTATTAGGTAATTCGGTGATTTTCTGATCATATTTGATTCCCAGGAACATTTTTCCAATTCCAAATCATATTAATCTTAATAAGTACTATTAATTTTGTATTTAATCATTTATAAGTGATATATAATTGTTCATGAAGGCTGGAAATGATAAAGAATTATATTCAGGTGTGCAGAATTATTAGGCACGTTTTCTTTTACAGATAAAATGAGCCAAAAAAAGATTTAACTTAGACTTAAAAGTAAAAAAATTATTAAATCCTCATGAGAAGGATGCAATACTAATGCAATACTAGAGATTGCAGTTAAGGCATGACCAGTGAAATGCTCATTGGGTCAGCAGGGTCAGACAAAAACGGGTGGAGAAGAAAAGACGCATGTTAACTGCAAAAGAATGAAGAATAAAGGTGAAGAATTAAGTGTGAAATCATCAGGAACCCTTTAGTCTCCAGCGCCACCATTTTCCAGAACTGTAGCCTACCTGAAATCTCCAGAAGTGCAAGGTGTCAGGGTGCTCTTCTGGAGACTCCAGGTACACAGTTCACAGACATCGTGACTAAAGGGTTCCTGATGATTTCACACTTAATTCTTCACCTTAAGGATTAGTTCACCTCAAAGTTGAAAATTGTGTCATCATTTACTCACCCTCAAGTTGTTTTAAACCTGTATGAATTTCTTTCTTCTGCTGAACACAAAGAAAATATATTTTGAAGAATGTCGGCAAACAGACAGACTTGGGTCCCATTGACTTCCATTGTAGGAAAAAAAATATACTGTGGAAGTCAAAGGGACCCAAGTTACAGACATTCTTCAAAATATCTTTCTTTGTGTTCAGCAAAGCCAGGGATGGAGGTCTGGAGAAGAAAGCTGGAATAGCCATTGAGGGAGCATTCCCAGTGTTGCTCCTAACTTATGGGCCTTATTTATGCCTTGGAACTAAGCTACCCAAAGAAACTGAAATGTAGGCTTTCCAGAAGATCTTCCTGGAGCTAGAGGACAGGAACCAAAAAATGGTCCCCAAAGTTCATGATCTCATGATCACTTACTGGCCTTACATTGTTGAATGTAGAGGGTTTGAGTTAAGTCCCTCTGGTTAGGTTTTACTGTTCAATTTCTCAGGTTTTTTTCAATGCACTTTCTCAAGTTACACTAATCCTATTTCATATAGGGACCATGTTTGTGAGTCTGTTAATGTTAAAGGTGCAGTTGAAGGAAAGATGACAGTTAGGAAGAATGTGAGTTTTTTTCAATAGAAACCCAAAGAAACTGAAATGTAGGTTTCTTAGAAGATCTCCATTGTCACACGGGGATCATACATGTGTTCATACATGTGCAAGCGTGTTGTTTTAAAAAACGCAATTTTATAGAAAATATTCTGTAAATGTCTCTGAATTGTTTCTTCTGAAGACAATAAAGCCTGTCAACTTTCACTTAATGAGCTTTCCTCTAGCACCACCATGAAGCACAATTTTCTATTGTACACAATGTCTCAACCTTGACCTTGTCAGTTTTTACTATCAAATGGCCAAAATGTCAGCTTTATGTAATGTAATAACTAGATTTCCAGATTTTATGAGTACAGTACATTCTACTGGCATTCTGTTTACAAGTACCAGTGTTGAACTTTTACTATAGTAGTGAAATAATTACTATTTGCATTTATACTTTCGGTAGAAATACTCAGTTGCTAATTAGAATATCTGAGTACATGTAACTTTAAAATACACTAACAAATTTTGAAAACAGTAGATCCCACTTGAAATTTGTAATATTGAAATGTAAAAATGAAGTTGGATTCAATCAAAAATACACATTTAGAATTCTTAAAGTTGTGTAGATCACACACACACACACACACACACACACAAATGACTAGATCAATGCTAAAATTAAGTTAACTTTATGTGCAAATTTTATTTCAACAAACAGACTAGTCTGTATAATAATTCATCATATTTTTTAAGTAAATCAAGCAGATAATTTTTATCAGTGTATGGAAAAGGGGAAGAAATTAGTTATTTGTAGTAAAATGTCTGCAGGGGGCAGTAAATAAGGTAGAAAACTGGGCAAATGAGGGGGGTTTCCGGTTCTCAATAGCAAAAATGCAGGTAATTTGTTTCACAAAAAGGAGGAAAAATATTAGAGTAAGTATAAAAATGTATGGTCATGAATTGGAACAAGTTAAAATGTTAAAATTTTTAGGTATGTGGATGGACTCTAAATTAACATTTGGTATTCACATCCAAAAGCTAATAGATAAATGTAAATTAGAGTAATTAAAAGTAATCGCTCAACAGCGACACGACTCAAATATTCAGAGATGGATCAAAAGATCCAGAAACAGGTAGAGCAGCCGCTGCAGTGTATATTCCTCAGTACAATATTAAAATACTAAAAAGAGCAACAGATCATATATTTGTTTTTACAACAGAACTGATAGCTATATCATTGGCCTTACAATGGATAGAAGGAAAGCAGCCTAAGAGTAGTGTGATATGTACAGACTCATTATCAGCTCTGCAAAAGTTTAGAAAGAGGAACATCTTTAGCAAGACAAGATATTTTAAATGAAACGTTACAGAAGGTATATAGCATAAAGCACTTAGGCGTAAAGGTGAGTTTTTGTGGGTACCAGCCCATGTCGGAGTTAAGGGGAAGCTGACAGACTGGCAAAGGAGTCATTGAAAGATCCTGAGATCAATATAAGAGAACAGATGAGTAAAGCTGAAATTAAGAGGCTGATTGGGACTGAAGTGAAAAAGAGGTGGCAGAGGATATGGGACAATGAAATAAGAGGAAGACACATGTATAGTATACAAAGAAATGTGGGGGTGGAAAGAACAACTGTTAATAACAGGAAAAGGGATGTGATAATGACAAGATTACGTATTGGGCATACAACACTAAATCAAAGTTTATATAAAATAGGTAAACATGAAACTGGTAATTGCGAAAAATGTGGATGTCCAGAAACAGTAAATCATATATTACTAGAATGTAAAGCATACAATAGAGAAAGACTTGAATTAGTCCAGGCACTAAAGGATAGGGGTGTAATCAATTATTCACTTAAGGAAATATTAGGAGAAGGAACGAATTATATAATACATGTGAAATTATAAAAATGTTTAAAGGATACAGAACTTTTTGCACCAAGTATATTCAACTAAGTAGTGCTCCATACTCCAATCCAGTAAGTGGCGGACAATGCACTTTTAGTTGGTTTGCCAACCGCCATTAAAACAACAGAAGAAGAAGAAGAAGAAGAAGAAGAAGAAGAAGAAGAAGAACGCTCAGCAGCTCTTTCTTTTTCTTCATGTCCACTTGAGCTTCCGAGGCTACGCCCTAGCACCGTCTCACTGCAAGCGAAGTTCAGATATTAAACATTCAGACATTACCTCAGACGATACTCTCCTATAAGGTACGTTTAAACTCGGGTTGTTTTCTCACTAGCTCTTATTCTAACTTGTGTTAATAAGGGGAACGGAAAGTCACGATGTTGAATATATAGTTACACTAGCATGGAAACTACTTTCACTGTGTCAGTCCAAGTCCGATTATATACATAATTGTTATATAAAGTTGTTGTTAGAACACAGTGTTCACAGTTGCCCGGATCCAGTTAGTTTTTTACTCGACAGGAGACGGGTGTGTGTCCAGTTTGGGTTAGTGGATTGACACGGGTGTGTGTGTGTGTGTGTGTGTGTGAGAGTGTGTGAGAGAGAGAGAGGACACACACAGCTGATCTCAGTGTACTGGGAACATTTCAGATGTTTGGCTGAAATACCACTGTTTTAATAAACACTACAGCTCATCCCGAGCATCATTAGACTCTCTCTAACTGGTTTCGATTTAAAGGCTCATATGATGCGATTTCAGTCATTTCTTTGAGCTGTTCGTACATAGATAATACTCGCTTAAGTCTCAAAGACTAAAGAGATAATCTTTATTACAGTTAAGACTCATCCACGTCATACTAAAACTCCCCGTGTAAAGAGAGGAGACGCAGTATGTGGAAAATAATCAGGGTTTTTTTTAACAACGTCATGTGACGCCTCCAATGATGACTCCGATCTGCTAAATGTTTTGTATGTTCACATGACCCTTAACTTCACCGAGAGCAGATGACAGAAAGCACATCCTGATGCTGTTTGTAACTCTAGCGCTGAGTCAACACTGCTGTGAATTAGTGTTGTCACGGTACCAAAAATATCAGTATTCGGTACCGATACCAGTGAAAATCCACGGTTCTCGGTACCAAAGCAAAACACAAAAATATTCTAAAAAAAAAAAAATGCCATTCTTTATATTTATGAAGTCAAGTCACCTTTATTTATATAGCGCTTTAAACAAATACATTGCGTCAAAGCAACTGAACAACATTCATTAGGAAAACAGTGTCAATAATGCAAAAATGATAGTTAAAGGCAGTTCATCATTGGATTCAGTGATGTCATCTCTGTTCAGTTAAATAGTGTCTGTGCATTTATTTGCAATCAAGTCAACGATATCGCTGTAGATGAAGTGACTTATTTACAATTGTGTTTAAAGTTTTTCTATGAGTAATACAATTATGAAAAACAGTATTCACCCAAATTTAATTTGTCTTTTAATTAATGAAATTTAAACACATTACATTTTTTTGGTAAATAAAGGGGATTTGCTATTAAAATTAAAATATGGAACAAAAATAGTGTGATTTATTTCTTTAAAAAATATATTTTTATTAATTTTTTCAACAGTAGTAGCAGTATCACATACATTTTACTAAATAATAGTAATAGTGTTGTCAAAAGACCCGGTACTTCGGTACCAAGTCGGTACTGAAAAAATGTAAATGTGACGGTACCAGGTTTCTTTAAGTACCGGTGGTACCGAGGTCCCGTTCAAACCCGGGTCAGCGCTATGATTTCCGCGAAGCAGAAAACGAGGACGGAATATCAAAATCCAGTCATGAAAATGAAACTTACATTTTAATATGGACAGTCACGGAATTTGTCAAAGTTAGCATAAATTAATCAAATCAAATCTCCTTATGGACCAGTATCTGTAAATGTTAAGCCGCAAAAGTTGCTTGAAATTAGGGCTGTGACGGTGGCTGATTTTTACCACCACGGTAGTCATGGACCAACAACCACCGGTGGCGCGGTATTTGAAAAAAGAAAAAGAAAAAAAAAAACATATATATATATATATTTATTTATTTATATGTATAAATATATTAGTGTCAAAATTTGCTCGTTAACGAAGGCGATAATTTTTTTCCAGTTTAACGTATTCAAATTATTTTACGTAGGGGCGGGGATGGCCACCCACTCACAACTGCTGCTTCTGTCACTTTTTCTCAAGACTAGAAGTGAATTTATTCAGTCGCAGAATGACTGAACAGGAGACGTTTCAGACATGCGCTCCACTTCACTTTATTATCAGGGGCAAGTTAAGCGAGCGCGGACGGTCCTGTGCTCATGGAATTACCAAAAAAGGTGATTAAAGCTGACTTAAACTGTGCAAGCATGTAATATAAATATATCCTGTATATAATATATATAAAATATATGTATGCACGTCTAGAAATCAGCCCAGCACTGTCTCACTCATCTAACACATCCTATTTAACTCGTCAGTTCGTGTTTATTTGAGCACTTCTGTCAGTGAACGCTGCCTGCAAAACACTAAAATAAATATCAAAGAAATAATTCAGTTAAATAAGAAAGTTAAATACCCCCTATCTAACGGACGCGAGCGACGCAGCACGACAAAATACTGATTATAATCAGTGATGCTACACTGGATGCAGCACAACACGACATGATAAATCCCCATCCGGTCTGTGATGTAGGCTACTGACACAGAGTTCATATGTCCTGTATAGATACTAGACAGACTAAACCTGTCGCAACGCGGTTGTGTTGCGCCCGGTTTACTTTTCCGCCACCAAGCAAGCTCAATAACTAACTCTTCATCTGTCCGCGCTCTCTTTGAAATAGGAATCGTTGCCATATTTCTTGTTACCATCGTTTATTCATCGCTGTCTCGTTTGTATTTGGCCAGTTTGGAGAAAGCCTCACCAAACCTGACCAGCCAGCGTTTGCGATCACCAGAACTTGTGTAAACGCTGATGGGTGACATGAATGCAGATGACTCCAGATCGGTGATGCGGTATTTGCTTTCCCAACAAGATCCATCGCCCAACACTAAATTAATTTGCTGAATGCATAAACTGTATTTTCCTGCGCTCAAATCTGCATATCTAAAGGAAACGCTGTGTTTGAGGTAATTTGTTAATTACCATAGACTTAGAATTTGCAACTATTACAGTTATTACACTTATATACAAAACTTTTTATTATGCTTGCTATAGAGTTTGTGAGACGTCACGTGCACTACCGCCGATGGCAGTAGACAACCGCGGTAGCAACCGACCACCGCGGTGACGCGGTTGTCACGGCAACCGTCACAGCCCTATTTGAAATATGAATCCGTGTTCTGCGCGTCTCTGTGTGAATTAATGAATGGCAGAGACGTGCGGGTTTGTTTACTACATAGACTGAAGCGCATGACGCTTGCATTAATTTCAGCATCTAAGCTTTAGAGTTCTCTCTCCATCAAGCGATCTGAACTGTTCAGTTCATCTCAATGGACGCACAGCGCACCTGTATTTGATGCTCTGTAAACTCTTTGTGAAGGAGCACGACTCACCGTCGCTTTACTGATAGCGCTGTTTCTCACACGTGCAAAGAGAGAGAGAGAGCGATAGTCTTACCACGCTGAATCGACACGCTATATGTAAACTATTCTTTGTTGTCTTCTCCTGTCAAAATAATGGAGTTCATTTAGAATTATTCATATTCATTTTCTAACAAGCAGAAGACATACCGGACATACACGGACAACGTGATTAATATTCATGAACCCAGCAGCTCATCAATTCATAGTGCATTGTATATACATTAGTATGATAGTAGAATTAGTAGTAGTATTATCTTTTAATAATAATTATGATCTATTACTATTTTTTTTACAGAAACCCTCAATGATCAAAAATATCTTAAGCATCACCATCAGTCTTAAATGGTCATGAAACCCCAGACTACTTATTCTAAGATTTTAGCAGAGGTGTTTGTGTTGCACATCATAGAAGACAAATGTTAGCATCCGCTAATTTTAACTGTTGGAGGAAATTGGTTAATTTTAAGCTTTTTTGCTCCATTTTCATCTTATATTGAAATATTGAAAACTTATTTTGATGGCTACTTTTATTTTGACACTGGTTTTACTCAAATTAAACAGTACAATGCTTGTGAAGTGACTCAGAACAGTTCTGGGGATGTTGTTTATGTATTTATGTCCTCATTGAGATGGCAGATGCTGAAATTACTGCAAGCATCACGCGCTTCAGTCTATTTAGTAAACAAACCATTCATTCATTCACACAGAGACGCGCAGAACCAACTTTTACAGATACTGGTCCATATGGAGATTTGATTGGATTAATGTATGCTAACTTTTTCGCAAATTCCGTGATTGTCCATATTAAAATGTAAGTTTCATTTTCATGACTGGATTTTGAGATTCCGTCCACATTTTCTGCTTCGCGAAAATCATAGCCCTGAGTGCGTCAAGAACCGGGTTGAGCGGGTCCTCAGTCCTTAAAGAAACCTGGCACAGTGACATTTTCATTTTTTTTTGTACCGGGTTGGTACCTAAGTACCGGATCTTTTGACAACACTACTGTGAATGATGTGGGAGGCTCCAGAACTACAGATGAGTGAATGTGTGCTGTAGCACTACCATATTCCTTCAGAAGCAGATCCTGGACACATTTCATCATCCACCATCAGAAATAATCATAACACACACCCCTACTTACATTTTCCTGTAGACTAGGGGTGGGAGAGATTGACAAAAATGAATATCTCCATATTTTTTTCAGTATCTCGATATCGATATTCAGACGATATTTTTACAATCCTTCAAAGAAATGTGTGCAAATTGGCAAAGAAGGTCCAGTTGGTCTTTTGACTTGCTGCATTTGCCCTATTATTGTATGGAATTACTAGTACATAAAGATATGAGACATTATTGATTTAAACATGAACCAAGTTTCTGTACTAAATATTTATTTTAATACAAGAACAGTTCTTTTTCAGTACAATATATACGCAATAAATTAACTTTGTGCTTTGCAAAAAGTACTCTATTAGTAATAGACTAACAACAATGTGACTACCTCTTTAAAAAAAAGTTGTGTTTTGCAAATGTAAACATTAGAAGATAACACAATATAACATGTTTGCACATTGAATTGATATAAAAGATGAGGATAAAAAAGTCAAAAGGAACAAAATAAATAACAGACACTGCTCTGCAGGTAAAGTGTGCTATAAAGCAAACATGCTTTTGAAATTACAAAACACTTCTTTGGTGAACACCAGTGTAAACATGCAGTACTGTAGAAAAACAGTAAAAAAACAAAAGTACATTTACTTGAGATTCCCTTTCGATACTTCACTCATACTGCGTATGGGGAAAAGCTCCTTTATTCCTCGATACTGAAGCCTTTTTTCAATAACGCAGTGCAACTGCACTGCCATTGATTTAATCTGTAAACTTTTTTTAAACCAATGTGGCACTGTTAAAGCACTGTGGCGATGCAGGGCGCCAAAGCCCGCCAAAATGGGCGGGGCGAATGGCTATATAAGCAGGCAATTGCCAGAGGAAATCAGATCTTAGTCCTTCAGCGACGACTTCACTTCGCTGGATCTTTGCTGAGCGCCTTCGCCTGGAATGAGCTCTCGCCGTCGAAGAGGCACTGCAGCGGACCAGCTGAGACCACCGACTGCCTGCAGTGCCGGCGTTCTCGCAGACAGCCACTCTTAGCGCCGATCTCGGGCCGCCCGCTTCCCGCTTCTGGCCGCTTCTCAGCGATCTCCTGCTGCCATGCAGTGATCACAAAAGAGCTTGTTCCAGCGGTTTTCAACGCTCTAAACGAGTGATTCTAACGGCGGCGGGCATGCCGCGCCACAGCTGTGGCACATACAGAGCCCTCTGCATGATGACGACGGCCATGGTGAGTGTGTTTTCTGCCTGGGAAAACCCCATGCCGAGGCTGCACTCACTGAGACTTCATGCTGCTTTTGTGAGAGCATGAGTCTCGCCTCTAGGAAATCAGATCTTAGTCCTTCAGGGACGACTTCACTTCGCTGGATCTTTGCTGAGCGCCTTCGCCTGGAATGAGCTCTCGCCGTCGAAGAGGCACTGCAGCGGACCAGCTGAGACCACCGACTGCCTGCAGTGCCGGCGTTCTCGCAGACAGCCACTCTTAGCGCCGATCTCGGGCCGCCCGCTTCCCGCTTCTGGCCGCTTCTCAGCGATCTCCTGCTGCCATGCAGTGATCACAAAAGAGCTTGTTCCAGCGGTTTTCAACGCTCTAAACGAGTGATTCTAACGGCGGCGGGCATGCCGCGCCACAGCTGTGGCACATACAGAGCCCTCTGCATGATGACGACGGCCATGGTGAGTGTGTTTTCTGCCTGGGAAAACCCCATGCCGAGGCTGCACTCACTGAGACTTCATGCTGCTTTTGTGAGAGCATGAGTCTCGCCTCTCTCCGCTCGCGGATTGCTTTCTTTAATGAAAGCGATCCCGCCCCTCGCGCCCCCCTGTCTTTTTCCTCCCGCGAGCCGGCCAGGAAAAGACAGCGGGGAAGAGGGGCTCAGCGCCCGGATTTGGGTGAGCTCACGCCGGCTCAGCACCCGCGTGCCTCACCCTCTCCAATGAGAGAGCCGTCCCCTGTCCTCTTCTCACGCCCAGAGCAGCGTCCCTCGGCTGAAGCGAGCGACCTTGTCTCTTTTGGCGGATCGGAGGACGAGCCACTTGACGACTCCATGTCACTCGCGGCTTCTGAAACGGAGGACTGTGCCGGAGATTCTGACCCCGCCCACTTGCCGTCACTAGAGTCCATCGACGCCGAGCTCTCAGAGGATGCCGAGCTTCTCCGCATCCTCTCAAAGGCCGATGAGGAACTCCAACTGGAGTGGGCCCCCCACTGGAGAGCCGACACGCAGCAGGCTGGACGAGTGATATCTGTCAGGCCCCCCGCCAGCGCTCTGCCCCGTTCTTCCCTGAGGTTCATGATGAGCTGACAAAGTTGTGCTACGCACTTCCGCCTACGCACTTCCTCTGCAGCTCTCAGCACAGTAGATGGCTCTCAGGAGAAGGGCTATGAGCAATTGCCGTCCCTGGACGAGGCCATGGCTGCTCACCTCTGTCCCCCCGCGGCTGTGGGGTGGAAAAACAAGAGAGCCCTTCCTTCCAAGCCCTGCAGGACGACCTCTGCCATGGCTGGCAGAGCCTACACTTCTGCGGGCCAAGCCGCTTCAGCACTACACACCATGGCCATATTACAAGTGTTCCAGGCAAAGCTTCTCCGTTCCCTGGATGAGTCTAGTCCTAGTGAACCTGCTTTTCGCGACCTCCGCAACACCACAGATTTGGCCCTGCGCGCCACGGAAGCCACGGCCCAGGCCATCGGACAATCCATGGCCAACCTGGTTGTGCTGGAGCGCCTCCTCTGGCTCAACCTAACAGAGATTAAGGAGAGCGACAAAGTGGCTTTTCTCGAGGCCCCAGTCTCTCCATCCGGTCTCTTCGGGACAGCCGTAGAAGGGTTTACAGAGCGCTTCACTGCAGCACAGAAGTCGTCCCAAGCCATGCAACACTTCCTGCCCAAGCGCTCCACCTGTGCCCGAGTCGCCCCAGGACTGCGCCGACTCGGCACCAGAGCAAACCTGTCCCTTCTACCCCCCAGGCGGCGCCCCTAAGGAGCAGCACCCAGCTCGCCCCACTAGGCGCGCTAAACCGCCTAGACGTCAGGGCCCCTGGCAAAGGATTGTGCTGGACCTGATGCCCTCTAAATCCTCCTGATCGTTGGGGAAGAAAGAGGAAGGGGCAATGTCCCGCCACGGCCGGACCACCCCAGAAGCTCTCTCGCCTGCCTGCTATGCGACCTGGGCCCACCGTTGTTGCATCCATGCAAAGCGCCATTATGGCGAACACAATAAATATTTTACATTTTCAAAAAGAGAGCAGTTTTCCTCTTCCACACTCGTCAGTGTTCAGGCCCCTAATCAGCGGCCTGCCATCCGACACCATCCAGCCTCTTGTCACGCGGGCCGAGGCCTGGCAGGCCATCCCCGGAGTGTCCAAGTGGGTGTTGGGGATAATAAAACGCGGCTACTCACTGCAGTTCGCCCGAAGACCCCCGCGTTGACCCCCACCGAAGTGATGACGCTGTTAAGGAAGGGAGCCATAGAGATAGTTCCTCCTTCAAAAAGTGGATCGGGGTTCTAAAGCCGTTATTTCCTTGTCCCCAAGAAAGATGGCAGTCTCAGACCCATCTTAGACCTCAAACACCTGAACCTCTCCCTCATGAAACGGAAGTTCAGGATGTTGACAATTGAAGCAGATCCTCACGCAGATTTGCCCCGAGGACTGGTTCTTCTCACTGGACCTGAAAGATGCTTACTTTCACATCCAGATAGCCCCCCATCACAGATGATTCTTGAGATTCGCGTTCGAGGGTGTGGCTTACCAATATACAGTCCTTCCCTTTGGGCTGTCTCTAGCTCCCCGCACTTTCACGAAGTGCATGAACGAGGCGCTTTCCCCTCTGAGACGTTTCTGGTAGCAGTTTTCGACTCAGTCAATATGAGGGCGGTCATATCACCAGAGCGCGCTCTGGTACTTCAGCAGCTCACGGCATCTGTCAGGAACAAAGCCTGTTTCCCTCTGAAGTTCTTTCAGAGGATGCTAGTGCTGATGGCTTCCGCCTCCCCAGTTTTACAGCTTGGCCTCCTACGAATGCGGCCCCTGCAATACTGGCTGAAACTCCGGGTCCCACCTCATGCTTGGCGGCACGGCCGCTTTCGCATCAGGGTCAACCAGGCCTGTTTAGTAGCCCTGGAGCCTTGGATGAACCCGGATTGGTTCAGTCGTGGAGTACCCTTACAGATGGTTTCCAGAAGGATGGTGCTCTCAACAGATGCGTCCAACCTGGGTTGGGGTGCTCTGTGCGAGGGCAGACCAGCCTTCGGCTCGTGGTCGCACGAGGAAAGCCATCTCCATATCAACTGCCTCGAGATGCTGGCAGTAGAACGAGCCCTTCAATCCTTTCAGGCGATCCTGGAAGGGCGCCACATCCTAGTCCAGTCGGACAGCATGACAGTGGTGTCCTACATAAACCACCAAGGCGGCCTTTCGTCCAGCCGCCTCTGAGCACTGGCAAAGCGCCTCTTGGAATGGGCATTACCCAGGTTGCGATCGCTCAAGGCGACACACATACCTGGCAAGACGAATCTGGGAGCAGACATGCTTTCGCGGAGCAATGTTCCCTCGGACGAGTAGATGCTCCATTCCCAGACGGTGCTAAAAATCTGGTAGATTTTCGGGAAGGCAGAGGTCGACCTCTGCGCCTCAGAAAGCAACTCTCATTGCCCAACTTATTTTTCAAAGGAAACAGATCCCTCAGGTCATCAGACGAGTCAGGGAAGACTGGCACGGAGTCATCCTAGTGGCCCCACTCTGGAGGAGCCAAGTTTGGTCCTCGGAGCTATTCAGGCTTTCCCTGAAAGCCCCATGGCCGATCCCCCTGAGGCGGGATCTCCTCTCTCAGGCGAACAGGACAATCTGGCATCCACAGCCAGATCTCTGGGCTCTGCATGTATGGTCCCTCGATGGGAGCCTCTGAGCCTCCCCGGGGACGTGCTACACACCATTGCTCAGGCAAGAGCCCCGTCTACAAGACGCCTCTACGCCCAGAAATGGTCGGTCTTCGTTGACTGATGCTTAGCACAAAACAAAGACCCTGTTGAGTGTCACGTATCTCCGATACTGTCATTTCTCCAAGAGCGTCTAGACAGGGGTCTCACCCCTTCCACGCTCAAGGTTTACGTAGCAGCCATCGCAGCATTTCATGCTCCTATTGCTGGCCAATCAGTGGGTCGAAACAGCCTCATTGTGCGTTTCCTGAGAGGTTCTAGGCAGTTGAAGCTCTCACGTCATCTCACCGTTCCCACTTGGGACCTTCACACGGTCCTTGGAGCACTCAAAAGACCTCCCTTTGAACCGCTGTGGTCAGCTGACCTTCGGCCCCTAACGCTCAAAACCGCTCTGCTACTTGCTCTAGCATCGGTCAAGCGTGTTGGCGATTTGCAGGCCCTCTCGGTGAGCCCTGCATGCCTTGAGTTTGGGCCCAATGACTCGAAGGTCATTTTGAAACCCAGGCATGGCTACGTCCCTAAAGCGCTCTCGACGCCATTCAGAGCACAGGTAATTTCCCTCTCAGCTCTGCCTCCGTTGTCAGGTGAGCGAGAGCTGGATTTACTCTGCCCAGTGAGGGCTTTGAGGATATACATTGAGCAGTCACAGCCGTTCAGGCAATCGGACCAGCTTTTTGTCTGCTTTGGTGGCCGCACCAAGGGGTCCTCGGTCTCAAAGCAACGCCTCTCTCGTTGGATAGTTGAAGCTATCGCTCTGTTACTCCTCTATGGGCCTTGAGTGCCCCATAGGAGTAAGAGCCCACTCTACTAGAGGGATGGCCTCTTCATGTGCCTGGTCTAGTGTTGTCTCTATCAAGGACATCTGTGAGGCGGCCGGCTGGTCCTCGCCGTCCACTTTTGTCACATTCTATAACTTGGATATCCCGACCTTGCATGCTCGGGTTCTTTCAGTTTGATATGACGGCCTCTAGCAGACTCCATCATCATACCACCTCCAGGGAGCTAGCTCCCTCTTAGCAGTGTAGCGTCAAGGGTTCGATGGCTCCGGCCCTCTCACTTATCCTCTGGACCCCAGGGTGTTTATGATAAGTCTTGTTGTTCCCTACCGTGGCACGGCGCGGTTGAATTCGTTCCCCATACGAAGTATGAGTGAAGTATCGAAAGGGAACGTACTCTGTTACGAACGTAACCTTGGTTCCCTGAGATACGGAACGAGTACTGCATTATATGCCGTGCCACGAGGCTGCGGGTTCAGTGTCGTCGCTTCAGTCGTATGACCTGATTTCCTCTGGCGATTGCCTGCTTATATAGCCATTCGCCCCGCCCATTTTGGCGGGCTTTGGCGCGCTGCATCGCCACAGGCTCGCGCAGCTACGCAGCGCTGTCATTGGTTTAAAAAAGTTTACGGATTAAACCAATGGCAGTGCAGTTGAGTATAGTGACCCATACTCATAATTCATGCTCTGCATTTAACCCATCCATGCATTTAACACACACAAGCGCACACACACATGATCCAACTGGAATACTGGATACAGTGGATTCAAACCCGGGTCTCTCACATCAAAGGCATGTGTCTTATCCACTGCGCCAACACCAGCCCTAACGAAGTTCATTTATGTTATGTTATGTCGAGTGTTCATTTATGCTGCGGTATCCGGGGAGCAGTTGGGGGTTCAGTGCCTTGCTCAAGGACACATCAGTCGTGGTATTGCTGGCCTGAGACTCGAACCCACAACCCTAGTGTTAGGAGTCAAACTCTCTAACCACTAGGCCACGACTTGCCCATCTGTGTCACTGTCTATCTCAGGTATCATGAGGTCGCTCTGCATTTCCTTTTCAACTATACTTTGGAGAGACTCCTATCCTGTTGGCTTGCTGTGTTTTTAAAAAAAAATAACTTCCAAAACTTTCTTTGTCTTTTTTGCAGGCAGTGTCTCACTGTCACCGGTGCCTTCTTCCTCAGGTACTGCTGCCACCTCTGTTGCAGCCGGCTTGTCCTCCTCAATTCCCAGGGCAATAAGCTCAGTCAATCTTTCGTTCATTATCTGTCTCGGCTCGGTGTTCATCTTCAGTTCTCTCTTCACAGCAGTTCAGTCAGTGTACTGTTTGAGTAAATGAATTACTCCGGGATATTGGTTTGTTTGAACTCAGAGGGAGTGTCAGCCACATTAAAAAAGTTAACAGCTTAAGTCATTTGAGGATTAATGCGTATTGGAGATGCGAACCGTATAAAACGATTCAGTTCGATTTGGTGAACTGGTTCAAAAAGATCCGGTTACATCGAATGATTCGTTCGTGAACCGGATATCACAAACTGCTTTGTTTTGAACTCTCTCTCACAACAGACACGGAAGAGAAGACAATGCTGAATAAAGTCATAGTTTTTGCTATTTTTGGACCAAAATGTATTTTCGATGCTTCAGAATATTCTAACTGACCCTCTGATGTCACATGGACTACTTTGATGATGTTTTTCTTACCTTTCTGGACATGGACAGTAGACCATACACACAGCTTCAATGGAGGGACTGAGAGCTCTTGGACTAAATCTAAAATATCTTAAACTGTGTTCTGAAGGTAAACGGAGGTATTACTGGTTTGAAACAACACGAGGGTGAGTTATTAATTACATAATTATAATTTTTGGGTGAACTAACCCTTTAAGCACACTCTCAATGGCCAGGATTTGCTCATCCTCATTGTAGCGATGTTTGAATCGATGGTCAAGTGTAGACGCCATCCCTAGCAGCTCCACCACGTTGTCACCTGAACAGCAAATTTGCAGGAATGTCAGAATGGATCGTTTGATGTCTTTGGTCAAGTCTGTATCATCCGACTGAACTGCCAGGACATCGTTGTTGAACAAGGACAGTACAGGTGTAACGTAAGAAACTGCGACCTGTTGCTCACCAGATGGAGCATCTGTGAACTCCAACAAGGGACCAAGTGCTTTGTTGATTGATTCCAAAACTTCAACATCTTGCCATGTAGGAATCAGTTGCCTGTGTTTTTTGTCTTCAGACAGTACTTGTATGGCCTTGTGCTGCTCCAAAATCCTTTCAACCATCCGCTGCCTTGAGCCCATCTTGTGGGGCACTCTGTTATGAGTGCATGTTGGGGAAGATTCATTTGTTCTTATTCTTTTGCCAGAGCTGCTTTTTTTTTTTTTTTTTTTTTCAGCAGTTGGAAAAAGCACAACTTTCTTTGAAGACTGCTTAGGCTCTGTCAATGCGGGGAAGTTGCATGCTCCGCTCTGCGGGGGAAAAAAACTAAAAATACAACTTTTTTTTAAGTAATAAAATATTATTCAAAGTCTTTATTGCTCTCTATATTTTTAACCTGTTAAGCTTCAAACCCACTTTTGACACCCCAGAAATGTCATACCCAAATTAAAACCGATACAGTTCATGAACCCTTGGTACTAAAAGCACAAATATGATCTCATTTGCAAGCTGGCACTTTGCAATTTGTTGTAAATTTAGAATAAATTCTTGTCATTATGGAAAAAAAAGTTATATTTTCAAATTTTGTAAAGTTTTTTTTAAATATCTTCATGAAAATAAAATTGAAGTTGGCATTGTACCAATCTAAAAATGCACTGCAGCTAAAGCCACATCTCTGACCATGTTATATTGAAAATCTGAATATTATAAATCTAAAACTCTGTATGTAGTCGTTAAATATTTTGCAAAATCATGTCTTTGACTTTATTTTGATTAGACTCTAAAATGCAAACGTATGTTTATTGTCATCATCCAAGTATCTATTCAGTCTAGAGTCTCTAATGTTTTGTGGTGCAAACGAGCCCCATTCAGTCTCAGTCTCCCCTGCACACATTCACAACTTCTCCAGCCTGGTTATGGCTCTAAATATGCATTTATTTTGTCTGCATTATACTTACTAACAACTGGCAATTCACACTATAATCCCTAATTTCTTTTATCAAAGTGCTCGCATCACAGTTGAAACTGTATCAACTGAAAACTAAAAAAGAAACATTTCAGTAAACATCACTTTTTTTATATATATATATAATATAAATAACAGCTAACTTAGGTGGCAGGTTCATCTGAGGGCTAGGTAGCATTTTAGCTTAGCACACCTCAATACATGACAATTTATGAGATTAAAACCATGTTTTTTCTCCAAACTTTATAACGCAGGTCGAGTGTTTTAAATAATCTTCTGTGATCTGATTTGGCTTCGGATAAAAACATTTGACTGAAAATATATTATTTTATAGTATTCTGCACAATGATAATGTTTATATCGGTTAGCATTACATTATAATTATAATATATAAATATAATATAATAATATTTACAGAAATATATTATATAAATATAATTATACATCTCAACAACAATAAAATGTAACTCAAATATCAATAATTGGTTATAATCCATTTCAAATTTAAATACTTACCAATGGCGATGTGAAGTCTGTGGCCAAAACATGGAAGTTGCTGCCATTTGTTGATCCTCACTGAGCACATTAGCCCCGCTGTCAGTGGTCATGCAAACCATATGTTCATTGTCCAAAGACCATGACAACAGGGCATCTTTTAGACCTTGAGCAATAAGTTCACCGGTGTGGTCCTCTGGGAAGTAAGATGTAGTTGCCATTCTTCATCCACAAAATAAATTTTTAGAGATAGGTACGGCTCTGAGGTTCTGCTGGACCACAGATTGGAGGTCGTGGCATAATAGGTGACCTTCTGCAATTTATGGGACAGCGTTTGTCGACGAGACTTGAACAGTTTTGGTAGAGCTGTTTCACTGAAATATCTCCTTGAAGGCAGATTATATGTGGGATCTAAAGTCTAACATTTCTTGAAACCAATCCTTCTTGACTGATTGAATTGGCTACATAGACCTTGCAATAAAACTTGTTACAGAGTTTGTAATCGTTTTCCACTTTTCACTTTTTTTGTCATATGGTGTTTTCTTTGTGAATGTTTCTGCCAAGGTCTGTTGTGTCTGTTCTTTTCTTTGTACCGTGTTTGTAGCAGCAGTGCTGTTTTGTTCAGCATGAAGCCTTTCATACTCTTCAAACTGTGTTTTGTGCATTGTACGGAGATGATCGAAGAGGTTGGTTTTGGCGCTCTGCTATACGGCGATCTGCATACGATAAATTCTACAGATGGGCAACTTTTTGTTTTTGTTTTTTGTCAAAACCAAATCATCTCCAGACTAAAGAAGCTGACCCACGTCTCGCTGTTAGCTCTTCTGGCACTGGGTTTGAGGATGACTGTGTATTCTCGCTTTCTTTGCTCATTTTTGTGTTCCTCTTGAAGCTAGATAACAAGTGACTGATGAGTAAACATACGCACGGCACACTGTAATGACGTTAGACTAAGCTTACACAATCAGATTCTTAAATTCGATGGTAAAGACAACAGTTTCTCTGCCACTCGACCTTACCTCAGCCCAGGATACATCCTCCCCTTATAAAAGTCTCTGAGCAGTCTGAAGGCTTTAATTCTGGAATTAATGTCAACAAGTCTTTGTCCTCCTTCCTGAATAGGTTGGTCGAGTACAGGTGCCTTTAGCCAGTGCTGTCCCGACCAGAAAAAGTCCACCAGCTGCTGTTGAATTTTCCTCACCAGATCTTCAGGAGACTCTAATCTCGTTTAGCTAACCATCTTAACTAGGACAATGGCTGTCACTTTTTATTCGATATTCGAATATGCATTCGAACATGACGTGAAATATCCGTAATCGAATTATAAATAAAATATCCAGTTTTTAAAATGCCATGTGTAGCGCATTTTTTACAGTCTATGATTAGACAGTTTGTTTTTTATTTTATTCTTTGCCATCTTATCCAGTAGAGGGTATTCTAGACTTATTGTAGCGTAGGCCCATGACCAAATCTCCTTTAGGCTACGGTGTTTTTTTATTTTTTGTTTTTTTTATGCGCGGGGGGCGGGCACGTAGAAATTCAAATATATTTGAATAAATTGCGTGATATTTGATATCCGTTCGAATTGGATTTTTCTCAAAAGTGACAGCCCTAACTAGCACCACACACACACACACACACACACACACACACACACACACACACACACACACACACATAAATATGTATGCAGCCTTCCTACCTCTGTTCTATGACAGTTTTTCGGCATTTAGTTTTGCTCCTTTGTTCATAATATCAATAGACTAATTTTTTTTCTGTACAACGATGAAACCGGTACTGGGGATTTTTTGTATACTCTGTCGCAAGCTGCCAGCCCTAAGCTTACACCTTTACACTTTAGCTCCAGGCTTTATCACAGCCACCGCTCTGCTCAACCAGCCACATGCTCTCCATGACACCGAGGCTTAACCTCGCCTCCACCGGTGAGACTTCCAGCTTCTTCCCTGACATCCCGGTATCATTTGGCCATGCAAATATATCATCCAATCAGAAAGTGGATAGTGTTTAAGCCTGAAACAAACACTGATTTATTCAAACAAATCATTGTCACGGAGGGTAAATAAAGTGGATCTGTACAATCTTTTCTTCATCCTGCAAATTATCCAAGTCAGCCAATAGATCGAGCAAAGCCCCAAACTAGTCTCGCTCATCACTACCATCATCCCACACAAGACCTGGATCTCCTCGAACTTTGGGTCGCAGCATCAGGACTCAAATAAACCTAGGCCATGCCCCAGTTCTCACCACAGCAAAACCTAAATAGCTTCACGCTTTGGCTTAACTTTTTCACCGCGCTCTTCTGGCCACAGCGTCGCATGTCACCAGAACATGAGCTCTTATAGCCATAGATATGGATCCTATAATTACTTATGTCTATGCTTTTAGCAGTTGCTAGCGCGAGGCTGCCTTCACTGATAGCACAGGCCGCGTTGCAAATTATGCTGGCAACGCATGTCCTTACATCTCAGTCTTTTCCTCGTACTACTTCTAAGCCTTTTCCTATTCAGCGGCCTTCAACTCACATAGCAGACACTGGCATGAGGCTTCCTCTGCTAGCCTTGCAGGATGCACAGGCTCTTCAGGATGTAAAAAAACCCACTTCCCTCCCTGTGGCCTACAGCAGCTGAAGAAAACGTGAGGCTGTCTCCATATGCAACTCAGGCCAATGCATCTCAGGATTTTCCTCATTTCTAATGACAATTTTTCTTTTTCTTTTTAGTGGCCCCTCTACATACTCCACTGAATGCTGCCACTCTGGAACCACCTCCTGTGCCTAATACCATCAAATCTCAGATTGTCGCAGAAATTCCTCGATGCCATGTTTACATTGGGATTTTTCGGTTTTCTGAGATGCTCAGAAATTGCATGAATAAAGGCACTCACTCTCTGGTAACCTAGCAAGGATAGGGAGTGATGCGCTACCAGCCAATCATGTAACAGTTTGGTTGCACCATATCATTGTCTCGTGTTGGATTCTTCAGTAACAGAACCGGCGTGGAATAATAAGTGGAAAGCCTTATTTGATCGGTGAGTGATGTAGATAAGATGACTGACTGCTGCGCTAATTCTGACAGGCGCCTGCGCATGTTACTGAGAGAATGAGCAGAGAGAGGGAGCCCCTCCTCTGGCCTCGTGCTTGCACTCTCACAGTCTTCAAACTTCAGTCTTGCTCTCCCTCCCTGCCTCGCACATATTCATCAAAATTGATATTACCATCAAATTCAATTGAGAATTGACACAATGATAGGTCGGAAGACCGAAGTTTCACGTGAAGCAGTCAGAGATTTTTTTTTATTTTTTATAACCGCTAGGTGTTAATTGTACTTATATGTTGCCTTATCTTCTCTGAAAAGCATTCCGCACATTCAGCTGAAATAAACCACACTTTAAATAAACAACCAAATTCTATCCAGTGATTAAATGTTTTCTGTGTTGACACAAATCTTGTGTGATGTCCATACTACCGGAATAACCACACGTGCTGTCGCCGCGTCATGATAGGTGTGCCTTAATTATATTTTCCTGTTTTTTTTTTTTTGTTGTTGTCCTTTTCCAGTCACACCTATGAATCAGAGGAAGGTTAAAGGATTATTTCACCCCAAAATGAAAATGTCCTAATCATTTACTCACCCCCAATGCCATCCAAGATATCCCTGTCCAGATATCCAGGAAAACATTTCAGGATTTTTTCTTTACATAATGGACTGTGAAAAAATAATTTATTTTCAACTGAAGAAAGAAAGACATGGATATCTTGGATGGCATTGGGGTGAGTTAATGATTAGGAAATTTTCATTTTGAGGTGAACTAATCCTTTAAGTCTAAAATAGAGTTTTGAGAACGTAGCGGACGTAGAGGATTATAATGTAAAAGGAGCTCATTCAAATACTGAGGTGCTAAACCATTCAGGGCTTTATAAGTAATAAGCAATATTTTAAAATCTATACGATGTACATACAGTATGTATCCAGTATACAGTACATATCCAGACCAGATGGTGGATCAGCACCTAGAAAGGACCTCTACATCCCTGAAAGACAGCGGAGACCAGGACAACTAGAGCCCCAGATACAGATCCCCTGTAAAGACCTTGTCTCAGAGGAACACCAGGACAAGACCACAGGAAACAGATGATTCTTCTGCACAATCTGACTTTGCTGCAGCCTGGAATTGAACTACTGGTTTCGTCTGGTCAGAGGAGAACTGGCCCCCCAACTGAGCCTGGTTTCTCCCAAGGTTTTTTTCTCCATTCTGTCACCGATGGAGTTTCGGTTCCTTGCCGCTGTCGCCTCTGGCTTGCTTGCTTGCTTCTTGCCTGTGACGTCATCTGTTTACACGATTGGTTAATGGATGTCACACTGTGTCCTGTGCTTTCGCTTCGTCTCATACAATAAAATTGATTTTAACGACCTTCTCTCGGAGCGCGTCCAGGTTTTTTTTTTTTTTTTTGAACAGGCGTCACACAGCAACCGCAGCTTGGGCACCCTTTAGTTTTCTATTGAGCCAGGACACACACGCATAACAGCAAATAATACTTCTGCACAATGTTACTCTTTTTACAACAGAAATGTGAATTCTGCCGGCATTCAGACCGTCTCTTGCATACAGATACAGATTTGGGCTAGAATTGCCTAGGGCTGTCAAAATAGCTGAAAAACTAAATTTGAATTGTATTCGAATTTTAAATGCATAATTTCAGTTAGGGTGAAGAAAAGCTTTTTGCTTCTCTTCTGAGGCCTCAAGATAGTGCATGGAGCAAAATATTACTGCACGTTTATTCAAAGCATTAGAATACATGACTGAAAAAACAATTAAAAATAATGTATATGAACCGAAGAATACATACACAGTCACACAGAATACATTTTTTCATTTAAAAACATGAGATGCAGTGGGATGGGGAACAAAACCCCAACATAAAGTCTTGAGATATTTTTAGAAAATTAAATTAAATACATAAATTTTACATGTCTTTTTGTGCGAGACGAGAGTCCAACGGTTTCCCTCTAGAAAATGTGCGAAATATGCGTTCTGTGTAAACGGCTTGGTTTCATTTCTGATTTAAACAAGATCTTCTCCACATTGATGTTCTCTCTCTCTTTTTTTTTGTAGTGGCTTCAACTGGATTGGCTAACATAACCTTATAATGCAATGCCACATACATCGTCATCGCATATCGTGCGCCACTGATAAAGATCAAGTATACTTCGGTCATCCGCACACAGTCTGCCTTATGTCCTTTTCGTCATCCGCTTCGTCATTGTTGGATTGCATTGACGCGTGTGTGTCCCGGTCAAAACACCAGCGAGACAAGACAATAACAATAAAACCCATTACAAACGAGCCATTTTTCTTCTCACCTGAAATTCATGCAATAAACATGTTTTTGACAAAGATTTTAATTTGTTTGTGGACAATGTAGCCTGCATCAAAATTAGGTTTGCAATGATGCGCCCGAAGGCACGGGTTGAAGACCCAGTCAGTGATGTCACGATATGCTAATTAGTTTTAATTCATACCTACGTCATCACCATCACAAAAATTTCCTTTTTTTTTTTTACATTGAAACTTGGAAAAAAAAAAAGACCGACCTACCAACCCTTTTTTTTTTTTTTTTTAAATGACTGTTACTGCAAACCAAAATATTTTTAAGGATGGCCTAAGGATTGACTTGACTTGACTATGTTTGATAGGGAGCCAGTGCAGTGTTGACAGGAGCGGGCTAATATGGTCATACTTCCTGGTTCTAGTAAGAACTCTTGCTGCTGCATTTTGGACTAGCTGTAGTTTGTTTACTAAGCGTGCAGAACAACCACCCAATAAAGCATTACAATAATCTAACCTTGAGGTCATAAATGCATGGATTAACATTTCTGCATTTGACATTGAGAGCATAGGCCGTAATTTAGATATATTTTTGAGATGGAAAAATGCAGTTTTACAAATGCTAGAAACGTGGCTTTCTAAGGAAAGATTGTGATCAAATAGCACACCTAGGTTCCTAACTGATGACGAAGAATTGACAGAGCAACCATCAAGTCTTAGACAGTGTTCTAGGTTATTACAAGCAGAGTTTTTAGGTCCTATAATTAACACCTCTGTTTTTTAATTATTCAGAAATTACTCGTCATCCAGTTTTTTATATCGACTATGCAATCCATTAGTTTTTCAAATTGGTGTGTTTCACCGGGCCGCGAAGAAATATAGAGCTGAGTATCATCAGCATAACAGTGAAAGCTAACACCATGTTTCCTGATGACATCTCCCAAGGGTAACATATAAAGTGTGAAGAGTAGCGGCCCTAGTACTGAGCCTTGAGGTACTCCATACTGCACTTGTGATCGATAGGATACATCTTCATTCACTGCTACGAACTGATGGCGGTCATATAAGTACGATTTAAACCATGCTAATGCACTTCCATTAATGCCAACAAAGTGTTCAAGTCTATGCAAAAAATGTTGTGGTCAATTGTGTCAAACGCAGCACTAAGACCCAATAAAACTAATAGAGAGATACAACCATGACCAGGTCATGAAAATATCAATAATTATCGATATCGACCGATATGAAACCCTTATATTGTGATACAGTTTCCAGCCATATTACCCAGCCCTTCTCAAAAGGGCCTCTCTCAGAATCAGATACAGGCCCTCGGTTTTTGGTTATCAGACGCTTATAAAAGTTTCATTAGGTGCAATCAAAGCCACGTAAAGGCAGCCCATGTAGCCCTGAAAAAAATCAGCATTTTAAATCATGTTGTTTACTCTATTAATCAGAGTCTCTCCTTCCCAATACAGTCAGCCACTGCTCCTTTGGTCAAATTACGGGCCGTCCAGTTGCATCATAAATCTCCTTGCCTATTCAGCATCGGACAGGGCTCTCCTGGCGTCGTTGAGTTGCGCTGTGTCCTCAGTGGAGGATGGGGTTCTCCCTCCCGGTGCAGGAGAGCCAAAGGCCCCCTTCGATCATCGTGGCAGCCCTACTTCCGATGCATCAAATCACGCCTCGTATCCAGTCGCAAGGGGTACTCTCCCTTCCGGTACAGCACAGCCACAGCTCCCTTCTGATGCAGCGAGAGTCCGTCCATCAGTCGTGTTTCATTGAGTAGAGCCACTGGCTCCCTTCGGTCGCAGTTATCAGCCCCCTTATCAGATGCATCCAACACTGAAGGGGCTCTCCCAGTCGCTCTGCGCCTTCTTTCTTCTCAGCACGCATATTTTGGGGGGCAACTAAATTTAGCTCTCTGGCTGCTGTCCTTTGCCTTTAAGCTTCTTTTGGGGAATTCTTTGGGTTCCGGCTATGTTCCGGGCCCGTAGACCTCCGCCAGGACAGCACGCCAAAATATGCTTTCTATTTGCTATCAGATTACATGTAAGGGTGAACTCGTGAATCTATAGTCGCACCAGTAGTGACGTCAGGGGCTGTTGCCAGCCAACTTGTTGGTGTTTTTTCAATGTATGATTCAGACATGGGTCACAACGAGGTGTTCCCCATATCAACCCCTAGAGGATGCAGTGTCTCATTCCCTACTCCGGGAACCATGGTTACATTTGTAACCTGAGAGGTTTTGATGTAAGCCTTAGTTTCAAAATAATTTGCGTTAAGCACCCACATCTATCACTATCCATCATGAAATTTATTTTTATTGTTTATTTATTTATTTTTATATAGATGGCTGGACTAGTAGCTACTGAAATGCCAGACAGAAAATGTTAGTTTAGCAGAGAATGCAAAGATCTGCTGTAAGACCAGTAAACAATCTAAATATATTAAGTTAATAAAATAATTATAAAATTGGAAGCATTCTCGCGAGTGATCATTGGACATCTCACACATGCACCCTTTACAAGATCCCACAGCTGGATTCAAAGTTTGCAAGGTTCGTCATTCAAAGATTTGTTTGCCAAATATCGGTGGATATATCGGCTTTGGCGATACATTGTGGTCAGAATTTAGTCACATGAGCATCCTTAATGTACACTTGTCCAGAATATTATTTCTCCTCATTCCACACTATAGATATTGACAGCCCATTAACAGGTAAACAGTAAGCCTGATGACTTACAATTGTGTGTACATTTTTGTCTTGCAGCACATTTTATGCCACCTATCGATAATGGCAGAAAAGATCAGAGGTTTGAATGTGGTGTTACTGGGAAGATCAGGGATTGGGAAAAGTGCTTCAGGAAACACAATCCTGGGACGAGAAGCTTTCAAATCAAAGAAAAGCTCTTCTTCAGTCACACGAGACATAGCTGTGGAATCTGGGAGGGTCTGTGAACGATGGGTCACTGTCTATGACACACCAGGATTGTTTAACTCAGAGCTGAGTGATCATGAGATTCAAAGGAAATTTATAAAGACTTTTCAGGAATGTGAATCAGATTCCTGTGTGTTTCTGCTGGTTATCAAAGTTGACAGATTCACAGGAAAAGAGAGGAAAACTGTGGAGAATATTGAGGAACTGCTGGGAGATGAGCGCCTGAAAAAAACCTGGATCCTCTTCACCAGAGGAGACAAACTGGAGGAGGACAACATGACAATAGAAGAATATATTAATCAGTCTGAGCCACTGAAGAAAGTGATTCAGAAATATGATCAGAGATACCATGTGTTCAACAACAAGAATAAACGACCAAGTGTGCAAGCTAGACTGCTACTTAAAAGAATTATCCAGAGCTTAAAAGGTGAGTGTTATTAAAATCCAATAGGGTACAACGAGGCTAAAGGTGCCTTTGATATTATTTTCCTCTAAACCACTAGGTGGTACAAAAACGTGGCGTAGCACTTTCCAAAACATTCTCTTTTCAAGATGCACATGTATATTTGTCTGATCCTAGACCCAGTGGCACACAGCAGCGCAAAGTTGATTCTGTGCTTACTCGATCTTTTATTTTTATATATATATATATAAAATCTTCCTGGTCTTCTTGATGATTTCCAGTTTTAAGATAATGAAAGCAACATTAAAGAATATGTAAAAGTGTGGTATTTGGGGTGAAAAGCGCTCCTGCTATTGGGGCTAAAGACTCAGCCATCTATTATTTATCATGTTTAATTACTGACTTTTCCATTTGTTGACATTACATGGTTCGATTCAGATGTTAAATATCATATATTATGTTCGGTGTTCATATTGGAGAAAAAAATTTAAAAACATGATATTAGTGATATCATAATATTTTTTACTACTGTTAACATATATTAAATTACTGGATCTCTTTCAATGTTTTCATAATCTTATAAAAAATTTGTTTCTGTATTTGAATATATATTTATATTTTATTTTAACATTTTAATGACAATGTCTATTGAACAAAAATTATTGTAAACTATAATTATTATATTTTTCAAAATAAGCAGAACATAGTACAAACTTTGCTAAAGTGGTTGTTTGTGATCAAGTATTCACATAGACATTATTATTTTTTAAACCAACAACAACGACAAAAAAACATTACTTTAGCTGAAGTATTTGTATCAATACAGTGTGTGGGGTAAAAGGCCTCTCTTGCTACCTCATACATTTATAAGATTAAAACAAAACAGATTGAATGATTTAGTTTCACACTATGTTGCTACATTTAATGTTCAATACAAACATATATACTTTTTCTGCAATTATACATTTTAGGTGAATAGGGAAAAGGTTAGCCCCATTGTACCCTATTAAAATGTTCCAGAGACTTTTTAGGTAAATAGTGTATTACATTCATTATTATCTGCATTGTTTTCACTGAATGACTCTTGAGTTTCATATATAGACCGTTACACAAACCAAACTTACTGTTAAATAAAGTCAGTTGAACATCATCTGTTGGCATATTATTATTTAATCATTTAGCAGACGCTTTTATCCAAAGCGACTTACAAATGAGTACAACAGAACCCCCCCAAAAATAGTATTAAAATGACTAAAAACAGATCCAAAGCTAAAAGCTAAAACTTTATAAATACTACCTATACACATTTTAAAAATATAGAAATTAAAAATGACAAATGCATCCAACAACATTTAAAAACGTTTAAAGGAAAAACCAAAAAATTCTATATATTTATTATTTCATTTCCATATATTATTATTCCGTTTGTTGAAGTATTAAAATAATAACCTCAAATAAAACTACATTTAATAGAAGACTTATGTAAACTAGAGATGTCTATTTTCGATCATTTCCATTATCGATTTACATTAACAATCAATTAATCGTTAATCCTTAATGCTGCAAAATGCATCTATTGCAGCAGCACGCAGTCAATGGCATGACAGGATGAAACAAGTATTACCATCTAGTGAGTGAATAATTGATATTTAGACTCAAGTTTATTCACATTGTTTTTCTTTTCTTGGTTTGAATCAGAATCAGATGTTCCTGTTGACAATCTCTCATCCCGACGGCTTGTTCTTCTGGGTAAAAGTGGAGTTGGGAAGAGTGCAGCTGGAAACACAATCCTGGGATGGAGAGAGTTCATATCTGTACAGAGAATGAGTTCAGTAACGTGTGTATGTTCAGAGGAAAATGTCACTGTTTCAGGCAGATCTGTGTCTGTAGTTGATACTCCTCCATTCTTTGACACACAGATGAGACCTGAAGAGTTAATGATGGAGATAGCCAGAAGTGTGTATTTATCCAGTCCTGGACCTCACGCTTTTCTCATTGTGTTGAGAGTAATAGACCGATTCACTGAACAGGAGCAGCAGATTCCTCAGATGATTGAGATGATATTTGGTCAGGGAGTGTTAAAATACTCAATCATTCTCTTCACTCATGGAGATCTGCTGGAAGATGAGCCCATAGAGAAACTCATTGTGGAGAACAGGAGATTAAGAGATCTAGTTCAGCAGTGTGGAGGCAGATATCACGTCTTCAACAATAAAGATCTGAACAACAGAGAGCAGGTGAATGATCTCCTGCAGAAGATTGACTCAATGATAGCACGGAATGGAGGAGGATACTACAGTAATCAGATGTACGACGATGCTCAGAGATTCAGACAAGAGGAAGAAGAGCAGAGACTGAGATATGACGAGAATAGAAGAAGAGAGGAGAAACAAAGACGTGAGATGGAGAGAGTCAGAGCAGAGCCTGAAGCTTATAAATCTGAACAAGAAAGACTTCGAGCAGTGAGACAGAGAGATGAAGAGAAGAGAAGAAAGGGGGAGAAACAAAAAGATTCCTGTGTCTGTAGTTGATACTCCTGGCTTCTTCAGCACTTCCATTAAAAGCTGATGGATGAATGACTGAAAGAGGAGACTGAAGAGAAAGCCATAGCAGAGAACGACAGGAGCAGAGCTTTATTTTTCACACTGGACACAGAGAGATGAAGAATGAAGACCAGGAGAGAGAGAGAGAGAGAGATGAACGGAGGAGCAGTAAGAGAGCTGCTGAAGAACTGCAGAGCAATGCAGAATAAAAGCGTGTCATACAGCAGAACAGCTGGAAATGAACAGCTTCATCCAGCGGATGAGACACAGAGATCAGAGGCAGTCCGGTAAGAACACGCAGACTCAATATAATACTTCATTTAACATTAGAGCTCAACTGATATAATTTTGCAGATTTTGTTGGCTGATATGAGCCTGTCGCCGATATACAAGTATCAGAGAATATATATATATATATATATATATATATTTTTTTTTATTTATTTTTTTTACATATAACACAAATAATATGCTTGAAATGGTGTAATATTTTAGTTTGTCCAGCAGAGTGTCCTCCATAGTTTGCTACTGGCAAACTGGATGAAACGCTTTAAAGCTTAAGTTTATGGAAAATTTGGGACATCCCTTCAGCGAGAGGAACCCACCCGAACGCGAAACGAGTGTACATCTAGAGGCCCTCTTTCGAACGAGACCACCCCAGCATCGATAGCCTCCGTGGTTCGAGACAGGTGGTTAAATTCGCGGACCTAGCGATCCCGACGGGTTACCAATGCATGGAGTGTGGTGTTCGAGAGGGCTCCTCGAGCTGAAGGTATCCCCCAAATTTGTAGGAGATCTGCCGTTCATGAGATCAACACGTCAACCTTCGGTGAGGAGGTTTCTTGTTCAGGCAGCATCCAAGCGTTGACTTATTCAATCGTAATTGCCCTGCGAAGTGGACTTCACATGAAATTACATCATGATTCCAGTTCCAAGGCAACATACATGTTACATTCAATGGACATTACAGTACATGACACAGGAATTTAAATTGTATTTATTCACGGAGGTATATTAGCAGTGTGTAGCTTTTCATTTCTTAAACAACCATGTTGATCATTGAAAAAAAAAAAAGTACCAGTAAAAGGTTTGGACACAAATTGGAACGTGTCTAAACTTTTGACTGGTACCTTACTATAATATACACAAAGAATAGGGGTGTTAGGAAATATCGATACACGTGATATCGCAATGTTTTGTTTGTCGATAATGTATCGATTCTCAAAATTGGAACATCGACATTTAAAAAAAATATAAATTAGTGGTGGGCCATTATCGGCGTTAACGTGAGACTCTTATCGGGCGATTAAAAAAAAAAATATGTCCATTAATCTATTCTCAAAGTTGGGTTGGGAGCTGGGTCTATACTAAGCAAGCTATGATGACTTTCACCGTGATATTTTAGCATGGATGTATACCTAGCCGAATCTGTAGGGGGCGAAAACGAGTCTTCAAACCAGTGTGTATGCCTACTGTGAAATTACCACATCAAACGTGACGTGCTAACATGGATGCAGCTAAGATTCTCCCGGGTTTGCTTCAGGGATTTTTTTTTTTTTAAAGAAGCTTCCCAATGGAAACTTCGACAAGATGCACGCCTGTTTCACACATAATCCGTCTGCAGTGTGTATGCAGTCCGTGTGCGTTTCGTATGTGGTGCAGAAGCAGCACAGACTCATACTCATTGTGCTTTCACACAGGACGTGTTTGCAGTACGCTACTCGGTACATGAACGATCGCTGCACTGCTGCAGACGCAAATCTCCTGGAACGCACTGACGGACCGCAACCGCGTGCAGTGTGAACGCTGGAATCCGTTAACATCGGTGCATAATAAAAATATACGCAACGCATACGCACTGCAGACAGATTATGTGAGAAACAGGCGTAAGGTTGTTTGCACCTTGTGCAATGTGTAATTAGTTCACAGCTTTCTCAAGCAGTTTGTGGTGCATTTTGGAAACAGGAGATAAGCCCCTGGCCTAATGCACCACCTGTCTTGGGTAGCACACATATTCTGAATGCCTTCGGCAGAATTCAATGAGCCATTTAAATCCAGATTAATCTAGATTAATTCCAAGATTACAGTGAGATTAATCTAGATTAAAAAAAAAAAATCTATGCCCACCGCCAGTGTTGGGAACGTTACTTTAAAAAAGTAATTAGTTATAGTTACTCACTACTTGTTCCAAAAAGTAACTGAGTTAGTAACTGAATTACTCTATAATAAAAGTAACTCGTTACCAGGGAAACTGACTATTTGCGTTACTGTAAAAAAAAAAAAAGTTGGTATATGTCAAAGAATTTATTTTTTTTAGCAGTTTTCACAAGTCAGTTGAAATGAGTAGAACAGACAGGTGTTCGTACATAACTTTCGAGATTTATTGCACGTCAACAGACAGCAAGAGTTTTATCCTGCACTCTTTGTAAGAAAAGTGTTTTTGGCCACTAGCTTTGTAGATGCGTGTGTCACACATTACTTGCACGTTCTTGCCTTTGACTACAATGAATTTGAAGTAGTGCTTATATCTCCACCTTGAAAATGCCAACTTTCTCCTGCTGCTGCGAATCTCTGTGTAGCTGTTGCGTGTGTGTGACTGTGTGTGTGTAAAAACACTGGCTCTGATTGGCTACCATGAAACACATGACTCTCTCATGAGATCTCGTTATTAACCCACCTCTCACTCGCTGTGTGAGTCAGGGGTGCGTTTGGATTGCATATTAAATCAATGCATAGTAACGCACCGCATTTAACGTTCAGTAAAGTTAACGGCGTTGTAACGACGGGAAAAGTAATTAGTTAGATTACCCCGTTACTGAAAAAATAACATCGTAACCTAACGCCGTTCTTTTAAACGCTGTTATTCCAAACACTGCCCACCACTAATATATATATATATTACAATTATTCATTTAGCAGACGCTTTTATCCAAAGCGACTTACAAATGAGGACAGTGGAAGCAATCAAAAACAAGAAAAAGAGCAATGATATATAAGTGTTATAACAAGTCTCAGTTAGGTTAACACAGTACACGTAGCATGGGATTTTAAATAATATAATAAATAAAAAGAAAATAGAATACAAAAAGATTAGAAAGGTAGGTAGATTTTTTAAGAATAGAATTAGAATAGTGAGTGTTAAAGTTAGAGGGTCAAATAAAGATGGAAGAGATGTGTTTTCAGCCGATTCTTGAAGATGGCTAAGGACTCAGCTGCTCGGATTGAGTTGGGGAGGTCATTCCACCAGGAGGAACATTTAATTTAAAAGTCCATAAAAGTGACTTTGTGCTTCTTTGGGATGGCACAATCAAGCGACGTTCACTTGCAGAACGCAAGCTTCTAGAGGCACATAAGTCTGAAGTAACAAATTTAGGTAAATGGGTGCAGAGCCAGTGGTAGTTTTGTAGGCAAACATCAGTGCCTTGAATTTTATGCGAGCAGATATTGGAAGCCAGTGCAAATTGATAAACAGAGGTGTGACGTGTACCCTCTTTGGCTCATTAAAAATGAATCTTGCTGCTGCGTTCTGAATTAATTGTAAAGGTTTAATAGAATTGGCTGGAAGACCTGTCAAGAGAGCATTGCAATAGTCCAGCCTGGACAGAACAAGAGCTTGAACAAGGAGTTGTGCTGCATGTTCCCAAAGAAAGGGCCTGATCTTCTTGATGTTGAATAAAGCAAATCTGCAGGATCGGACAGTTTTAGCAATGTGGTCTGAGAAAGTCAGCTGATCATCAGTGTTGGGAAGGTTACTTTGGAGATGTAATAGGTTACAGATTACAAGTTACCCTGTTTAAAATGTAATAGTAGTGTAACTTTTTCAATTACTTTATTAAAGTAATGTAACTAATTACTTTTGAGTACTTTTTGATAACTTTTCTAAATTTGTGAAAATTAAATAATAAATATAGCTGCAAGCAGCGATGGCGGGCTCAAGCCATCAGTGCAACACCACCCCGGTGGCATCGGGAAACCTGTGCCCAGCGGGCATAAGCATTTACAGTAACCCTCTGGCAATCAAGTTTTAAGGGATACGGCAGTTAAAGGGTTAATCCGACCCATCTAGACTTTGAAATCACATACACAGAACAATATATATAACTTTAGTAACACTTTATTTTAATATACATAAAAAATGTATAAGGTGTGCATCGTAGCTGACACCTAAATGAACACATTACAATTGTTTTATGACTGCAAGTCTTTCTCCTCAAATACTATTGAGCTTCAAATTTGCGTTTGAGCCCATGTGAAAAAGTAGCATAATTTACATATGACTTACAGTTTGTTTTAATAAATATCAAACATTCAATTTAATTGTGCATTATAGCTGTCACCTAGATGAACAATTACAGTTGTTTTAATGTAAGTCATTCTCTTCAAATGCTACTGAATTAGAAAAGTGTATAACAATTTCACATGTAACTTTAGAGACGGTCCCTAAATTTGAGACTCTCGAATGTCCAATGTCAAGCCAACTTTATGCCTGTTTTTGTTTTGTTTTTTACTTTCTTTATTTTTCTTTTCTCTGTGCCGGATTGCTGATGTCCTTTACACGCGTACTCTGCATATAGGGAGCGGCGGTACTATCTGGAAGATATATTCCTCAAACCGTCGTACAAGAGGAGGTGATGCTAGTCCTTCAAGAATCTCTCAAAACCTATCTGTTCATAAAGCCTATATATAAAGTCTTAATATAGTATTCCACAATACGTTGTGCGATTCTAATTAAGTCCTTTAACGAAACCTCAAGTCCTTCGCAATTTAACATCGCAAATGGCTTTAGATTACAGTAACCAAGTTTGGTGTTCATCTGAATAAATCTCTAGGAGGAGTTTGTTAAAGTACAACCCCTGAAAATGGCAAAAACAACACCAATTTTGCAGGGAAAATTCAAAATAACCGACTTCCTGTTGGGATTAGGATTTCGTACCAGGAGACTTTTTTGTAGGTATTGGTGTGTTACATGTGTGTACCAATTTTTGTACATGTACGTGAAACATAGCTCGAGTGGCACTCCGTTGAAAGTGTATAGGTGGCGCTATCGAGCCATTTTGCCACACCCGATGGAATATTGGCCTTCAGATCTGTTCAGGCGAGGACTTTTATCACACATGTGAAGTTTGCAGAAGATCGGACATTTTATGCCTGAGTTATAACATCTTTTATTCCCATGGCGAGACTTTGAATTTTGTCACGGCGCCATAGACACGCCCCTTAACGAAAACTCAAGATCTTCACAATTTAACATTGCACAGGCCTTTAGATTATACTGACCATAAAAAAGACATTGATGTCAAAAAATTTCTAGGAGTAGTCTGTCGAAGTGTAAAATATGTCTCTTCCTGTTGCCTATAGGTGGCGCTATGACTATAACTGAATATGGGCATGTCAATCTGTTCAGGTCAGGAGTCTTATTAAACATGTGAAGTTTTGGGCACATTGGACATTGTATGTCTGAGTTATAGCAACTTCATTTTTCATGGCAAATCATCGAAATTCGTCCGGCCGCCACGGACACGCCCTTTAACGAAAACTCAAAATCTTCGCAATTTAACATCGCAAAGGCCTTTAGATTAGGCATACCAAATTTGGTGTTGATCTGAATAAGTTTCTAGGAGGAGTTCGTTAAAATACAACTCATGGAAATGGCAAAAATGACACAAAATTTGTTCATAATATTAAAAATAACCGACTTCCTGTTGGGTTTAGAATTTTGCTCTAAGAGACTTTTTTGTAGGTATTGGAGAGTTACATGTGTGTACCGATTTTCATACATGTACGTGAAACATAGCTCGAGGCGCACACCGTTGAACATGTATAGGTGGCGCTGTCGAGCCATTTTGCCACACCCACTTCTGAAACCCATATCAGATGTACATTTTCGCCGGTTCTGAGGTGTGTGCAAAGTTTCATGACTTTTTGAGTATGTTTAGGCCCTCAAAAATGCGATTCATCCTGGAGAATAATAATAATAATAATAATAATAATAATAATAATAATAAACGGAGCAATTCCAAGAGGGTCCTCACACCATCGGTGCTCGGGCCCTAATAATAATAATAAACGGAGCAATTCCAAGAGGGTCCTCACACCATCGGTGCTCGGGCCCTAATAATAATAATTAAAGCTGCAAGCAGCGATGAACGGGCCCTCGCACCCGGACTCACCGGCAGCGAGTGGCTTTAGTAAATAGGTGAACGGTGAGAAATATGCATTTAAACTCATAAATATAAGTAGAATATATCAATGTTTATTCCATATATGTTCCAATCTTCCTGTTGCCAGCAGGTGGCGCTATCATTATAATGGAATATTGGCCTTCAGATGTGTTCAGGGCTGCACTCTTATCGAACATGTGAAGTTTGGGGAAGATCAAACATTTTATGCCTGAGTTACAACAACTTCTCTTGCTGTGGCGAGACATCAAATTTTGTCATTTTTGCCATGGACACGCTCTTTAACAAAAACTCAAGATTGCCACAATGTAACATTACACAGGCCTTTAGATTAGACTGACCACAAAAATATATTAATGTCAAAAAATCTCTAGGAGTAGTTTGTCTCAGCTTTAAATATGTCACTTCCTGTTGCCAGCAGGTGGCGCTATGACTATAATTGAATATGGGCATGCAGATCTGTTAAGGGCAGAAGTCTTATCTAACATGCAAAGTTTGGGGCAGATTGGACATTGTATGTCTGAGTTACAGCAACTTCCTTTTTCATGGCGAAACATCGAAATTTGTCAGGCCGCCATGGACACTCCCTTTAACGAAAACTCAAGATCTTCCCAATTTAACATCGCAAAGGCCTTTAGATTTAACTGACCAAGTTTGATGCTGATCTGAATAAATATCTAGGAGAAGTTCGTTAAAGTACCACCCCTGAAAATGCCAAAAACAACGCCAATTTTGCAGAGAACATTCTAAATAACTGACTTCCTGTTTGGATTCAAATTTCGTACCAAGAGACTTTTTCGTAGATATTGGTGTGTTACATGTGTGTACCGATTTTTGTACATGTACGTGAAACATAGCTTGAGGCGCACTCCATTGAAAGTGTATATGCACTCAGTTGAAAGTGTTTAGGTGGCGCTATCGAGCCATTTTGCCACACCCAATGGAATATTGGCCTTCAGATCTGTTCAGGCCAGGACCCTTATCACGCATGTGAAGTTTGGGCAAAATCGGACATTTTATGCATGAGTTATAACATCTTTTATTCCCATGGCGACACATCAAACTTCGTCACGGCGCCATGGACACGCCTTTTAACGAAAACTCAAGATCTTCACAACTAAACATCACACAGGTCTTTAGATTAGACTGACCACAAAAATAACATTGATATCATAAAATTTCTAGGAGTAGTTTGTCGCAGTGTAAAATATTTCACTTCCTGTTGCCAATAGGTGGCGCTATGACTATAACTGAATATTGGCATGTAGATCTGTTCAGGTCAAGAGTCTTATCCAACATGTGAGGTTTGGGGCAGATTGGACATTGTATGTCTGAGTTACAGCAACTTCCTTTTTCATGGCGAAACATGGAAATTTGTCAGGCCACCATGGACACGCCCTTTAACGAAACCTAAAGTCCTTCGCAATTTAACATCGCACAGGCCTTTCGATTAGGCATACCAACTTTGGTGTTGATCTGAATTAATCTCTAGGAGGAGTTCGTTAAAATACAACGCATGGAAATGACAAAAATGACACAAAATTTGCTCATAAAATTAAAAATAACCGACTTCCTGTTGGGTTTCGGATTGTGCTCCAAGAGACTTTTTTGTAGGTATTGGAGAGATACATGTGTATACCAATTTTCATAAATGTACGTGAAACGTAGCTCGAGGCGCACACCGTTGAACGTGTATAGGTGGCGCTGTCGAGCCGTTTTGCCACACCCACTTCTGAAACCCATATCAGACGTAAATTTTCGCCAGTTCTGAGGTGTGTGCAAAGTTTCATGACTTTTCGAGCATGTTTAGGCTCTCAAAAATGCGATTCATCTTAGAGAATAATAATAATAATAATAATAAACGGAGCAATTCCAAGAGGGTCCTCACACCATCGGTGCTCGGGCCCTAATAATAATAATAAACGGAGCTATTCCAAGAGGGTCCTCACACCATCGGTGCTCGGGCCCTAATAATAATAATAATAATAATAATAAATGGAGCAATTCCAAGAGGGTCCTCACACCATCGGTGCTCGGGCCCTAATAATAATAATAATAAACGGAGCAATTCCAAGAGGGTCCTCGCACCATCGGTGCTCGGGCCCTAATTAAAGCTGCAGAATAATCCTGGAGAATAATAATAATAATAATAATAATAATAATAATAATAATAAACGGAGCAATTCCAAGAGGGTCCTCACACCATCGGTGCTCGGGCCCTAATAATAATAATAAACGGAGCAATTCCAAGAGGGTCCTCACACCATCGGTGCTCGGGCCCTAATAATAATAATTAAAGCTGCAAGCAGCGATGAACGGGCCCTCGCACCCGGACTCACCGGCAGCGAGTGGCTTTAGTAAATAGGTGAACGGTGAGAAATATGCATTTAAACTCATAAATATAAGTAGAGTATATCAATGTTTAATCCATATATGTTCCAATCTTCCTGTTCCCAGCAGGTGGCGCTATCATTATAATGGAATATTGGCCTTCAGATGTGTTCAGGGCTGCACTCTTATCGAACATGTGAAGTTTGGGGAAGATCAAACATTTTATGCCTGAGTTACAACAACTTCTCTTGCTGTGGCGAGACATCAAATTTTGTCATTTTTGCCATGGACACGCTCTTTAACAAAAACTCAAGATTGCCACAATGTAACATTACACAGGCCTTTAGATTAGACTGACCACAAAAATATATTAATGTCAAAAAATCTCTAGGAGTAGTTTGTCTCAGCTTTAAATATGTCACTTCCTGTTGCCAGCAGGTGGCGCTATGACTATAATTGAATATGGGCATGCAGATCTGTTAAGGGCAGAAGTCTTATCTAACATGCAAAGTTTGGGGCAGATTGGACATTGTATGTCTGAGTTACAGCAACTTCCTTTTTCATGGCGAAACATCGAAATTTGTCAGGCCGCCATGGACACTCCCTTTAACGAAAACTCAAGATCTTCCCAATTTAACATCGCAAAGGCCTTTAGATTTAACTGACCAAGTTTGATGCTGATCTGAATAAATATCTAGGAGAAGTTCGTTAAAGTACCACCCCTGAAAATGCCAAAAACAACGCCAATTTTGCAGAGAACATTCTAAATAACTGACTTCCTGTTTGGATTCAAATTTCGTACCAAGAGACTTTTTCGTAGATATTGGTGTGTTACATGTGTGTACCGATTTTTGTACATGTACGTGAAACATAGCTTGAGGCGCACTCCATTGAAAGTGTATATGCACTCAGTTGAAAGTGTTTAGGTGGCGCTATCGAGCCATTTTGCCACACCCAATGGAATATTGGCCTTCAGATCTGTTCAGGCCAGGACCCTTATCACGCATGTGAAGTTTGGGCAAAATCGGACATTTTATGCATGAGTTATAACATCTTTTATTCCCATGGCGACACATCAAACTTCGTCACGGCGCCATGGACACGCCTTTTAACGAAAACTCAAGATCTTCACAACTAAACATCACACAGGTCTTTAGATTAGACTGACCACAAAAATAACATTGATATCATAAAATTTCTAGGAGTAGTTTGTCGCAGTGTAAAATATTTCACTTCCTGTTGCCAATAGGTGGCGCTATGACTATAACTGAATATTGGCATGTAGATCTGTTCAGGTCAAGAGTCTTATCCAACATGTGAGGTTTGGGGCAGATTGGACATTGTATGTCTGAGTTACAGCAACTTCCTTTTTCATGGCGAAACATGGAAATTTGTCAGGCCACCATGGACACGCCCTTTAACGAAACCTAAAGTCCTTCGCAATTTAACATCGCACAGGCCTTTCGATTAGGCATACCAACTTTGGTGTTGATCTGAATTAATCTCTAGGAGGAGTTCGTTAAAATACAACGCATGGAAATGACAAAAATGACACAAAATTTGCTCATAAAATTAAAAATAACCGACTTCCTGTTGGGTTTCGGATTGTGCTCCAAGAGACTTTTTTGTAGGTATTGGAGAGATACATGTGTATACCAATTTTCATAAATGTACGTGAAACGTAGCTCGAGGCGCACACCGTTGAACGTGTATAGGTGGCGCTGTCGAGCCGTTTTGCCACACCCACTTCTGAAACCCATATCAGACGTAAATTTTCGCCAGTTCTGAGGTGTGTGCAAAGTTTCATGACTTTTCGAGCATGTTTAGGCTCTCAAAAATGCGATTCATCTTAGAGAATAATAATAATAATAATAATAAACGGAGCAATTCCAAGAGGGTCCTCACACCATCGGTGCTCGGGCCCTAATAATAATAATAAACGGAGCTATTCCAAGAGGGTCCTCACACCATCGGTGCTCGGGCCCTAATAATAATAATAATAATAATAATAAATGGAGCAATTCCAAGAGGGTCCTCACACCATCGGTGCTCGGGCCCTAATAATAATAATAATAAACGGAGCAATTCCAAGAGGGTCCTCGCACCATCGGTGCTCGGGCCCTAATTAAAGCTGCAAGCAGCGATGAACAGGCCCTCGCACCCGGTGAACGGTGAAATAGGTGAACGGTGAGAAATATGCATTTAAACTCATAAATATAAGTAGAGTATATCAATGTTTAATCCATATATGTTCCAATCTTCCTGTTCCCAGCAGGTGGCGCTATCATTATAATGGAATATTGGCCTTCAGATGTGTTCAGGGCTGCACTCTTATCGAACATGTGAAGTTTGGGGAAGATCAAACATTTTATGCCTGAGTTACAACAACATCTCTTGCTGTGGCGTGACATCAAATTTTGTCATTTTTGCCATGGACACGCTCTTTAACAAAAACTCAAGATTGCCACAATTTAAAATTACACAGGCCTTTAGATTAGACTGACCACAAAAATACATTAATGTCAAAAAATCTCTAGGAGTAGTTTGTCTCAGCGTAAAATGTCACTTCCTGTTGCCAGCAGGTGGCGCTATGACTATAATTGAATATGGGCATGTAGATCTGTTAAGGGCAGAAGTCTTATCTAACATGCAAAGTTTGGGGCAGATTGGACATTGTATGTCTGAGTTACAGCAACTTCCTTTTTCATGGCGAAACATCGAAATTTGTCAGGCCGCCATGGACACTCCCTTTAACGAAATCTCAAGATCTTCCCAATTTAACATCGCAAAGGCCTTTAGATTTAACTGACCAAGTTTGATGCTGATCTGAATAAATCTCTAGGAGGAGTTCGTTAAAGTACAACCCCTGAAAATGCCAAAAACAACACCAATTTTGCAGAGAAAATTCTAAATAACTGACTTCCTGTTTGGATTCGGATTTCGTACCAAGAGACTTTTTCGTAGATATTGGTGTGTTACATGTGTGTACCGATTTTTGTACATGTACGTGAAACATAGTTTGAGGCGCACTCTATTGAAAGTGTATATGCACTCAGTTGAAAGTGTATAGGTGGCGCTATCGAGCCATTTTGCAGCACCCAATGGAATATTGGCCTTCAAATCTGTTCAGGCCAGGACCCTTATCACACATGTGAAGTTTGGGCAAGATCGGACATTTTATGCCTGAGTTATAACATCTTTTATTCCCATGGCGACACATCAAACTTCGTCACGGCGCCATGGACACGCCCTTTAACGAAACCTCAAGTCCTTCGCAATTTAACATCGCAAATGGCTTTAGATTACACTGACCAAGTTTGGTGTTGATCTGAATAAATCTCTAGGAGGAGTTCGTTAAAGTACAACCCCTGAAAATGACAAAAACAACACCAATTTTGCAGGGAAAATTCAAAATAACTGACTTCCTGTTGGGATTAGGATTTCGTACCAAGACACTTTTTTGTAGGTATTGGTGTGTTACATGTATTTACCAATTTTTGTACATGTACGTGAAACATAGCTCGAGGTGCATTCCGTTGAAAGTGTATAGGTGGCGCTATAGAGCCATTTTGCCACACCCGATGGAATATTGGTCTTCAGATCTGTTCAGGCGAGGACTTTTATCACACATGTGAAGTTTGGGGAAGATCGGACATTTTATGCCTGAGTTATAACATCTTTTATTCCCCTGGCGAGACTTTGAATTTTGTCACGGCGCCATGGACACGCCCCTTAACGAAAACTCAAGATCTTCACAATTTAACATTGCACAGGCCTTTAGATTATACTGACCATAAAAAAGACATTGATGTCAAAGAATTTCTAGGAGTAGTCTGTCGAAGTGTAAAATGTCACTTCCTGTTGCCTATAGGTGGCGCTATGACTATAACTGAATATGGGCATGTCAATCTGTTCAGGTCAGGAGTCTTATTAAACATGTGAAGTTTTGGGCACATTGGACATTGTATGTCTGAGTTATAGCAACTTCATTTTTCATGGCGAATAATCGAAATTCGCCAGGCCGCCACGGACACGCCCTTTAACGAAAACTCAAAATCTTCGCAATTTAACATCGCAAAGGCCTTTAGATTACGCATACCAAATTTGGTGTTGATCTGAATAAGTTTCTAGGAGGAGTTCGTTAAAATACAACTCATGGAAATGGCAAAAATGACACAAAATTTGCTCATAAAATTAAAAATAACCGACTTCCTGTTGGGTTTAGAATTTTGCTCTAAGAGACTTTTTTGTAGGTATTGGAGAGTTACATGTGTGTACCGATTTTCATACATGTACGTGAAACATAGCTCGAGGCGCACACCGTTGAACATGTATAGGTGGCGCTGTCGAGCCATTTTGCCACACCCACTTCTGAAACCCATATCAGATGTACATATTCGCCGGTTCTGAGGTGTGTGCAAAGTTTCATGACTTTTTGAGTATGTTTAGGCTCTCAAAAATGCGATTCATCCTGGAGAAGAAGAATAATAATAATAATAATAATAATTAAAGCTGCAAGCAGCGATGAACGGGCCCTCGCACCCGGGCTCACCGGCAGCGAGTGGCTTTAGTAAATAGGTGAACGGTGAGAAATATGCATTTAAACTCATAAATATAAGTAGAATATATCAATGTTTATTCCATGTATGTTCCAATCTTCCTGTTGCCAGCAGGTGGCGCTATCACTATAATGTAATATTGGCCTTCAGATGTGTTCAGGGCTGCACTCTTATCGAACATGTGAAGTTTGGGGAAGATCAAACATTTTATGCCTGAGTTACAACAACTTCTCTTGCTGTGGCGAGACATCAAATTTTGTCATTTTTGCCATGGACACGCTCTTTAACAAAAACTCAAGATTGCCACAATGTAACATTACACAGGCCTTTAGATTAGACTGACCACAAAAATATATTAATGTCAAAAAATCTCTAGGAGTAGTTTGTCTCAGCGTAAAATATGTCACTTCCTGTTGCCAGCAGGTGGCGCTATGACTATAATTGAATATGGGCATGCAGATCTGTTAAGGGCAGAAGTCTTATCTAACATGCGAAGTTTGGGGCAGATTGGACATTGTATGTCTGAGTTACAGCAACTTCCTTTTTCATGGCGAAACATCAAAATTTGTCAGGCCGCCATGGACACTCCCTTTAACGAAATCTCAAGATCTTCCCAATTTAACTTCGCAAAGGCCTTTAGATTTAACTGACCAAGTTTGATGTTGATCTGAATAAATCTCTAGGATGAGTTCGTTAAAGTACAACCCCTGAAAATGCCAAAAACAACACCAATTTTGCAGAGAACATTCTAAATAACTGACTTCCTGTTTGGATTCGGATTTCGTACCAAGAGACTTTTTCGTAGATATTGGTGTGTTACATGTGTGTACCGATTTTTGTACATGTACGTGAAACATAGCTTGAGGCGCACTCCATTGAAAGTGTATATGCACTCAGTTGAAAGTGTATAGGTGGTGCTATCGAGCCATTTTGCCACACCCAATGGAATATTGGCCTTCAAATCTGTTCAGGCCAGGACCCTTATCACACATGTGAAGTTTGGGCAAGATCGGACATTTTATGCCTGAGTTATAACATCTTTTATTCCCATGGCGACACATCGAACTTCGTCACGGCGCCATGGAAACGCCTTTTAACGAAAACTCAAGATCTTCACAACTAAACATCACACAGGTCTTTAGATTAGACTGACCACAAAAATAACATTGATGTCATAAAATTTCTAGGAGTAGTTTGTCGCAGTGTAAAATATTTCACTTCCTGTTGCCAATAGGTGGCGCTATGACTATAACTGAATATGGGCATGTAGATCTGTTCAGGTCAAGAGTCTTATCCAACATGTGAAGTTTGGGGCAGATTGGACATTGTATGTCTGAGTTACAGCAACTTCCTATTTCATGGCGAAACATGGAAATTTGTCAGGCCGCCATGGACACGCCCTTTAACGAAACCTAAAGTCCTTCGCAATTTAACATCGCAAATGGCTTTAGATTTAACTGACCAAGTTTGATGCTGATCTGAATAAATCTCTAGGAGGAGTTCGTTAAAGTACAACCCCTGAAAATACCAAAAACAACACCAATTTTGCAGGGAAAATTCAAAATAAACGACTTCCTGTTGGGATTAGGATTTCGTACCAAGAGACTTTTTTGTAGGTATTGGTGTGTTACATGTATTTACCAATTTTTGTACATGTACGTGAAACATAGCTTGAGGTGCACTCCGTTGAAAGTCTATAGGTGGCGCTATCGAGCAATTTTGCCACACCCGATGGAATATTGGCCTTCAGATCTGTTCAGGCGAGGACTTTTATCACACATGTGAAGTTTGGGGAAGATCGAACATTTTATGCCTGAGTTATAACATCTTTTATTCCCATGGCGAGACTTTGAATTTCATCACGGCGCCATGGACACGCTCCTTAACGAAAACTCAAGATCTTCACAATTTAACATTGCACAGGCCTTTAGATTATACTGACCATAAAAAAGACATTGATGTCAAAGAAATTCTAGGAGTAGTCTGTCGAAGTGTAAAATGTCACTTCCTGTTGCCTATAGGTGGCGCTATGACTATAACTGAATATGGGCATGTCAATCTGTTCAGGTCAGGAGTCTTATTAAACATGTGAAGTTTTGGGCACATTGGACATTGTATGTCTGAGTTATAGCAACTTCATTTTTCATGGCAAATCATCGAAATTCGTCCGGCCGCCACGGACACGCCCTTTAACGAAAACTCAAAATCTTCGCAATTTAACATCGCAAAGGCCTTTAGATTAGGCATACCAAATTTGGTGTTGATCTGAATAAGTTTCTAGGAGGAGTTCGTTAAAATACAACTCATGGAAATGACAAAAATGACACAAAAATAACTGACTTCCTGTTGGGTTTTGAATTTTGCTCTAAGAGACTTTTTTGTAGGTATTGGAGAGTTACATGTGTGTACCGATTTTCATACATGTACGTGAAACATAGCTCAAGGCGCACACCGTTGAACATGTATAGGTGGCGCTGTCGAGCCATTTTGCCACACCCACTTCTGAAACCCATATCAGATGTACATTTTCGCCGGTTCTGAGGTGTGTGCAAAGTTTCATGACTTTTCGAGCATGTTTAGGCTCTCAAAAATGTGATTCATCTTAGAGAAGAATAATAATAATAATAATAATAATAATAATAATAAACGGAGCAATTCCAAGAGGGTCCTCACACCATCGGTGCTCGGGCCCTAAATATAGCTGCAAGCAGCGATGGCGGGCTCAAGCCATCAGTGCGAACGCCACCCCGGTGGCATCAGGTAAACTGTGCCCAGCAGGCACATGCATTAACAATATCCCTCTGGCAGCGAGGTTTTAAAGGATACGGCAGTTAAAGGGTTAATCTGAATCATCTAGACTTTAAAATCACATTCACAGAACAATATATATAACTTTAGTAACACTTTACAATAAGATTTCATTTATAAACATTAACTATGTTAACATGAACAATATTTATATAGCATTCATTCATAAAATAAATAAATCTTAATCCCAGATTCTGGAAGATATATTCCTCAAACCATCGGACAAGAGAAGGTGGTGCTGGTCCTTCACGAGTCACTCTAATCTGTTCATAAAGCCTATATATAAAGTCTTAATATATAGTATTTCACAGTACTTCATGCTATTCTAATTAAATCATTTTTTGGAATCTTAAGTTTCTCAGAACCTGACACCGAGTAATTCTGGAGGCTCCAGGAAAGTGGCAGTTCTGTAAAATGTTGGCGCTGGAGACTAAATGCTCCCTGATTGTTTCACACCTAATTCTTCACTTTAATTCTTCATTCTTTTCCAGTTAATGTGTTATGTAAATTAATTAAATTAACTGGTTTAGGATTACAAATTAACTTTTTTGTCCCTATAAGTGACAGAAAATGATGAGGCCTAAGATATTTTTTAAGCTGTAATGATGAAAACAGCAACAATAACACAAAATTACAGTTTTTTTTTCTGCTGGTGATTAAAGAGATGTTAACTCTGAGATGTTTCTCTCTGTCTGTCTCTCTCTCTCTCTCTCTCTCTCTCTCTCTCTCTCTCTCACTCACACACACACACACACACACACACATTCTCTCTCTCTCTCACACACACACACACACACACACACATTACCCACAGTGACAGAGGGACAGAGTGACATCAGATGTATGATAGTTTTTTAATTTTCTATCATCCATATAGTGTTGTATAGTCATGAAACTATGCATATTTCCTCAGAATGACTTGTCTTCTATGTGTACATTTTTTACAAGTGTTTAGAAGCTGCACTTTTTTAAATTAAAGACATTTACTGGTTCCTTTTTTACTGTTATTTCAAAAAATCACCACGACAAAACCATTCAAGCTATCCAAAATTCATTCGCACCAGTTCTGTAAGATAAATTCTTTAAACAGTGGTAAAAGAGGATGTGGTGCTGATCCTTCAAGAGTCACTCAAAACTTATCTGTCCATAAAGCCTATAAAGAACTATTCTTAATATACAGTATTTCACAATACTTCAGCATGTTATTCTAATTAAGTGAGGGTCATTTCATCAGTAAAATACATAAAATACATATTATTTTTCTTTGAAAGATTTCTATAAATGATTTAAATAATACTCGTTTCTACAATAATTATTTAAAAGTAATCCTATAGCTCCATCTGGTGGCCATTATTGGTACTAGGAATTGCAAGCTTGATTTATAAGTTATGATAGTTTTAATTTTATGCTGGCTCCTGAACATAATAAAGCTATGAAACTTACTGTGCTTCCTTCAAATGATGACTTCTACTTATATAAAAAAATATGAAGAGTTAGAATGAAAATTTTTAAAGATATAGTAAAATAACTATTGTATTGTTTTATGTTACTTTAATAAATCGCTATGGCCACACCATTTACAGTATCCTAAACCCATTCGCAATTTAACATCTTCAGTATATTGGCATCATGTTGAAAAAGTTTGGTGTGAACTACTTGTGTCTTCTTGGAGGAGTATGAATTCATTTACAGGCTGATTTTATCATAAATCCACAATAAAATTTCTGAGTTCTGTATCAATCTGTGTTGTTGTTTGTTTATTTTTATTTTTTTATTTTTCATAGGAAGATAACGGACCCTTTACTCTCCTTTTTAATAAATGTGCTTATAAACGAAGAACAAGCTGTTTATAGCTGTATTTATAAACTGCTTACTACTGACTATTAATATTGGGACATGGCTTTATAAAGCATGAACTGACTATTTACTAATGAGTGCAGTTATTATGAAGTGTTATCAATGCATTTACTAATGTTAACAAATTAGACATTATTTTACAGTGTTATAAAACCCTTTAATGACTTATAAGCATTTGTGAAAGTTCTGCTTGCATTGCAGCTTAGTCTTGATCTGTGAGCTGAACAGATTTACTGTTACATCCATGAGATTATGAAAATTCAGATACATGTCATGTCACAGGGTGTCAGAGGTCAGTATCAAATGAGTTTAAAATTATTATTTGCAGCACAAATAAGGTTTTTTAGGATTTTTAAAAATCCCTAAACTGTCAGAAAAGGATAAGATATTTCTATGTGAGTGGCTAAATTTATTTTTGTTTTTATAATTATAATGCATAAACTATGAAATTATACAAAATGTATAAAAAAGTACAACAGTTATTGTTTTCCAATGATTTTTATTTATTTATTTAATGTATTTTTTTGGATTTACATTTTAAAAAAATAGCCTACTTCAATCATTATAACAGCTTGAATAAAACCCGTTAATATTTATTATAGACCTCTGTAACTGTCTATAATCTAACAAACAAGTTTATTATGAAAATAAAAGTGTGTACACCAGATAAATTGGAAGATAAAGAAATTGCTAACAATAGTATAATAGAGCATGTTTGAGGTTTTTAGGCGTTTAGATGCAGAAATGGACAAATCAAATGTAAAATAAAATGTACTTGATTTAATTAAATATAGATTAATTCTTGTTAGAGCAAAATAAATAAATAAATACGTACACACATAAAAAAAAGCAGCTAAGACGAATGAGTTTCCTTTTTTAATATATAGATTAAAACTGAAGACACAGCAGCTGGTAAATGTGGTCACTTAATATTCAAATCCAGTAGATCCACTTCAGATTTATTTCTCAACAGTTTATGTTCACGTGGCTGATTTCGTTTATATTCGCCAAGCTATTATGTATTTTGAAATAATCTTGTCCATGATGTGTTCGTTCGTACGACGAAAGGCAGAATCCTGCAGCTCGAGAGATATATGTTAATCTGCCAGTCTTTCACACTTTAACGGGTCACAAACACCTGCATTTAGCTCTTGTTGTGTTATAATGGGTATATTGTGTGCATTTGTGGTAATATTTTATTTTAAAAAGCTCAAACAAGAATAAATTCGTTAGTTTTGAACTCGTGACACTGTACGCGCTGATCGGAAACAGTGATAGGCAGCCGCAAATATTTCATTTTCACACAAACAGTTCAAAAACATCTGAATTTAGCTCTTGGTGTGTTCTAATTGGTGAATTGTGTGATATCGCTGTAAAATTTTATTTTTAATAGCTATAAAACAAGAATAAACTCGTTTTTTCTGAGCTCTTCATTCCACACGCTCGTGCTCAGAGCAGTGATTCATCTCTCGTATTTCTCACGTATCACTGACCACACATCAGTTATTAATGAGCCCTGACCCGGTAATAATCAGATATGTTGGTTTAGCTTGTCAGTTTGAATTAAATCTAAGTATTTATTTGTATTTTTAACCGATTTAAAAGTGAAACTAAAAGTCCGGGAATTGCACCTGTAGGGGCGCTATTTCTCTCAGACAATGGAAGTCTAAGCACATATACTCAAACAGAGGGACAGAGTGAGATGAGATGTCTGACAGTTTTTTAATTTTCTGTTATCCATACAGTGTTGTAAAGTCGTGAAACTATTAATATTTACTCAGAATGACTTTTTTTCTGTATGAAAAAATGTTTTGAAGTGTTTGAAAGTTAAAAATGCAGGACAATTAATAATTCCCTTTTTACTGTCATTTACTGTCACAGTTTGGTGTCTGTAGCTAAAACTAACCCCCCCACTTTTGACAAAAGGTGGCGCTATAGAGTGCCTCTTCCACGCCCTCTTATGAACTTTTGCCAGTGTCTAGTTATCAATAATACTGATATGTGTTCTGAATTTCGTGAAATTCTAAGTATGTTATATGCCTCAAAATCACCTGAAAACCCTTCCAATTTCACATGTTGCCACGGCAACAATATTTTTAGATATCGATATCCGCCCAGCAGATTTATATCGGCTGTGTTTTAACATTATTCTGATGAAGTTTGAAGCAAATTGAGTAAAAATAACATGCTGAATTCAAAGCATTTTGAAAGTGACACACTTCCTGCTGCCAGTTGGTGGCGCTATAACTTTGACTCCTAATAGTCACATATATGCAATCAACATCATACAACAAATAATCTGATGAAGTTTGATTTAAATCAGGAAATGTATGTGGATGCTATTAGACCGGTCCTGTTTCTCATTTCTCGCCATAATTTCAACGCCTCGCCACGAGCAAACCGTTCGAGATATCAAAAAACCCCTGGCAATTTTTCATCCCCAATGTCTTGAGATCATGTTGACCGAGTTTGGTGGCAATCGGCAAAAAGACCTATGACAAGTATTTCAAATTCCAGAGCATGCGCTTTTTACATAACTCTAAATAGCTGACTTCCTGTTGGGCGGAGCCTATGACATGCAATATGAAAGTTGTTCGCCACGATGAGATCTATATGTGTACTGAGTTTCATATGAATATGTGCAAGTATGTGTGAGCTATACATCAACATTTCCGACTAAGATCCAGGGGGCGCCGTAGAGCCCCTGTGCCACGCCCGGGTCCCAGCCTCCGCGGGCTCCTAAAGGCCACATATTCCAAGGTGTGTTCAAATTTTCAAGAGTTTTTGAGTATGTTGAGGGTCCCAAAAGCCCCCAAAACTTTGACGGAAAATATCAATACTAAACCCTAAATAGCCAACTTCCTGTTGGGCGGAGCCTATGATATGCAATACGAAAGTTGTTTGGATTGATGAGATCTATATCTGTACCGAGTTTCATACGTCTACGAGCAAGTATGTATGATATATGGCCCTCCATATTCCAGGGGGCGCTGTAGAGCCCCTGTGCCACGCCCGTGTATCAGTCTCTGCCCGGTTCTAATGGCCGCAGGTTCCAAGGTGTGTGCCAATTTTCAAGAGTTTTCGAGCATGTTAAGGACCCCAAAAGCCCCCGTAACGTTAGAAAAAAATAAATAATAATAATAATAATAAAAAATAATCCTAAGGAAAACAATAGGGCTCTCGCCCTCCAGGCTTGAGCCCTAATAAATAAAAGCATATACATCAACTTAAATACAGTTATCTAATAAGCATGTGACGAATTCTGTGTAATAAACTCCTGAAACATTGGTGTGTTTTTTAAACTGCTGTCTCTTTGTATATGATGATAGTTTTCTCAAAATAAGTAAAATGCACATGAAGTGACACAGAGCAGTTCTAGAAATTATGTTTATGTGAAAACACTGCGAGCTTCAGTAGGCCTATGTGTAGTAAATGAAACCATGTCTTTGCCATTAATTTACAGGAGGGGCGGACTGGGAAAAAAATTCAGACTGGAAAATTCAAACTCACACAAACAAATTCATGGACAAAACTATTTTTTGTATGGACCTGACATAAAAAAAGGTTTAAATCTTTAATTTGGGGACATGCAAAATAATTATAAGTTCTCTCCTGAACTGTACCTTCACTTCCATTTTTCTCTTCAGCCTCTTTATTTTGCCCTGTTATCCATCTCTCTCATGACTTTAATACTCAAGATTGAACAAAACTATACTTTACAATAGGGATGGGACGGTATGAAAATTTCATATCACGATTATAGTGACCAAAGTTATCACGATTATCAATATTATCACGGTTTTGTTAAAATGAGATGGAAATGTTCAAAAAGCACTGATACACACACTGAAAACATTTGAACAAGTTTTATTTTTTGAAAATCAACAAACAACAAATATAATTAGCAACTATATGAACTTGTTTTAAGCATAAACATTAAATTAACATTAACATGGATCCCTGAGAGGTATAAGTTTTCCTAGTGCAGGTTTTAATGAACAGTACCTTAAATAAGAACATCAAATGCACACATAAAAACAACACAAGTAAAGCAATCTGTGCATCATGTAACAACAATACAACCATATGTAAACGAATCAAATGAACAGCAATGATTGGTTGTATGTCTGTTCTCATCTTCTAAAGAAAAAAGTGCAGCTGAGCTGACCTAACATTAGTGTTATATATGCATCTTCGTTCACTTGAGATTGAAATGCAAAAATGTCAGCATATTTACTTTGTCTGGTTTAAGAAGTGCTCTTTGAGGAGAGACAATATGCCCGCTGGCACTGAACACTCTCTCTGATGGAACGCTGGTTGCTGGGATGCACAAAAGCTTCCTGGCAACCCTGGCAAGGTGAGGCAGCTCTGATGCATGACCCCTCCACCACACCAGTGGATCCTCTTCTGCTGGAACTGGGGGCAGAGACAGGTAGACTTTGATTTCTCCTTTCACACGGTCTTCTAGAGTGGTTGGAATCTGACCCTCTTCACCTCTTTGCTGCCTTGTTGAAGTTATCCTACTCAGCAACCCGGCTAGGCCTTTCCCCTCCGATGCTGCTGGAGGTGCTTTGTGGTTCTTCCCTGACTTGTGCAGCCAGCTTCACAGCTTCCTGGACACAGTCAGTTTCAATTTTTGAAGCCTCAGACTCATCTAAAGCGCTCCTTTTGAAGCGGGGGTCAATGAAACAAGCCATGTTCATGACTCTCTTAGCCTTCTCTGGGTATCTGCTTTTGAGGTCTTCTCTCATTAAATTTTTCATCTCCTTGGTCAGGGATGTATCGGTGTCCTTTTCCTCCAAAACATCAGAATTAATGTGGTCCAGGACAGGCTTGATTGCTGACAGCGTTACTCGTGTTTCTGAGGCAAGTGCATCTGTTAACTTGCTCAGAGGTTCGAGGAGCTGGCAAAGTTGCTCCATGACAGTTATTTCAGTATCCTTGGGCATTAGATGCCATGTTCCTCTTTCTCCAGCCAGTGTTGCACAGACTGGTTGCTGCTGACTAAGAAAACGCTCAACCATCTTGTGTGTAGATCCCCATCGAGTCACCACATCATGAATTAGAGCCTTCTGTGGCATGTTGAGGGTAGCTTGTTTTTCCCTCAGTTCTCGCCTTCTCTTCCAGCTCCTTGAAAAGCCCTGGACCAGATGACGGCAGGCCTTGACTGCTTTTTCAACTCTCTGAATTTTCAAAGCCTTTGAAATGGCCAGATTCAAATTATGGCCAAAGCACCCAAGCCACACTTCTGAGAAATCTTCAAATGCCTTTATCATGTTTGTTGCATTGTCTGTGGTTATGCAGACCAGGTCTTTTTTGTTGATCCCCCATTCTTCCAGCATGTTCTCAAAAAACTCGCTGATGTTTTGAGCTGAGTGATCTTGTGGGAAGAATTGAGTTTCGAGGCAGTTTGATTCCAGTTGCCAGTCTGGGGTGAGGTAATGGATAGTGACGCTTATGTAGGGTTGACCACCACCGCTTTCACTAGTCCAGAGGTCAGTAGTTGCAGCAAACCATGTTCCTTGAGCTAATTCTTTTACAACAGCAGCTTTGACCTGGTTGTACAGGTTTGGTATTTCAGTTTTGGAAAAATATTTTCGTGATGGCACTTTGTAGTGTGGTACAGCAACTTTCATCAGCCTCAGAAAACCAGGCCTCTCAACAATTTGAAATGGCATCATGTCCTTTGCAATGAAAAATGAAATGGCTGCAGTGAGGTCTTGTGCATTTTTTGATGTGGGTGCATAAGCAGTCTGCCTTTTAAATGCTTGTTCAAGTGTCTGTGTCACAACTGTAGATGAGGAGGGAGTCGAGGGACCAGAAGCATCACTAGGTTTGCCTGCTGCACGCCCACTCTGTAAACAAAGAAATAGCAAATGTATTCTTATTATTAATGATAATATTATTCACTCATGCATATGTGTGTGCATGACCGAATATTATTAATATAAATAATATTAATAATAAATACAATTTTCACACACACACACACACACACACACACACACACACACACACACACATTAAATGAACAAATATGTTGGTTGGGTGACTAAACTATTAAAATACTTATTATGACCGTTATATATAAATAGCAACGCATTATAACACAGCGCGCCTGCATGTCTAGAATCACCGCGGGCACGACCTCTGGTTTCATTCATATGTACGTCTTGCATCTCAGTTTTTGATTGTATTGAAAATCAAATCAGAGTAATTTAATAATACTACAATAATAAATGTTGAAGTGATCATATTGTCTCGACGATTGTTTCTTACACTCACTGTAACGTGCATAACTTAATGGATTTAGAAACAGGTAAGATTTAAAAACATTCATCACAATTCAATATGTCCCTGAAAATATTTCTGTGGTAATGTTTGTCCGTAATGGCTCAAAGCCACTTGCTGTAACGTTAAACCTTTTTCACGGAAGCTTTGCGTTGAATCACAAGTGAGATAATGAAATAATATTTAATCTCTAATCATTATTTTTTTGTCCGCTTATTTGCCCAAGTTAGTTTTGGTACTGAGGTAAAAGCTAACTCACCTTGCATTCGCTATATAAGAGTGGGTGGTTGTCACGAAGATGACTTAGCAGATTCGACGTATTTCCCCCTTTTGCAGCGATTTTCCTCTTGCAATATCTGCAGACAGGGTGCCCATCCTCGATTAAATTGCCGTCAGGGCTCTTGTAATATCCAAAATACGACCACACCTCAGATTTTGTCCTCTTGGATGGCTGAAAAATCTCCCGTGCGCTGTCACTGCCTTCCGCCATGTCTTCTCATGCAAAACTCAATGCTGCAGCGCGCGCCTGCGTCAAACTGATTCTGGCTGGACAGGATTTATCGCAAGTTTTCAAAATCACGATAATCAAACACGGTTGTTATGATAATTAAATTTGAAACGATAATACTAACCGTCAGGACATTTTATCGTGGTTAATCGTAAAACCGGTAATCGTCCCATCCCTACTTTACAATACAATACTACAATATCTTTATAGAAAAATCCTAATACTGTACACGAGTCATATTTTTCCCTTACAAAAAATTACCTTGCTTTTATTAGCCTATATAAAAGTAAAATAACCTTGTTTAATTTTTATTTATTTTTTTTTGCAAATGGATTTGTATTTATTTTTAAATAAATACATTTGTAAAATAATTTGACATTTTTGGTTATCACAGTTAAACAATAGTAACCATTTTCTCTGGATTTATAGTTAAATATTAAAATGTTAATTTTCGTAAAGGTTGTGTTGTTGTCTGTCGTAGCTCCCCCTAAACCTATAAAAAAACGGATTTACTACTGTAACATTACAACAGATAATAATGATGTCCTTTATATAGTATTTTGAGTGATGACTGATGAGCAACGTGCTGCTGCTTGATTAAATAAATAAAAAAACAAAGAAAAAAGCATCTTTACAGATGAAACTGACCTGAAACCCTGAACAGTAGTTCTGCTTCTCTGCTCCAGCAGTCCTCTCTCTCTCTCTCTCTCTCTCTCTCTCTCTCTCTCTCTCTCTCTCTCTCTCTCTCTCTCTCTTCTCTCTCTCTCTCTCTCTATCTCTCTCTCTCGCATTGATTACTCTGAGTCTGATCCAAACCGTTTGGCGGAGAGCGCGCGAGTCATGACTAACAATTCATGATTTATTAGAGATCAAATGGCGGATTCGCAAATGATCGCTTTAGTACATTCGGCAGGCAATTATACAATAATGATATTAAATAGTGGGGCAAAATCGGCTGCCAGGCCACCGGGAATTGTCCCGGTTCTCCCGGTGTCAAGTCCGCGCCTGATTTCCACAGACACGCAGAATGTGCAAGTCATATATTGCATTTTTGGGGCTTTATATTCACAGACACTAGTCCATGTCAAGTTTTGATTCAAGTGTACTGACCTACTTTTGATTTACTCATCCAAAATGTGGCATATTCCGTCCGCGTAAGGCATTCCGTTTTTATGACTGGATTCTACAAACTAGACTTGTGTTTCCGCATCCCGGAAATTATTAGGGCGGTATGTCTCAGAATAGTCAGTGCAATTTGGGAAAGAAATCAGTTAAATCTGTATGTGGATGCGTGTAAATATTCAAATGTAATCCCCTTTGTAATCGTTAAAAATTTCATAAGTAACTGTAATTTAATTACTCATTTTTTCGTAGTAACTGTAACTAATTACAGTTACAATCATTTTGAAATGAAATTACGTAACGCCGTTACATGTAACTAGTTACTCCCCAACACTGCTGGTCATCAATCATAACTCCAAGACTTCTAGCTGTTTTTGAAGGAGTTATGGTTGATGTGCCTAACTTGATGGTGAAATTGTGATGGAACGATGGGTTTGCTGGAATCACAAGCAGTTCTGTCTTGGCAAGATTGAGTTGAAGGTGATGGTCCAACATTCAGGAAGAAATGTCTGTTAGACAAGCTGAGATGCGAATAGCTACCGTTGGATCATAAGGATGGAATGAGAGGTAGAGTTGAGTGTCATCAGCATAACAGTGGTATGAAAAGCCATGTTTCTGAATGACAGAACCTAATGATACCATGTAGACAGAGAAGAGAAGTGGTCCAAGAACTGAGCCCTGAGGCACCCCAGTAGTTAGATGTTGAGACTTGGACACCTCACCTCTCCAAGATACTTTGAAGGACCTATCTGATAGGAAAGACTCAAACCATTGAAGTGTGGTTCCTGAGATGCCATTTTGCCAGTAGGGTTGATAGGAGAATCTGGTGGTTAACCGTGTCAAAAGCAGCGGACAGATCAAGCAGGATAAGTAAGATAAGTAAGATTTGGATTCCGCTCTTGCCAGTGTTAGAGCTTCAACAACTGAGAGCAAGGCAGTCTCAGTTGAATGTCCACTTCTGAAGCCAGATTGGTTGCTGTCAAGGAGGTTGTTGTGTGTAAGAAATGTAGAGACTTGTTTGAAAACAGCTCTTTCAAGTGTTTTTGCAATGAAAGGAAGAAGGGAAACTGGTCTGTAGTTCTCTAAAAGAAATGGGTTGAGGTTGGGTTTCTTAAGTAGTGGAGTTATACGAGCCTGTCTAAATGATGAGGGAAAAACACCAGTGTGGAGGGATGTGTTGATGATGTGAGTGAGTGCAGGTACAACTGCAGGAGAAATGGCTTGAAGGAGATGAGATGGAATAGGATCAAGCAGGCAAGTTGTAGGGTGATTAGAAAGGATGAGTTTTGAGACTTCTGCCTCAGAGAGTGAAGAGAAGGATGTAAATGAGTGTAAGTTTGCTGGTGATATGAGCTTGACTGATTGTGGTGTGGAAAATTGTGCACTAACGTGTCTAATCTTATTAATGAAAAACGTTGCAAAGTCGTCAGCTATTAGAGATGAAGCAGGAGGGGGAGGAGGAGGACAAAGAAGTGAGGAAAATGTTTTAAAAAGCATGCGAGAGTTAGAAGAATTGTTAATTTTGTTATGGTAGTATGTCATTTTAGCAGAGGAGACATTAGCAGAGAAAGAAGATAGGAGTGACTGATACACAATAAGGTCAGTAGTATTTCTGGACTTGCGCCACACCCTTTCAGAAGCTCTAAGCTTAGAACGGATATATATATATATATATATATATATGCAAATTTATAAAAGATTCATGGGAGTTGTTACGTTTGGAGTTTGTATCCCAACCGCTAGATAGATAACTTACACAGTGACAGGAAATACTAGCATTAAAATTAAAAACATAAATTTAAATTTATGCATTTAGCAGACGCTTTTATCCAAAGTGACTTACAGTGCATTCAGGCTAAAAGTTTTTAACTATCATGTGTTCCTGGGGAATCGAACCCACAACCTTGTGCTTGATAGCATTAAGGCTAGCTACTATCATTCGTTAGTGTTAATATAATTAGCTGCCAGTAATGGAGGATGAAAGAATTGTTCAAGTTGTACAGAGCTGAAGTTTGACGTAATTTGGGCTTTAATGTTAAAGTCCGCCATGATTACCATCTGCATGTGTCTGCATGATTACCATCTGTCTGAGTGCAAATCAGCTCGCTATTTCTGTGTAATCACAGCTATCAATGTCAACACCATCTATATGAATAGAGTGCAATTTATTGACTTTATGGCACATTTACAGGTGCTGGTCATATAATTAGAATATTCTCAAAAATTTTAATTCCATTCAAAAAGTGAAACTTGTATATTATATTCATTCATTACACACAGACTGATATATTTCGAATGTTTATATCTTTTAATTTTGATGATTATAACTGACTAAGGAAAATCCCAAATTCAGTTTCTCAGAAAATTATAATATTGTGAAAAGGTTCAATATTGAAGACACCTGGTGCCACACTCTAATCAGCTAATTAACTCAAAACACCTGCAAAGCCTTTAAATGTTCTGAAGGCTACACAATCATGGGGGAGACTGCTGTCTTGACAGTTGTCCAAAAGACGACCATTGACACCTTGCACAAGGAGGGCAAGACACAAAAGATCATTGCAAAAGAGGCTGGCTGTTCACAGAGCTCTGTGTCCAAGCACATTAATAGAGAGGGGCGAAGGAAGGAAAAGATGTGGTAGAAAAAAAGTGTACAAGCAATAGGGATAACCTCTACCTGGAGAGGATTGTGAAACAAAACCCATTCAAAAATGTGGGGGAGATTCACAAAGAGTGGACTGCAGCTGGAGCCAGTGCTTCAAGAACCACTACACACAGACGTATGCAAGACATGGGTTTCATGACTGGACTGCTGCTGAGTGGTCCACAGTAATGTTCTCTGATGAAAGTATATTCTGCATTTCCTTTGGATATCAGGGTCCCAGAGTCTGGAGGAAGAGAGGAGAGTCACACAATCCACGTTGCTTGAGGTCCAGTGTAAAGTTTCCACAGTCAGTGATGGTTTGGGGTGCCTTGTCATCTGCTGGTGTTTGTCCACTGTGTTTTCTGAGGTCAAAGGTCAACACAGCTGTATACCAGGAAGTTTTAGAGCACTTCCTGCTTCCTGCTGCTGACCAACTTTATGGAGATTTCCAACAGGACTTGGCACCTGCACACAGTGCCAAAGCTACCAGTACCTGGTTTAAGGACCATGGTATCCCTGTTCTTAATTGGCCAGCAAACTCGCCTGACCTTAACCCCATAGAAAATCTATGGGGTATTGTGAAGAGGAAGATGTGATATGCCAGACCCAAGAATGCAGAAGAGCTGAAGGCCACTATCAGAGCAGCCTGGGCTCTCATAACACCTGAGCAGTGCCACAGACTGATCGACTCCATGCCACGCCGCATTGCTGCAGTCATTCAGGGGAAAGGAGCCACAACTAAGTACTGAGTGCTGTACATGCTCATACTTTACATGCTCATACTTTTGAGTTGGCCAAGATTTCTAAAAATCCTTTCTTTGTATTGGTCTTAAGTTATATTCTAATTTTCTGAGATACTGAATTTGGGATTTTCCTTAATTGTCAGTTATAATCATCAAAATTAAAAGAAATAAGCATTTGAAATAAATATATGTCTGTGTGTAGTGAATAAATATACAAGTTTCACTTTTTGAATGGAATTGGTGAAACAAATAAACTTTTTGAAGATATTCTAATTATATGACAAGCACCTGTATATGATTACCATCTTTATAACTGGCCATCAGCACATGATAATTGACTATATGACCAGAATTCACTGTAAATGCTGCATTTCTAGCAATCTCAGGATGTTCTGTTGGCATATATAGTTAAATTTTTTTTATTTTTCTTAATTTTTTGTTTTTATTACTCAAATTATTCTAATAGTATTTTTCTAGTACGCAAATCACTTATATGATGTTTAAGTTTCTATCTATTGTTTTATAATTGAAAAACTATGCTGTGGTATTTTTAAAGACTACAATAATTTGTAGAACCCTTCAAAACAGTTAATTAATTTTTTTCGGCTTAAAACCCATCTTTATTTTACCCTCTAACTTTAACACTCTAAATCTAACTAACTTTCTAATCTTTTTGTATTCTATTTTCTTTTCATTTATTATGCAATTGTGTATGTGTGTGTGTGTGTGTGTGTGTGTGTGTGTGTGTGTGTGTGTAAAGACCTCTAACACTAGCTTGCTCTATTCTTTTTTTATTCAGTCTGTTTTCTTTATATTATATTATTTAAAATCCCATGCTACGTGTACTGTGTTAACCTAACTGAGACTTGTTATAACACTTATATATCATTGCTCTTTTTGTTGTTTTGATTGCTTCCACCGTCCTCATCTGTAAGTCGCTTTGGATAAAAGCGTCTGCTAAATGAATAAATGTAAATGTAATTATATAAATATTTTTATATTTGGTGGCGGGGCTAGACAAAGTCTCAGAAAAACGGTTGCAGGAATCTTCTTCAGATTTGAAATAGAAACTCATGCGACATGTGACTTTCAACCCCTGATTATTGGAAGTGCAGATCCCAGTGTGTTCTGGTTAAACAATTTTTATTTATTTATTGCTAAAGTTTGCACATGGGGGTGTGTTCTTAATGATAGTTTTCCTAAAATATTTACAATTCCTAACCTAAGAAATATCCCAATATATCGCCTTGCTTACAGTATCGCAGTATTAAAATTACTTTTTTCAGCTTCCATGCTTTCAGACGTCTGTTTGACCTTCATCTCTCCTACTCGTGTTAATTAACTTCTTTTACTGTTTATTATGATCATGGTCCTCATTCAGGATAAAACATCTCATGCATTTGCTGCATTTATGTATATATTATATATAATTTTCAAAATGTTTATAATTGCGATTACAAGTGAACCGATCACTGATAGTTTAGTTTGAAGGGGACATAACACACACAGTTTCTGCCAATCTCATGTTAATCTTGAGTATGAATAGAGCTGAAGAGTGTTTAGTCTTATCAGATTTGTTCAACAACGGTGCCGCCATTGCGTTTTTGTCATCTTCCGGCTGAGGGACCTGATGTACCTAAGCTAGTGGCTAGGTAACAGAATGCAAATATAGCAAGTATTATGTGCTCATGTAGCAAACACATTGTGAAGCGGTCGGAGTGTTGTGGTGCACTTTACAATTTACACCCACCACCTAAAGAAGAGAAGCACCCACCCAAGCGCTCTTATGTGTGCTCATAACCATTTCATGGATGGGAAGGCGACTGATGAACACCCTTACCCCGAGTAATGGCTCGGCTACGACGTTCTGTTAAAGAAGTCACGCCGGGGGGTGAAAAGATTGTCAGATTCTGTTAAGCTAACCTTAACTTAGCTAGCTATGTCCTTGTTTGCCTAACGTTAGATTTATGAAGTCCACTCTATGAATACATTTAAGATCCGTAACATGCAGTTATAGAAGTACAATGAATTTTCCATGATTACCATCTCTCACACACACACACACACACACACATTGTTCTAAGCTTTGGTCTCATCATATATTAATTCTCATGATATATTATAAGGAATTATGTAAAAATGTTTAATTATTTCCACAGATGTATCGATGACCGCCAGTGATGCAGTGGACAACAGTGAGGGTGATCAGATCCACACACCCCTGATCTTGCTGAAATCCACCAGAAGTTACCTGCTGTAATAGATATTTTTATGAACCTTTACAGTGTCACCTGACATTACCTGCTTTGAATCGTTTTTTTTCTATTATTATCTTAATTTGAGCTCTGCAAGTTAATTCCATCTTGGTTCATTACATATGGAAATTAAATGTTGAAAATTTGTAGAATGTGTCTCTTGCTTCCTGAAAACAACAAACACTGATCAACAAATCACAAATGATTTTATACAACTTATATTAAATTATCCATGTTCTAAAAAACAAATCACAGTCTGTCTCTTGTTTAAAGGTCCCGTTCTTCGTGATCCCATGTTTTAAACTTTAGTTAGTGTGTAACGTTGTTGATAGAGTATAAATAATATCTGTAAAATTCTAAAGCTCAAAGTTCAATGCCAAGCGAGATATTTTATTTAACAGAATTCGCCTACAAAAACGACCCGTTTGGACTACATCCCTCTAGTTCCTGCAGTAATGACGTCACTAAAACAGTTTTTTGACTAAGCTCCGCCCACATGAATACACAAACAGGGGGCGTGGTCTTGTTGTGCTCCGACGGAGAAGAGGAAGAGTTGCGTTTGTGTTTGTCGCCATGTCGTCGAAACGCTGTTATTTTCATCTCGGAGTCCAGAAGGCATTGTTTGGGCTTCCCAGGGAAACTGTACTTGGAGATTAATGGTTACAATTTATGTTTAACTCGGTTCCCGAAAATGATAATCCACATGTAAAACTATGTGCAGCACATTTTGCTGAGGACAGCGAGCTTCCTCAATCTCAATCAGTTTAATGCAGGATTCGCACAAAGATTATTACTGATAGATGGAGCAGTTCCCTCTTTGTCTGGAGAAGGCGTTGTTTATGGACCACAACCGGTAAGTGTATTTTATTATTTAAGTTGGTGCGTTTAACAGTTTCTGTAACTTATTACACAAAGGGCAACACTGTTTAGCTTTGTTAACTAGATGCTAGGGCTGTGCAAAAAAACTAATTTGATTTTCATGCGCATCTCGTCAGTAGACGCTCCTGTGATTATAAGTACATCTCCAGCACGTGCTCCTGCCCATAGACATCACTTGCTTCTCAAAACTAGACCAATCACGTTTCATAGAACAAGGAAGTCATCAGCCCGTTTTTATGACAGTGAAAACAGCAGTATACAGATAGGTGAATTGTGTGAAAAATACTATGTTTTTTTACACGCGAAACATGAAAACATGTTATATTGCACACTGTAAACACAATCAAAGCTTCAAAAAAGCACGAAAAACAGGACCTTTAACAAAACTAACTTAATATAGTTCCAGTCTTCACGCACACCCTCTACATCCCACCCCAATTACCTAATATCCTATCTATAACCCTAATTATTCTCATTGCTTGTTTACAAAGCTGCAAGTATCTTGTGGAAAGCAGCAGGTCGCCTGCCTGAAACTCATCTGACACATGAGGAAGCATACACTTAAAATAAAAGGTTTTTAGTCTAGCTAGAGTCTTGGCACATACTTGCTCATTGTATAACTTGCTGTGAAGGAACCCTGATGAGCAGCTTACAGGTCCTCAGCCCTGTACAGAACATGGAAAACCTAAAATACATTTCAAAGCTTTCACAGTTGTCTTATTTCAGAAACATTCATTATTATTACATTTGACATTTACCTTCCTTATTCATTGATTAGACTTAATGTTACACTCAGTGTACACCTACCAAATCTTACCTTTACCTTACATTTTCCATGTACACTTTGCAGAATTACTAGGCAAATTGATTTTCTGATCATATTCTTTTTCCCAAGTATATTTTACCAATTCCAAACCACATCAATCTTAATAACTATTAAATTTGGGTCGGTTTGGCTCATTTTATCTGTAAAAGAAAATCTGCCTAATAATTATGCACATCTGAATATAAGGCTTTTTTCACTTCCAAGTTCCAGCCTTCTCCTTTTCTAATATGTAATTTATAAATGTTCACTTACCTTTGTAATTAAGATATTAGACAAAATACTTAGTCTGATGATGGTCAGCAGCTGTGTATGTCACAAACACGTTAATATACTTCTACATTTAAAACATACTTACTGTATGTTAACAACACAATCGCTGCAAGATATAATCATGAATAATGAATAATAATGGTGTGTGTGATACCCTTACTGTCCATAATATCAAAGCTGCGTGGCTACATGACCTTCTCAAACCAGCGATGCTCTTCACTGATCTCTGCTCACTGACCAGCTCTCACACTGAGCGGTTTGGACTGCTCAACTGGCTGGGTGCACGTTTGCTTTAAAAAGACGAAATCACCCTCGCTGTGTAACAGTACACGACCCACTTGTAAATAATGGTAGGCATCGGTACTTCTATCATTTTTCTTTGCTACTCCATCAACTCCCTTCTTACAGGACAAAGTAACGTTAGTTGACCACTTACTCATATCATCTACCCACAATAACAGTGACGATGAATGGAACAATTAGAGACCATCTGATAGTCTTAAGAAGTTTTCATTGTGCTCCAAATTTATAACATTTACGATATTAACGTTCTTTGTTATTTCGCCACAGTTATAGCTAGCTATAAATAATCTTTCAACTACTGAACTAGTTACCGGATGTGCCGTATCAGTTTAGCGGAAGTCGGATGACAAAATGCGGAAAGGGCGAAGTATTAAAAGTGGGAGGGGCAGAATAAGGTGAGAAAAAAGACAGATACAACTGGATTGATTCTTTCCGAATACACTTGGGCTGTATTTACATTAATACTTTTAAAGAACTGCTTGCACCTGTTTAGAATAAGCAGTACTATTTGAATGCTGTACTTTATTTGAGGGCCAAGAACCTGCACATATTTTAATTGTAAATCATAACACCAGATATTCTCCATTCATCTGAACCTATTTCAGATTGATTGCACCTTTCACACACAAATTTAGTCCTATTTTAATAGCTAATTTGAGTAGTTATTTTATTAGAAAATCTCAACAGCTTATTATTGTAATGTGAGTACATCAGTGTAATGTTGTAAGTACAAATCTCTAAGCTCACAGTTGGATGACTGACTATGAACTCACACAGAGCAGCTTTACATTTGAAGATCCATCTGCCTTTCACATCAGCAACTTTGATTAAAACATTTGTCTCCGAAATGCCAGGAACAAACAAACATACACTCTTGTTGTCCCGGAAAACAAACTGTTCACTCAATGCCAGGTTATCTTTCCATATCTACCAACATGGCAGTAGTGTATGTGGCACAGAAATACTCATACATCCAACTCTTTTGTGTTTTACTTTACCCATGTTTAGCGTGAGAATCAAACTCTTTAACACTGAATGCTAGTCAGAATCCATGAAATAGCTTAAGACATCCCCTTTAACATCAGCTGAATTAGTTAAAAAGGCACACATAATATAATGTGACTGGTGATTAGACCAGCAGAAGGAGAGCTAGCAGAGGTCTAGCAGGCAGCAGAGTAAAGAGTTAATGCGCTCTAAACGATCATCCGTCGTGTCTCCGTGTCTTTATGATGATGTTTGGAGAGTTAATGCGCTCTAAACGATCATCCGTCGTGTCTCCGTGTCTTTATGATGATGTTTGGAGAGTTAATGCGCTCTAAACGATCATCCGTCGTGTCTCCGTGTCTTTATGATGATGTTTGGAGAGTTAATGCGCTCTAAACGATCATCCGTCGGTGTCTCTGTGTCTTTATGATGATGTTTGGAGAGTTAATGTGCTCTAAACGATCATCCGTCGTGTCTCCGTGTCTTTATGATGATGTTTGGAGAGTTAATGTGCTCTAAACGATCATCCGTCGTGTCTCCGTGTCTTTATGATGATGTTTGGAGAGTTAATGTGCTCTAAACGATCATCCGTCGGTGTCTCTGTGTCTTTATGATGATGTTTGGAGAGTTAATGTGCTCTAAACGATCATCCGTCGTGTCTCTGTGTCTTTATGATGATGTTTGGAGAGTTAATGCGCTATAAACGATCATCCGTCGTGTCTCCGTGTCTTTATGATGATGTTTGGAGAGTTAATGCGCTCTAAACGATCATCCTTCGGTGTCTCCGTGTCTTTATGATGATGTTTGGAGAGTTAATGTGCTCTAAACGATCATCCTTCGGTGTCTCCGTGTCTTTATGATGATGTTTGGAGAGTTAATGTGCTCTAAACGATCATCCTTCGGTGTCTCTGTGTCTTTATGATGATGTTTGGAGAGTTAATGCGCTCTAAACGATCATCCGTCGGTGTCTCTGTGTCTTTATGATGATGTTTGGAGAGTTAATGTGCTCTAAACGATCATCCGTCGTGTCTCTGTGTCTTTATGATGATGTTTGGAGAGTTAATGCGCTCTAAACGATCATCCGTCGGTGTCTCTGTGTCTTTATGATGATGTTTGGAGAGTTAATGTGCTCTAAACGATCATCCGTCGTGTCTCTGTGTCTTTATGATGATGTTTGGAGAGTTAATGCGCTCTAAACGATCATCCGTCGGTGTCTCTGTGTCTTTATGATGATGTTTGGAGAGTTAATGCGCTCTAAACGATCATCCGTCGGTGTCTCTGTGTCTTTATGATGATGTTTGGAGAGTTAATGTGCTCCAAACGATCATCCGTCGGTGTCTCTGTGTCTTTATGATGATGTTTGGAGAGTTAATGTGCTCCAAACGATCATCCGTCGGTGTCTCTGTGTCTTTATGATGATGTTTGGAGAGTTAATGTGCTCTAAACGATCATCCGTCGTGTCTCTGTGTCTTTATGATGATGTTTGGAGAGTTAATGCGCTCTAAACGATCATCCGTCGGTGTCTCTGTGTCTTTATGATGATGTTTGGAGAGTTAATGTGCTCTAAACGATCATCCGTCGTGTCTCTGTGTCTTTATGATGATGTTTGGAGAGTTAATGTGCTCTAAACGATCATCCGTCGTGTCTCTGTGTCTTTATGATGATGTTTGGAGAGTTAATGCGCTCTAAACGATCATCCGTCGGTGTCTCTGTGTCTTTATGATGATGTTTGGAGAGTTAATGCGCTCTAAACGATCATCCGTCGGTGTCTCTGTGTCTTTATGATGATGTTTGGAGAGTTAATGTGCTCCAAACGATCATCCGTCGGTGTCTCTGTGTCTTTATGATGATGTTTGGAGAGTTAATGCGCTCCAAACGATCATCCGTCGGTGTCTCTGTGTCTTTATGATGATGTTTGGAGAGTTAATGTGCTCTAAACGATCATCCGTCGGTGTCTCTGTGTCTTTATGATGATGTTTGGAGAGTTAATGTGCTCTAAACGATCATCCGTCGGTGTCTCTGTGTCTTTATGATGATGCTTGGAGAGTTAATGTGCTCGAAACGATCATCCGTCGGTGTCTCCGTGTCTTTATGATGATGTTTGGAGAGTTAATGTGCTCTAAACGATCATCCGTCGGTGTCTCTGTGTCTTTATGATGATGTTTGGAGAGTTAATGTGCTCTAAACGATCATCCGTCGGTGTCTCTGTGTCTTTATGGTGATGTTTGGAGAGTTAATGTGCTCTAAACGATCATCCGTCGGTGTCTCTGTGTCTTTATGATGATGTTTGGAGAGTTAATGTGCTCTAAACGATCATCCGTCGGTGTCTCCGTGTCTTTATGATGATGTGTGGAGAGTTAATGTGCTCTAAACGATCATCCGTCGTGTCTCCGTGTCTTTATGATGATGTTTGGAGAGTTAATGCGCTCAAAACGATCATCCGTCGTGTCTCCGTGTCTTTATGATGATGTTTGGAGAGTTAATGTGCTCTAAACGATCATCCGTCGGTGTCTCTGTGTCTTTATGATGATGTTTGGAGAGTTAATGTGCTCTAAACGATCATCCGTCGGTGTCTCCGTGTCTTTATGATGATGTGTGGAGAGTTAATGTGCTCTAAACGATCATTCGTCGTGTCTCCGTGTCTTTATGATGATGTTTGGAGAGTTAATGTGCTCTAAACGATCATCCGTCGTGTCTCCGTGTCTTTATGATGATGTTTGGAAAGTTAATGTGCTCTAAACGATCATCCGTCGGTGTCTCCGTGTCTTTATGATGATGTTTGGAAAGTTAATGTGCTCTAAACGATCATCCGTCGGTGTCTCCGTGTCTTTATGATGATGTTTGGAGAGTTAATGCGCTCTAAACGATCATCCTTCGTGTCTCCGTGTCTTTATGATGATGTTTGGAGAGTTAATGTGCTCTAAACGATCATCCGTCGGTGTCTCCGTGTCTTTATGATGATGTTTGGAGAGTTAATGCGCTCTAAACGATCATCCGTCGTGTCTCCGTGTCTTTATGATGATGTTTGGAGAGTTAATGTGCTCTAAACGATCATCCGTCTTGTCTCCGTGTCTTTATGATGATGTTTGGAGAGTTAATGCGCTCTAAACGATCATCCGTCGTGTCTCCGTGTCTTTATGATGATGTTTGGAGAGTTAATGCGCTCTAAACGATCATCCGTCGTGTCTCTGTGTCTTTATGATGATGTTTTGAGAGTTAATGTGCTCTAAACGATCATCCGTCGGTGTCTCTGTGTCTTTATGATGATGTTTGGAAAGTTAATGTGCTCTAAACGATCATCCGTCGTGTCTCCGTGTCTTTATGATGATGTTTGGAGAGTTAATGTGCTCTAAACGATCATCCGTCGGTGTCTCCATGTCTTTATGATGATGTTTGGAGAGTTAATGCGCTCTAAACGATCATCCGTCGTGTCTCCGTGTCTTTATGATGATGTTTGGAGAGTTAATGCGCTCTAAACGATCATCCGTCGTGTCTCCGTGTCTTTATGATGATGTTTGGAGAGTTAATGCGCTCTAAACGATCATCCGTCGTGTCTCCGTGTCTTTATGATGATGTTTGGAGAGTTAATGTGCTCTAAACGATCATCCGTCGGTGTCTCTGTGTCTTTATGATGATGTTTGGAGAGTTAATGTGCTCTAAACGATCATCCGTCGGTGTCTCTGTGTCTTTATGATGATGCTTGGAGAGTTAATGTGCTCGAAACGATCATCCGTCGGTGTCTCCGTGTCTTTATGATGATGTTTGGAGAGTTAATGTGCTCTAAACGATCATCCGTCGGTGTCTCTGTGTCTTTATGATGATGTTTGGAGAGTTAATGTGCTCTAAACGATCATCCGTCGGTGTCTCTGTGTCTTTATGGTGATGTTTGGAGAGTTAATGTGCTCTAAACGATCATCCGTCGGTGTCTCTGTGTCTTTATAATGATGTTTGGAGAGTTAATGTGCTCTAAACGATCATCCGTCGGTGTCTCCGTGTCTTTATGATGATGTGTGGAGAGTTAATGTGCTCTAAACGATCATCCGTCGTGTCTCCGTGTCTTTATGATGATGTTTGGAGAGTTAATGCGCTCAAAACGATCATCCGTCGTGTCTCCGTGTCTTTATGATGATGTTTGGAGAGTTAATGTGCTCTAAACGATCATCCGTCGGTGTCTCTGTGTCTTTATGATGATGTTTGGAGAGTTAATGTGCTCTAAACGATCATCCGTCGGTGTCTCCGTGTCTTTATGATGATGTGTGGAGAGTTAATGTGCTCTAAACGATCATTCGTCGTGTCTCCGTGTCTTTATGATGATGTTTGGAGAGTTAATGTGCTCTAAACGATCATCCGTCGTGTCTCCGTGTCTTTATGATGATGTTTGGAAAGTTAATGTGCTCTAAACGATCATCCGTCGGTGTCTCCGTGTCTTTATGATGATGTTTGGAAAGTTAATGTGCTCTAAACGATCATCCGTCGGTGTCTCCGTGTCTTTATGATGATGTTTGGAGAGTTAATGCGCTCTAAACGATCATCCTTCGTGTCTCCGTGTCTTTATGATGATGTTTGGAGAGTTAATGTGCTCTAAACGATCATCCGTCTTGTCTCCGTGTCTTTATGATGATGTTTGGAGAGTTAATGCGCTCTAAACGATCATCCGTCGTGTCTCCGTGTCTTTATGATGATGTTTGGAGAGTTAATGCGCTCTAAACGATCATCCGTCGTGTCTCTGTGTCTTTATGATGATGTTTTGAGAGTTAATGTGCTCTAAACGATCATCCGTCGGTGTCTCTGTGTCTTTATGATGATGTTTGGAAAGTTAATGTGCTCTAAACGATCATCCGTCGTGTCTCCGTGTCTTTATGATGATGTTTGGAGAGTTAATGTGCTCTAAACGATCATCCGTCGGTGTCTCCATGTCTTTATGATGATGTTTGGAGAGTTAATGCGCTCTAAACGATCATCCGTCGTGTCTCCGTGTCTTTATGATGATGTTTGGAGAGTTAATGCGCTCTAAACGATCATCCGTCGTGTCTCCGTGTCTTTATGATGATGTTTGGAGAGTTAATGCGCTCTAAACGATCATCCGTCGTGTCTCCGTGTCTTTATGATGATGTTTGGAGAGTTAATGTGCTCTAAACGATCATCCGTCGTGTCTCCGTGTCTTTATGATGATGTTTGGAGAGTTAATGTGCTCTAAACGATCATCCGTCGGTGTCTCCATGTCTTTATGATGATGTTTGGAGAGTTAATGCGCTCTAAACGATCATCCGTCGTGTCTCCGTGTCTTTATGATGATGTTTGGAGAGTTAATGCGCTCAAAACGATCATCCGTCGTGTCTCCGTGTCTTTATGATGATGTTTGGAGAGTTAATGTGCTCAAAACGATCATCCGTCGTGTCTCCGTGTCTTTATGATGATGTTTGGAGAGTTAATGTGCTCTAAACGATCATCCGTCGTGTCTCCGTGTCTTTATGATGATGTTTGGAGAGTTAATGTGCTCTAAACGATCATCCGTCGGTGTCTCTGTGTCTTTATGATGATGTTTGGAGAGTTAATGTGCTCTAAACGATCATCCGTCGTGTCTCCGTGTCTTTATGATGATGTTTGGAGAGTTAATGTGCTCTAAACGATCATCCGTCGGTGTCTCCATGTCTTTATGATGATGTTTGGAGAGTTAATGCGCTCTAAACGATCATCCGTCGTGTCTCCGTGTCTTTATGATGATGTTTGGAGAGTTAATGCGCTCAAAACGATCATCCGTCGTGTCTCCGTGTCTTTATGATGATGTTTGGAGAGTTAATGTGCTCTAAACGATCATCCGTCGTGTCTCCGTGTCTTTATGATGATGTTTGGAGAGTTAATGTGCTCTAAACGATCATCCGTCGGTGTCTCTGTGTCTTTATGATGATGTTTGGAGAGTTAATGTGCTCTAAACGATCATCCGTCGGTGTCTCCGTGTCTTTATGATAATGTTTGGAGAGTTAATGTGCTCTAAACGATCATCCGTCGGTGTCTCCGTATCTTTATGATGATCTTTGGTGAGTTAATGTGCTCTAAACGATCGTCCGTCGTGTCTCGTGTCTATATGATGATGTTTGGAGAGTTAATGCGCTCCAAACGATCATCCGTCGGTGTCTCCGTGTCTTTATGATGATGTTTGGAGAGTTAATGCGCTCTAAACGATCATCCGTCGGTGTCTCCGTGTCTTTATGATGATGTTTGGAGAGTTAATGTGCTCTAAATGATCATCCGTCGTGTCTCCGTTTCTTTATGATGATGTTTGGAGAGTTAATGTGCTCCAAACGATCATCCGTCGGTGTCTCCGTGTCTATATGATGATGTTTGGAGAGTTAATGTGCTCTAAACGATCATCCGTCGGTGTCTCCGTGTCTTTATGATGATGTTTGGAGAGTTAATGTGCTCTAAATGATCATCCGTCGTGTCTCCGTGTCTTTATGATGATGTTTGGAGAGTTAATGTGCTCTAAACGATCATCCGTCGTGTCTCCGTGTCTTTATGATGATGTTTGGAGAGTTAATGCGCTCTAAACGATCATCCGTCGTGTCTCCGTGTCTTTATGATGATGTTTGGAGAGTTAATGCGCTCTAAACGATCATCCGTCGTGTCTCCGTGTCTTTATGATGATGTTTGGAGAGTTAATGCGCTCTAAACGATCATCCGTCGTGTCTCCGTGTCTTTATGATGATGTTTGGAGAGTTAATGCGCTCTAAACGATCATCCGTCGTGTCTCCGTGTCTTTATGATGATGTTTGGAGAGTTAATGTGCTCTAAACGATCATCCGTCGTGTCTCCGTGTCTTTATGATGATGTTTGGAGAGTTAATGTGCTCTAAACGATCATCCGTCGTGTCTCCGTGTCTTTATGATGATGTTTGGAGAGTTAATGCGCTCAAAACGATCATCCGTCGTGTCTCCGTGTCTTTATGATGATGTTTGGAGAGTTAATGTGCTCTAAACCAGGGGTTTTCAAACTGTGGGTCGCGACCCACTTGTGGGTCACAGAATGGAACAAGGTGGGTCGCACAAAGTCACTTGGCTGCAGCTAAATTTGCGTTTCAATGACACACACACACACAGTTCAGTCTAGGGCTGCACGAAAGTGACGAGTGGGAACGGTGCGAGGCCGGTGGAGTGATTGGAATTGAGCGACACCTGCTCGACTCACCAGTCTCGAGAACCACGGAGGAGATCGGAAGGATACAAAAGAGGAGCGTCCGTCTCCCCGGCAACTCACTCCAGCCCACCGCCTCGAGCATCCTCCTTCGCCCTACTCGATGGCACTGCGGATTCACCTCAGTGCCGAGGGATCTTCGGCAGCGCGTCCCTCCTTCCTCCCAGGCTTCGGCACCAGTCTAACACATTAAAAACTTCTCAATCACGGGAAGGAGGAGGCGGGAACCGGGAACCCACTCGTCACAATGATATAGCCCACCAACATTAATAAGGACTGCAATATCCTTAGTGTGATTTTCGAATTGCAATTAAGTCCGCGTGCTTTGCGTGTTTTGAAGCGCGGGCGCGCACGAGTTGTAATAACAGTGAAGGTCTCAGAGCAATGTCATTAAAAGGTTCAATCGGTCCGCATTATTAAAAGAGAAAAACTTGCTCACTTCAATACACTATATTCCGCATGAGATTGCATACACCAGAAAACAAATGTTACGAAAACGGTTTCAGGTAGGCCATGTTCATTCATTTCTATCGTCCGTTTGAGCTCTGTGCACTTTTTTCGTTCGGGAAACGGTTTGTAAAAAGCATTTCACATGTACAGGGTGAGCAGTGCACAAACGCAGGGTTAATTGTAACACTACAAGATTTAAACATTTCCACATAACAAAATGCACAAAAAAATAATGCAATACTCCTTGACGTATCATCTCTTTTTAGAGAAAAATTTGCCAAAGTTCAGAAATCTTTTGAAGATATTGCTGAACATTAATTTAACCATTGCTAAAATAAATTTCTGCCTGAACTTAATGTCATCCAGTTTTTTTTTTTTTTGTTTATTTAAAACGAGACACATGTTTATTATTATTTTTTACCTATTTCACAATTATTTTAATCTCCAAACAGTTTTAGATAGTTCTGCTTTGCTTCTTATGCTTTTTCTAAAAAAAGTGTTGGATTGTGCTCCGTTCTCACCGACACACACGGAAGGATCGTGAATGCATTTTCTGCAACAAAACACAGCAGCGCAGATTACAGTTCACTGGAGTGAGCCTGTTTAACGTTTTTATGGACACTACATATTCTAAAGTCTGTAAACAAAAATTAAAACTTAAATATTAATAGTGATTTTTTTCAGGTGTAGGCCTACTCTAAAATAAAAAGTTTTTTTTTCTTAAATACTTCATTTCTGTCATCAAACTTTTAAGTAAGATTAGGCTTAAAGTAATATCAACCTTTTTTTTCCTCAAATATTGTGGTGGGTCATGAAATAGATTACACTTGTCTAGGTGGGTCGTGGAATGGAAAAGTTTGGGAACCACTGCTCTAAACGATCATCCGTCGTGTCTCCGTGTCTTTATGATGATGTTTGGAGAGTTAATGTGCTCTAAACGATCATCCGTCGGTGTCTCCGTGTCTTTATGATAATGTTTGGAGAGTTAATGTGCTCTAAACGATCATCCGTCGGTGTCTCCGTGTCTTTATGATGATCTTTGGAGAGTTAATGTGCTCTAAACGATCGTCCGTCGTGTCTCGTGTCTATATGATGATGTTTGGAGAGTTAATGCGCTCTAAACGATCATCCGTCGGTGTCTCCGTGTCTTTATGATGATGTTTGGAGAGTTAATGTGCTCTAAATGATCATCCGTCGTGTCTCCGTGTCTTTATGATGATGTTTGGAGAGTTAATGTGCTCCAAACGATCATCCGTCGGTGTCTCCGTGTCTATATGATGATGTTTGGAGAGTTAATGTGCTCTAAACGATCATCCGTCGGTGTCTCCGTGTCTTTATGATGATGTTTGGAGAGTTAATGTGCTCTAAATGATCATCCGTCGTGTCTCCGTGTCTTTATGATGATGTTTGGAGAGTTAATGTGCTCTAAACGATCATCCGTCGGTGTCTCCGTGTCTTTATGATGATGTTTGGAGAGTTAATGTGCTCCAAATGATCATCCGTCGGTGTCCCTGTGTCTTTATGATGATGTTTGGAGAGTTAATGTGCTCTAAACGATCATCCGTCGGTGTCTCCGTGTCTATATGATGATGTTTGGAGAGTTAATGTGCTCTAAACGATCATCCGTCGGTGTCTCCGTGTCTATATGATGATGTTTGGAGAGTTAATGCGCTCTAAACGATCATCCATCGTGTCTTTGTGTCTTTATGATGATGTTTGGAGAGTTAATGTGCTCTAAACGATCATCCGTCGGTGTCTCGTGTCTATATGATGATGTTTGGAGAGTTAATGCGCTCTAAACGATCATCCATCGTGTCTTTGTGTCTTTATGATGATGTTTGGAGAGTTAATGTGCTCTAAACGATCGTCCGTCGGTGTCTCCGTGTCTTTATGATGATGTTTGGAGAGTTAATGTGCTCTAAACGATCATCCGTCGTGTCTCCGTGTCTTTATGATGATGTTTGGAGAGTTAATGTGCTCTAAACGATCATCCGTCGTGTCTCTGTGTCTTTATGATGATGTTTGGAGAGTTAATGCGCTCTAAACGATCATCCGTCGGTGTCTCTGTGTCTTTATGATGATGTTTGGAGAGTTAATGTGCTCTAAACGATCATCCGTCGGTGTCTCCGTGTCTTCGTGATGATGTTTGGAGAGTTAATGTGCTCTAAACGATCATCCGTCGTGTCTCTGTGTCTTTATGATGATGTTTGGAGAGTTAATGTGCTCTAAACGATCATCCGTCGTGTCTCTGTGTCTTTATGATGATGTTTGGAGAGTTAATGCGCTCTAAACGATCATCCGTCGGTGTCTCTGTGTCTATATGATGATGTTTGGAGAGTTAATGTGCTCTAAACGATCATCCGTCGGTGTCTCCGTGTCTATATGATGATGTTTGGAGAGTTAATGCGCTCTAAACGATCATCCGTCGGTGTCTCGTGTCTATATGATGATGTTTGGAGAGTTAATGCGCTCTAAACGATCATCCGTCGTGTCTCCGTGTCTTTATGATGATGTTTGGAGAGTTAATGCGCTCTAAACGATCATCCGTCGTGTCTCCGTGTCTTTATGATGATGTTTGGAGAGTTAATGCGCTCTAAACGATCATCCGTCGGTGTCTCGTGTCTATATGATGATGTTTGGAGAGTTAATGCGCTCTAAACGATCATCCATCGTGTCTTTGTGTCTTTATGATGATGTTTGGAGAGTTAATGTGCTCTAAACGATCGTCCGTCGGTGTCTCCGTGTCTTTATGATGATGTTTGGAGAGTTAATGTGCTCTAAACGATCATCCGTCGTGTCTCTGTGTCTTTATGATGATGTTTGGAGAGTTAATGCGCTCTAAACGATCATCCGTCGTGTCTCCGTGTCTTTATGATGATGTTTGGAGAGTTAATGTGCTCTAAACGATCATCCGTCGTGTCTCTGTGTCTTTATGATGATGTTTGGAGAGTTAATGCGCTCTAAACGATCATCCGTCGGTGTCTCTGTGTCTTTATGATGATGTTTGGAGAGTTAATGTGCTCTAAACGATCATCCGTCGGTGTCTCGTGTCTTTATGATGATGTTTGGAGAGTTAATGCGCTCTAAACGATCATCCGTCGGTGTCTCGTGTCTTTATGATGATGTTTGGAGAGTTAATTCGCTCTAAACGATCATCCGTCGGTGTCTCTGTGTCTTTATGATGATGTTTGGAGAGTTAATGTGCTCTAAACGATCATCCGTCGGTGTCTCCGTGTCTTTATGATGATGTTTAGAGAGTTAATGTGCTCTAAACGATCATCCGTCGGTGTCTCCGTGTCTTTATGATGATGTTTGGAGAGTTAATGCGCTCTAAACGATCATCCGTCGGTGTCTCTGTGTCTTTATGATGATGTTTGAAGAGTTAATGTGCTCTAAACGCTCATCCGTCGGTGTCTCTGTGTCTTTATGATGATGTTTGGAGAGTTAATGCGCTCTAAACGATCATCCGTCGGTGTCTCTGTGTCTTTATGATGATGTTTGGAGAGTTAATGTGCTCTAAACGATCATCCGTCCGTGTCTTTATGATGATGTTTGGAGAGTTAAGGCCAATTTATACTTCTGCGTCGGGTGCGCGTAGAAGGTACGGCGTAGCATACGCATTGACGTGTACCATACGTCGTACCCTACGCCGTACCCTGACGCGCACCTCCTCAAAAATGTAACTACGCGTCGTGGCGACGCGGACCGCAAGATCTGTGATTGGTCGGCTTGGTAGCATCGCATTTCCGGCTATGCATTTCCGGCGTGTTCTTCTGCACCGCCCGCCATTTTTAAATTCAGAAGTTCAGGTGAAAGTTCAGCCATCTGTATGACTCGTCTTCTGCAGAATACAAAGACTGCCAGATGGCAGCGAATTCGTGGAGAGAGATTTCCTCCAACGTCGGTTTGGATGTAGCGGATTGTATGAAGAGATGGAAGAACTGTCGAGACAAGTACGTTCGCCTCCGTAAAAAGCTCGCCACAAGGAGCGGGGATCCAGGAGGGAAAAAAGTCCCAGCGTTTTATTTATTCCTGTCTTGGCTGGCACCTCATGTGAAACACCGGTTTACGGAGTCAAACTTTGACGATAAGGTAAATAATGCACGTCCTTTATGAACCTCTGTTGTTTTTAGGTTAGCTAACTTAACTAGCAATGCTACCACGCTGTAACGTTATTGATTAGTGCAAAATATACCTGGGAAACAAAAAGCATGTGTAATGGGTTTTAATTATATTGTATTTATATGTAATAGATTGTAATTATATTGGGCTTGCAGATAATACAAACGCAACAACGTAGCATTTGCAATGTAGGAATATGCAGTATTCATAGCTCTGTTTATCTGTGAATTAACACTGGATGCCTCAGCTTTTATATATAAAAGACTAACTTACACTATTTGCTATTTCTTTCATAATCGCAGGATGGGAGTGATTCAAGCTCAAACTCCAATGGTTCGGCTGTTGTGAGACCTTCAGCCAATAACGACCAACTAGCATGTCCACTGTCCCCCCAGCCATCTCTTCAGTCCCCCCAGACATCTCTTCAGTCCCCCCAGACATCTCTTCAGCCCCCCCAGACATCGCTTCAGTCCCCCCAGACATCGCTTCAGTCCCCCCAGACATCTCTTCAGTCCCCCAGTCCAAGGATGGCACAGAAAAGGAAGAGGAAGGAACAAGAGGACTGGGTCCAAATGCAAGTTGCTCGGTTGGAGGCTCAGTTGGAGGAACGGCGGGTCGAGCTGCAACAGAGACTGAGTCATGGAAATGACGAGAGCGACCGGTTTGGGCACACTGTTGCCGACATGCTGCGAAGGGTGCCGGAGGAGCACAGGGCGCAGGCAATGTTTGATGTGTCCAAGGTCCTGTTTGAGTGGCAGCAGAAAAAATAAACAATTGTGCCTACTTCTACAACATTGCACCTTTTAATTCTGTGCACTATCTTTATATAGTTTGCACTTTTGCATCTTTTAGTAAGTTGTCTGTTAGCACATTTGTGTATATAGTTTGCACTTTTGCATTTATTCATATTTTGCTTGTTTGCACTTATTTGTGCAGGTTTTATTGTTTGCACATTTTTGTAAATAGTATGCACTTTAGCATTTTGTTTTTTAATAATTTTGTCTGTTTGCACCTATTTGTGCAGGTTATACTATATAGTTTGTAGCTTTTGTGTACAGTTTTTTCGTGCATTTTTATTGTTAATAGTGTATCATTGCACCTTAATACTTTGTACTAACTTGTACATAGTATGCCCGTTTGTGTATATAGTTTGCATACAAAAAATTGCCTGTTCCTGCTGTTTGCACATTGTTTTGTGCAGGTTACTGCAAATAAAGATTAATGTATAGTTTACCCATTTGTGTGTGTTTGCTCTTTAGCATCTATTTTTAATCTACAATTCTAGACCATTGCACCTTTGTACATTGCACTTTTACATATTTTAACCTATTTGTATATATAGTTTGAAACCAATTATGTCATTTCCTGCTGTATGCATATTGTATGGTTCAGGTTACAGCAAATTAAGATCAATAACAGTATTTATTTGTGTATAGTAAAATTGTGCTCTTTTGCATCTATATTTAATATAAACAATTCTAGACCATTGCACTTTTACATGTTACATTATTTTATACATAGTTTGCACATTGTATTGTGCAGGTTACTGTAATTAAAGAAGAAACAACGTGAACAGTTAAAACTGGTCTTTATTTACATGGTTGCATGTCATTTATTGGTGTATATATTTTACACCAGTACAATTTACTGACCAAGTTGACCACGACACACTATGTTGTTCTGCCATGGCACAATTCCGTGGGGTGACTGAAAGAAGGCCGTCAGGTCATTCCGTACACCAACTGCAGCTCTGGTGGAGCGGGCCCTTGATAGGTGACGTGGATCTAGTGGTTCCAAAAGATTTGTGTCCCCTGACACCACTCTGCGCCACTCCCCGAGCTGAGGTGACCCTGTAGTGTCAGTGTCTGTGAAATTAGCAGGGATGTATCTGCTAACAGGTGTGCTGACCTCATCTGTGTAGGCCAGGAAGTTGTGTAAAACAGAACAAGCTTTCACAATATCAACTGCTTTGTCTGGCAGACATTCTAGAGGTCGTCCAAGGATTCGCCACCTTGCAACCAAAATGCCAAATGCATTCTCAATCACGCGTCTGGCTCTGGAGTGACGGTAATTGTAGGTCTGCTTATCCATTGGTAGGTTCATCCCTATGTAGAAAAATAAAACAGTATTAATTGATAGGCAATCATTGAGTGTCAATGTAGCTGTGATCAGGAATGAATATATATATATATATATATATATATATATATAAAATTCAGGTTGATTGGGACACTTTTTCCAAGTTATCTCAATGGCAAAAAGTGTCCCACTCAACCTGAATTCACCACCATATATACACATACATGAAGTACTATTACATTAAATAAATCTTGTCTGTGACATACCTGGAAAGGGACGCATGAGGTTGTTGTGTAGGGGAAATGCAGCATCACCAATGATCACATGTGGGATTTTGACTCCTGTTCCAGGCAGATTGGCTGGTGGGGGCAGGTTCAGTTTGTGTTCAAGAAGCCTAGAACCAAATCGGCTCTCCTTGAAGACACCACCGTCACTTTCCCGTCCGTATCCCCCCACATCCACCATGGTGAAGCGATATCTGGCGTCACAGGTAGCCATCAGAACAATGGAGTGTGCACCCTTGTAGTTGTAGTAGTCGCTACCTGCGTGCGGTGGTGCTTTTATGTTGACATGCTTTCCGTCTACGCTGCCAACACAGTTCGGAAAGTTCCACAGTCGCCAAAAATCGGCAGCAATAGTTTCCCATTGGGCGACTGAAGGGCAGGGAAGAAACTCTGGCTGCAGTGCTTTCCACAAAGCTTTACATACCTCGGCGACTATGGAAGACACTGTGCTGGACGACAGTTTGTAGCTAGCTGCTACAGCCTGTTGGCTTCCACCTGAAGCTAAAACTCGAAGGGTGATTGCCAGTCTCTGCGTAATGTCTACAGGCATACTGTGCATACACTGATGTACGATAAATGGCTGCACACGACGAACTAAATCGTCGAATCTACCTGCAGACATTCGGAAATATCTGAAGTGCATTTCCTCGTCCATGTCTCTCAGTGGCCGGACAAGCACAGAAAATTCACCCTCCTTCTGCCTCATCAGGTTCACGGGTCGCACGTACCATCTCCTCCGACGCCTTCTCTCGTTTCTGCCTTTTAATTTGAGTAATTTCACTAAAATTAACTGTTTTTCAACCTCAATAAGCTCCAACTCCAACATGATCCGCTCTCTTTCAGTCGCCATTGCTTGTTGTAGTAGCCTAAACTCAAAACACCCGCGAGGAATCTAAACACAGTGGAACATTAAAACCCGCCCCCGCCAACTAGCGTTTCGGCGGTGCAACTGCAGAGCAACGCAGACATAACGCAGAAGTATAAATGCTCACGACGGCGTCACCTACGTGCGTAGCCTACGACGTACACTACGGCGTACCCTCGACGCAGAAGTATAAATTGGCCTTTAATGTGCTCTAAACGATCATCCGTCGGTGTCTCCGTGTCTTTATGATGATGTTTGGAAAGTTAATGTGCTCTAAACGATCATCCGTCGTGTCTCCGTGTCTTTATGATGATGTTTGGAGAGTTAATGTGCTCTAAACGATCATCCGTCGGTGTCTCTGTGTCTTTATGATGATGTTTGGAGAGTTAATGCGCTCTAAACGATCATCCGTCGGTGTCTCTGTGTCTTTATGATGATGTTTGGAGAGTTAATGTGCTCTAAACGATCATCCGTCGGTGTCTCCGTGTCTTTATGATGATGTTTGGAGAGTTAATGTGCTCTAAACGATCATCCGTCGTGTCTCCGTGTCTTTATGATGATGTTTGGAGAGTTAATGCGCTCTAAACGCTCATCCGTCGTGTCTCCGTGTCTTTATGATGATGTTTGGAGAGTTAATGTGCTCGAAACGATCATCCGTCGGTGTCTCCGTGTCTTTATGATGATGTTTGGAGAGTTAATGTGCTCTAAACGATCATCCGTCGTGTCTCTGTGTCTTTATGATGATGTTTGGAGAGTTAATGTGCTCTAAACGATCATCCGTCGGTGTCTCCGTGTCTTTATGATGATGTTTGGAGAGTTAATGTGCTCTAAACGATCATCCGTCGGTGTCTCTGTGTCTTTATGATGATGTTTGGAGAGTTAATGTGCTCTAAACGATCATCCGTCGGTGTCTCTGTGTCTTTATGATGATGTTTGGAGAGTTAATGTGCTCTAAACGATCATCCGTCGGTGTCTCTGTGTCTTTATGATGATGTTTGGAGAGTTAATGTGCTCTAAACGATCATCCGTCGGTGTCTCCGTGTCTTTATGATGATGTTTGAAGAGTTAATGTGCTCTAAACGCTCATCCGTCGGTGTCTCTGTGTCTTTATGATGATGTTTGGAGAGTTAATGTGCTCTAAACGCTCATCCGTCGGTGTCTCTGTGTCTTTATGATGATGTTTGGAGAGTTAATGTGCTCTAAACGCTCATCCGTCGGTGTCTCTGTGTCTTTATGATGATGTTTGGAGAGTTAATGTGCTCTAAACGATCATCCGTCGGTGTCTCCGTGTCTTTATGATGATGTTTGGAGAGTTAATGCGCTCTAAACGATCATCCGTCGGTGTCTCCGTGTCTTTATGATGATGTTTGGAGAGTTAATGCGCTCTAAACGATCATCCGTCGGTGTCTCCGTGTCTTTATGATGATGTTTGGAGAGTTAATGCGCTCTAAACGATCATCCGTCTGTGTCTCCGTGTCTTTATGATGATGTTTGGAGAGTTAATGTGCTCTAAACGATCATCCGTCGGTGTCTCCGTGTCTTTATGATGATGTTTGGAGAGTTGATGTGCTCTAAACGATCATCCGTCTGTGTCTCCGTGTCTTTATGATGATGTTTGGAGAGTTGATGTGCTCTAAACGATCATCCGTCGTGTCTCTGTGTCTTTATGATGATGTTTGGAGAGTTAATGTGCTCTAAACGATCATCCGTCGGTGTCTCCGTGTCTTTATGATGATGTTTGGAGAGTTGATGTGCTCTAAACGATCATCCGTCGTGTCTCTGTGTCTTTATGATGATGTTTGGAGAGTTAATGTGCTCTAAACGATCATCCGTCGGTGTCTCCGTGTCTTTATGATGATGTTTGGAGAGTTAATGTGCTCTAAACGATCATCCGTCGGTGTCTCTGTGTCTTTATGATGATGTTTGGAGAGTTAATGTGCTCTAAACGATCATCCGTCGGTGTCTCTGTGTCTTTATGATGATGTTTGGAGAGTTAATGTGCTCTAAACGATCATCCGTCGGTGTCTCTGTGTCTTTATGATGATGTTTGGAGAGTTAATGTGCTCTAAACGATCATCCGTCGGTGTCTCCGTGTCTTTATGATGATGTTTGAAGAGTTAATGTGCTCTAAACGCTCATCCGTCGGTGTCTCTGTGTCTTTATGATGATGTTTGGAGAGTTAATGTGCTCTAAACGCTCATCCGTCGGTGTCTCTGTGTCTTTATGATGATGTTTGGAGAGTTAATGTGCTCTAAACGCTCATCCGTCGGTGTCTCTGTGTCTTTATGATGATGTTTGGAGAGTTAATGTGCTCTAAACGATCATCCGTCGGTGTCTCCGTGTCTTTATGATGATGTTTGGAGAGTTAATGCGCTCTAAACGATCATCCGTCGGTGTCTCCGTGTCTTTATGATGATGTTTGGAGAGTTAATGCGCTCTAAACGATCATCCGTCGGTGTCTCCGTGTCTTTATGATGATGTTTGGAGAGTTAATGCGCTCTAAACGATCATCCGTCTGTGTCTCCGTGTCTTTATGATGATGTTTGGAGAGTTAATGCGCTCTAAACGATCATCCGTCGGTGTCTCCGTGTCTTTATGATGATGTTTGGAGAGTTAATGCGCTCTAAACGATCATCCGTCGGTGTCTCCGTGTCTTTATGATGATGTTTGGAGAGTTAATGCGCTCTAAACGATCATCCGTCGGTGTCTCCGTGTCTTTATGATGATGTTTGGAGAGTTAATGTGCTCTAAACGATCATCCGTCGGTGTCTCCGTGTCTTTATGATGATGTTTGGAGAGTTGATGTGCTCTAAACGATCATCCGTCTGTGTCTCCGTGTCTTTATGATGATGTTTGGAGAGTTAATGCGCTCTAAACGATCATCCGTCGGTGTCTCCGTGTCTTTATGATGATGTTTGGAGAGTTAATGTGCTCTAAACGATCATTCGTCGGTGTCTCTGTGTCTTTATGATGATGTTTGGAGAGTTAATCATTAAAATGCACAAAATTTTCTCACGGGGGGCATGCCCCCGAACCCCCCTAGAAGGGCCGAGGACACACCACCATAGTTTTAACAAAAATCCTGTAAGAAACACTGGTATTGCTATGCCAGAGCCGCTTATAGCTTGTTTTAGGATTCACCGCTGTGGAGTATAGTTCAACTGTATTAATAAATATACAATTTGGACTTATTTCATCTGTTAACCCTCACTCGTTCCTATACTCACTCATTACATGGCATTAGTGGTTTTACATTTACATTTATTCACTTAGCTGACGCTTTTATCCAAAGCGACTTACAATTGCCACATATGTCAGAGGTCGCACACCTCTGGAAGCAACTAGGGGTTAAGTGTCTTGCTCAGGGACACATTGGTGTCTCACAGTGGATTCGAACCCGGGTCTCTCACACCAAAGACATGTGTCTTATCCACTGCGCTAGCACCACCCCCTAAAAATGAATAGGAGTTGCTATGCATATAATTAAGGGCGTGCAAAGATGGGTGGTGTTTATGATCATATAGTGGGCCGGTCTGGGCAAAAATGCCCGGGCCGATTTTTTGTCCCAGTCCAGCCCTGTATGGGTCTGTCACGTGATTAAGGAACGACTCGACCCGAAAGACTTGTGAGATGAGGTGGGCTGATCACAGACTGAAGACCCAGGTAAAGAATGAATTGATCTTTTCTGTATCTTATAGCATTTTAGTTTTGTATTCTTTGTAGTGTGGGAAGTATCACGTAACATTTTAATTACATTTTGCTAAAATGAACGAAATGACTCGAAAAAAGATTTGTTCATTTTGCTGAACGTGACTCAAAAGTCTGAGTTGGTAAAATGATCCGAACTTCCCATCACTAGTCCGAGTGCGGTCTGCCTTGCTCTGATGTCATGCTGATGTATGTCAAAAATCTTGTCAGATTCTGCAGTCGGGAGCAGTTGCTCTCCACCGACTGCGCTGATCAAAAGCACGATGGGAAAAGACTTGCTGACGACACAGATGAATGCTCGTTGGTTTAAACAACTGTGATGTAATGTTCTCTTTTAAAATGTTTGATTTTAAAACTCTAATATCATGTTTTGTGTGTTAATAAAATAGTTTATTGGGTTCGATTAGGGTATGGCATCCATTTAATATTTTTAATTTAAAATTAAAATGTACACTGAATAAGTTATTATTGCATACTGTTTTATAATGTAGTAAAATACTGAGGTTCAGATTAGGGTTGCCACCCGCCCCTTAAAATACGGAATCGTCCCGTATTTGAGAATAAAATAGCGTGTCCCATTTTGAATCAATACGGGACGGGGTTTGTCACGTATTTTCGGAGTTGTCTTCATTCCAGCATCTCATGCAGATCATCCCACCGGCATTCTGTGAAGACTCGTCCTATTCTGTCCCTGATTGGGTAATACTCGCTGCCATCGTTGGATGGATTGGTTTGTTTCAGGTTCACGGCCAATCAGAGTCAGAGGAGGGCGGGTCTCTTGGCAGAGAGTCGATTTGAATGAATGGCGGAGGCTACTCCAGATACACTTTATAATAAGGTTCATTTATTAAACATTAGTGTATTAACTAACATGAACTAACAATGAGTAAGTAATACATTTGTTACAGTATTTATTAATCTTTGTTAATGTAAGTTAATAGAAATAAAGCTGTTCATTGTTTGTTCATGATGGTTCACAGCGCACTAACTAATATTAACTAGATTTTAATAAAATATTATGTGGAAATGTGGAAATTAACATGAACAAAAATTAACAATTGCTGTATAAGTGCAGATCATTATTAGTTAATGTTAATTAATGTAGTCAACTAATGAACCTTATTTTAAAGTGTTACCGATTTGTTTATTACAGTTAGGGTGTACAGTCAGACACATAAGCATTATTTTAATAAGAGATAGGAGAGATATATTTAATAATAAAAATACAGTACCTATGTGAAGCAAATATACAACTTAACTAATTTAAATGATTGCATTCTTCAATAGGCTACTATAGTAGTAACAATAGACTATATACAATAGATAATACCAATAATAATAATAAAAAATGTGTGTTTTACATGAATTTAGAAATGTTTGCAGATTTATTATTTATTATGTGGTTTCACTGTTTGGATTGTGTTACTGTCTGCAAACAATGACAAGTATTTTATCCAAAATCAGTGTTCATGCCACCTTATACAATTACTAAAGTTCATTAGCAAATTTGTATGAAAACATGTTTTAAGTTGTGATTTACCACCACTGGCACGTCATCAGACCTGTGGTCATCGTGGCCCTGAGGGGTGTCCGCCCCAGGCGTCCCTTATTTTCTGTATTCAAGGTGGCTACCCTAGTTCAGATATTGCCACTATTTGCATTAAGTAGTATAAATAGCATAGATGTATTTTTTCTGACAACATGCAATTGATATTGCAATTGAGATGGTGCATCAAATTGCACAGTGTTTATCTATCTAGTTAAACCTTGAAAATCATTTTAAAAAATCAATACAACATTAACTAATAGCCTATCCAAACTGTAGGCCACGGAAGCAGTGGCACTAATGCCTCTGATGAGAGTCTCTGCGGCTGCATGACGCTATTCAAGCGCAGAACAACACGGGGTAGAGGGAATCTACGAATAGTGTTTACTTGGATATAAACACATCAAAATGGACCATATTCAAAAAAAGATAATTTTGTATATGCAGTTTGTGTCTTTAGATCCTCATTAATTCTTAACCTTGTTTATAAACATTAATATAATGTTTTGTAGTTTCACTTTTGTGACTGATGTCAAACTTTAATGTATCTGGCATTTTTTAATTTGTCTTAATTCTTTTTTAATTTATTTTTATTTTTTATAATGATCATGTTGATTGATAACTAGGAGAGAGTAAACAAGTTACCTACACAATGTGTGATTGACGTAAATAAATCTGTCAACATATTATGTTTGAAAGCTTGTTTCCTCTGTTATTGTTATTATTAAGCATGATATGGCAATATAAAACTGATAGTGCATTATAATTTTGCTTTTTCAGCAGCTGTTCAACATTTGTATCCTTAGACAATTTATTACATTTGTTATAATTTATTAAATTATTGTTGCAATCATTTAGAATTGTAGTACTTTATACATATTTGCATATTATTTTAAAACGTTAATATTTAAGAAGTTCTCACTTTTAGTTGCTTATTAGCATGCCTATTATAACTAACATATTTTCTGTTTATTAGTAATCATAAAGCATTCATTCTACGTGACCATCTACTTCCCTAATCCTAAGACATAAACTTGACAACTACCTTACTTACAACTAATAAGCATCATATTAGGAGTTTATCGAGACAAAAGTCGTAGTTAATGGTTTGTTAATAGTGAGATTTGGACCTTAAAATATAGTGTGACCAAATGCACAACATAAGATTGGCCCCTCTGTATTTACTGTTGCCCCACTTGTGCCCCCCAGTTTAAAATGACTAGAATCGCCCTGCTTTGAACATAATAGCAAAAATTGGATTTAATGTGATTTTTGCAGTTCACTCTTGCTAAATATAATTGGATTCCAGTTGAATATGCATCAAAATCAGATTTGAATGACAGTCTGAACAAGGCCTTTGCCCATATAAGAGCCTTCCTGGAATGTCATATGATTTATGAGTTCTATGAGTCTCACTTGTGGACTACCCCCTGGCTACATGTATGAATGAAACAGACACAATACATTGCATGTGTAAGCAGAGTTTATTGAATAATCTTAGTTGCGCATGTTTCAATGCTCAGACCAGCACACTTATCTCTCACTCTTTCAGACAAATATTCTTTGAAACCATGCAAACATAAGATTATACAACAATGGAAAAATAACATAAAACAATACAATATAAATGAATAATCAATGAATGAATTAATAAAATGAGTATATATATATATGTCTTAGATGATTACTATAAATGATTAAATGAAACAATTAAATGATAAAGGATTATAAATGAATGACTGAACTACTGTATATAAAAAAGAAAGTAAAACACAACACAAACATATGGTTGTTCTCTTGTAGTAACACACACAGGTTGCTATGAAGATTCATTGGATCCTTCAACAGAGACTCATAATTTTTTGTATGAATTATTGTATTTGTTTTGTTTCTAGGTTAGCAAGTGTTAGCACCACATGCAATTCAGATGTGCGGGGGGGGTGCTTGGGGCGTTGCAGTTTCAAAATCATACAAGGTGAATTACCTTGACTTTTGTGATTTTCTAAAAGAATTGTCCTCGTATTATTTCTGAACACAATATGTATAAGAACAGTTAGTACAATATGTAGTTGTAGTTTTTGCATCTTTTCTGCAAAGATATTTAACAAGTAATTTGTTTAACAATTACATCATTTTGACAACTTCATGTGTGCTGCACTTGGAATATAATTTTCTAGAGGGTTAAAAAATGAAAAAGAAATTGAATCATGTTGTAGTTTCATTATCAAGTTGACTAGTTAAAAATCATAAAAAATCGAGAATCGGTCAAACATTGTGGAAAAATCGAGATCTTCATTTTGCGCATCGCGTTTCGACACAGTAGACCCATTGATAACCGTTCCAGCACCAGTAGTAGTAATAACAGAGGCAACAACACCCATGATGTGAACGTCTGACCCTTTTCTGTGTGAGAGACATGGTCTGCACATCTGTGGCCATCTCGTCTACTTGGTTTGGATTTATTAATTTGTTAAACACACCCTTAACCTCATTTAATTCTTTACTGTCATCAAAACAATCACCAACAAAAATCTTAATCGACTGATGAGATTTTAACTGCTCACTATAGAGACTGCTGAGCTTATCATTAAGGTCTGAGACTGTCATCAGCCATATGCCACCTTCCAGCTGGTTTTCCCCAATGTAGCCAAAGGAAAAAGACTTTGTGTCATTGAGGTGGTGTTTATAACAGACGGCTGTCCAGATGTGAGAGGGCACAGTCACTCTTTCTGGGTCTTCAGAGGTTCCCTTGTGTGGCATTTGTACATCGTCATCAGGTACTGTACCTGTGACAATGTAGACTGTTGCTGAACCATTATGACTGTCAAGCTTGCTTCTTAAGAAACTCCTCAGGGCACTCTCCCAGTTCTTCCACTGGATACGGTCGAAAGACTCATCTATAGGTGCAGCGTTGGTCAGTGTGAACGTTGCGATACGACCTTCATCGCATTGGAAGCTGTTGGGGTTCAGGAGTCCAAGATCATATCCAGAGTCGCTGTAGTCGCTGCTGATGGCTTGATGTTTTTTAATAATGTTTTCATCAGAGTCCCTCTCACTTACCATATAATCAGTTTGGGACTCAGGTTGGGAAATCTGCAGAAGAAATATGTTAGATGGTTAGTTTGATTGATATAATATTTTTCTCTATGTTTTGTAGATTAAGTTATAAATAGTTTACTAGTGAGTAGATGATTAACTTATCATTTACAAAACATTCACAAATGATTATTAAGTAATATGCTAACGATTTACAAGTCTCGAAAGTAATCTTAAATGTTTTAAGATGTTTTCCAAACCTGCTGGATACAGCTTGTGTGTATACACACTTGGGGGAATAGCTCTACGAATGATGAGTAAAACATGTGCACACTTTAGATTATGGGATGCAGAAATCTTTGTAAATTATTTATTCATGCGTTCACTAGGGCTGTGAATCTTTGGGTAGGCAGCGATTTGATTTGATTCATAGGTTTTCGATTCGATTCCGATTAGATTCACAATTAAATTTGATTCGATTCGATTATAACAATTAGATTCTGCGATCTTTAAGTGCATTCACAGGATTATTAAAATGCTTTTTTATTAATTTTAATTTGCTGTAAGAAAACAAATATACTGCTTGACAATTATCATTTGTAATCAATATTATTTTTTCCTAATGCCTGTTTCATGATTGTTTTATTTAGGCTACTATATTTGAGCTATTATTTTAATTTTCTGCACAGAATAAGGTAGAAAATATACTTTATAGTTTCTGTACTGTAATAAATGATGTCAATTAGAACTACATTATTCATACATTTTATATACATTTTATATATATATATTTTTCTATATTTTTATATATATATATATATATATATATGTATGTATATATATATATATATATATATATATATATTCTATTTATTGTGGGGTTATTTTCTTAGTGTTTTATCAGTTCATTCTGCTTTTATTCAGTTTAGCTGCACATAAAGCCTGGCACGTCTATGAGAGCGACATGACTTCTCTTTCATTGTGAAAACTTTTTTATCTAATTTTCACAGAGTAAAATGCTATAGTAGCTATTTCACGTTTCCTCTCCATCAGCAAATGATGATTCTGAGAGAAAACGCACCAGATGTCTGTTTGCTAAAGCAACAAACGCTACTTTCATGCATCTGGTTTTCAGATAAACCTTGCGCTCTTATTTCAAGTTCGATGTTAATGCTGTGGTTATTTAACAGTTTCCTTCGTACATTCGGTTTATCAGCATTGTTAAAACACATTTATCATTCAATGGAAATGTGTGTATGATTTAGACACTTACAGTTTTGCTCTGTCCATGCAATAAATACAGCTTTCGACTGCTCATGTAACGCCGCCACTAAGATGCAGAGAGTCATTGACAAACTAGAGAAAATTAAAGCTACTTCACTTTAGTATTACTGGCCACGAGTCCTGAGGAGAGATCACACATCATCAGCTGCGATGCATATACATCGTCAGGGTTTGTAATCGATGCATCGCGAAAACGAGTGAATCGTTACACTCCTAGCATTCACACGATAGGTTTTGAATACTCTGTTTTTTTTATAGACTGTAGTGTGTACTGCAGTGTAAGGGCTGACTGGTGAAGATATAGACAAATGTCTTCTCTGACACATGCACTATTTTAACACTGTGAGATAGCAGTACAGTGTTGACATCTCAATGATTCATAATGATTAATACAAGTCTAAGGATATGTTCGATTATTTCAAGATTCGCTATTTTTTTAGATAAATTATGATAGATTTGTAAATAGTTAGCATATTACTTAATCATTTGTGAACACAGTTATGTTTTGTAAATGATTAGTTAATCTTCATCTAATCACTTGTAAATGATTTATAACTACAAAACATAAATAATATTAGTAAAAAATATTAACATATCTTTTATTAATCATTTATGAACACAGTTGTTTTGTAAATGATTAGTTCATCTTTAACTAATGACTTAGAAATGGCTTACAACTGAACAATATTATAAAGTGTTGCCGATGGTGAGTGAAGCACATGTTTACCTGTGGCTCGATGTGCCAGTTTTCTTTCCTTCCAGCAGTACTTGAGCATTCAGAATCAAATACGTACGCGCTGTAGAGAGGGATCCTGCGATGAACTGAGTACAGAGTAGCGTAATAGTAGTGATCATATTCAAGCTTCTGACAAATTTTCTTGGCATTCTGATCCATTCCTTCTGGTTCATTGTCTTTGTAGAAGAACCCTTTACAGTCATCAAAGCTTTCGACCACTTTTGCCTGAGCACTAAATGCTCTCAGCACAATACAGGTAAACAGACCAAGAACAAACATGGTGTGAAGCTGCTCTTGTGTCATAAAGTAAAGACCCCAGAAGCTGCTGCCTTAAGTACAGTCAGAGCCAGCAATGTTCTTGTAGAAGCACAGCTTCTTATATCCACTGTTGGAGTCAGTGATGTGTTTGGGTGTGACTGAAATTAAAGAAGTAGAAGAAATGAGGAATATGATGACCTTCACTTCATCATTCTTTGGGGACTAATTTTAGAGCTGTCATATGTAACGAAAAAACACAATTTCATATTAATTTTTTTTTAAAATGCTGCTCTGTAGCATAAATGCAGTGTTTGCAACTTCCACTTCAATTTTCTGATACATTTTGTGCTATATACACTATATCTGGATCGAGAATTAGGTGTTTTTTGAAAGTCAGAGCATGTGTGTTTTCTCTCGCTCCATGGTCCCTCGGAGTGTGTTTCTCTCATTAGTGAGCAAAACATTGGAAATTTAACCCTTGATAGGAGTCATTAGATTCCTTTGAAAAATCTGTGCTTCTGCTTGGCTTGTTCATACTCTAGTTCACCTATATTTAACCAGGTCGTTACTTATCCGGTGTAATTAACCATGGATAATTAACAAAGCTTCTTTCGCAACAAGAACATTTTATACCGGCATATCCCCTATATATCACTGTAAAAAATTGTGCCGTTAAATAACAGTAATGTAGTGGGAGCAGGGGTGCCAGTGAAGTACTGTTAATTTATAGCTCTCAACCATTAATTTACAACTCTTAATTATTTTTTTTGAACAGTGCTTTACCATGATACTACCATGAAAATTAATTCCACTTCCACTGCTTCAAACAGTTCAAGTTTAAAAACTAGCATTCCTACGATGTTAGTACTGTGAACTTATTTCATTTGAGTCCACTGAGAAGGAATATTTCTTAATATAAAACTGCAAACACTTCATCTGTAATAGTAAAGTAACTAAAAGCATGACTTTTACTCAAATCACTGCAGCTCACTGTCAGCTATAGCACACATGCATGTGTCTTTAATCTAGATTTAAACCGAGCGAGTGTGTCTGAAGGCTTTTTCTGAGTTTAGGAGTCAAATGTGAAAATGCTCAAGCTCCTTTAGTGGACTTTGCTATCCTAGGTACTACCAAAAGTCTGGAGTTTTTATACGATATTAATTTTTAATATACCACCATACCGATGTATTTAATTAGTCAATGTTGGGAACGAACTTTATGCTCCGCCGCGACTGCGCGACACTGTTTCAGACGGACCCTTTACAATGTTGCACTTCTGCAGTGACTGCGAGGTGTGGTGAGGGTAAACTCAGCAGTGCTCTGGTGTTACGTTATAATGCCTGTTTCACACATACTCCGTCGGCAGTGCGTATGCGTTGCGTATTTTTTTAACACACCCATGTTAACGGATTCCGGCTGCATGAGGTTGCGGTCCGTCCGTGCGTTCCAGGAGCGGTGCATCTGCAGCAGTGCGATTGTTAACGTACCGATTCTATTTTTGCTGTGCTGCAGGCGCTGAATTAAAGTGAAAGCTCACAGTTCGCGGGAAAAATGAACATGGATTGACACGGAAATGCAGTCATTTCACAATAAATGTATACTAATTAAATCCATTTCACATGCAACACATGGGCTTTTGGCTAGGTTTAAAACAAGAAAAAGTGCACTTAACAAGGAAATTGTGTTTAAATTGTTTGTCTTATTATACAAACCTAGAAGTAAAATGCATGAATAATGCGTTGTTTATATTTATATTTATTGAGTTTAAACTAATGTCTATAACTATGAAAGAGTGTTACTGTTCTGTGATAAAAGACTCACAATGCTGAAAATAAATATATTTTTAGTTTTTTTACATGATATGAAATCAAAACAATGTGTGAAAGCACAATGAGTCCGTACTGCGGACTGCATATGCACTGCAGACGGAGTATGTGTGAAACAGACGTTACAGGGAAGATGGATGCTGCAGAACTAGTAGAACATGACACAGAAGAACTTGGGCCAAAAAGAGGAGCCGGGTCTGTTGTTTTTGGTTTCCAAAAATCTGACGTCAACCAAACAACCATTTTATGCAAGTGCTGTCAGGCTAAAAGCACGTCTTGGATTATCAACCAGCAGAAAATGCATTGTAAAAAAAAAGTCATAAACCGGGATAATTTAGAAAAAAAAAACTGATATAATTTTTTTTTCAAACCACCCAGCACTAGTAGCCAGTTTAGAGATTGTAAGATTGAGGTAATATGATCATATTTTCTGGACCTGGTATAGTCTAGCAAATGTAGCTTGTTTATTGAAGATGCAGGACAACCAGCTAGCAGTGCATTACAATAGTCTACTCTAGAGGTCATGAACGCATTAACTAGCTTTATTGGTCATCTAATCTTTTAACAAACTTTGTTAAGCTTAGATAATTTAGAAATTCCATGTAAGAAGAGATAATGTGACTAATGTGCTATCTATGTCATAATATTTAGATAATTTAAGACAAATAGTTTTCTCCACCCCAGTCACATTGAACTTTTGAAGTACTTACCACACACTGTTTTTATGAAATTCTGAGGAACCGTTCAGAAATAATTTTGAGTCAGTGAGTTGCACCCAATTTTGATAAATTGCTAAACTCTTATCACTTCTGCAGAAGAGGAAGAATAACTTCAGTTCTCAGCATTTTTTATGTTTTAATTTGGTTTTCACTCTAGAGTCTGTGTTGACTAGATTAATAAAGACTCTATGTAAATGATGATCTCTCTGACCAGTCAAGATGGAGGCAAGGTTGTGGCTGCTATCCACCTTCTTAGGGTGCTTCTCAATCAGAAGGCTGCAAATCTCCGTCTGCATGTTATCAAGAGCTATTGAAGAAAATCTCAATTTGGAGGATCCATAGGAGGCAGCCTATTAAATAAAAACTAATAGAAAATACCGGACAATAAACAGAGGAAAAAGACACATATGAGAACCAATCGAAAACTAAAGAACAAAGGAGTGTTGTCAAGATGCTGGAATATTTATCTTTGATACAATACCATAAAAACATTTTCAATTCAGTTCACATTTTTATTGATGTAGTGCTTTTCATGATGCACATCTTTGCAAAGCAGCTTCACTGAAAATAAAAGTTTCTACATTACAATTTGGAGTAATTTATCAGTTGTGACTATGTCAAGGTTATGTCTATATGGCAGAAAATTTATGGGATAGTAACCAGAGGCGGACAGAGTACACAGCTTCATTACTCGAGTAAAAGTACAGATACCCCTTGCTTAATTTTACTCAAGTACAAGTACTACAGTCAGATGTCTACTTAAGTAAAAATACTGAAGTACTTGTTTTTAAAAGTACTTGAGTATCATGAGTACAAGAGTACATTTTTTAAATATTGCATTACTACTGCCACAGTGCTTACATTTACATTTACATTACATTTACATTTATTCATTTAGCAGACGCTTTTATCCAAAGCGACTTACAGATGAAGACAGTGGAAGCAATCAAAAACAACAAAAAGAGCAATGATATATAAGTGCTATAACAAGTCTCAGTTAGGTTAACACAGTACACGTAGCATGGGATTTTAAATAATATAATAATTAAAAAGAATAGAGCAAGCTAATTAGAGGTCTTTACACATACACACACACACACACACACACACACACACATATACAATTGCATAATAAATGAAAAGAAAATAGAATACAAAAAGATTAGAAAGGTAGTTAGATGTTTTTTTAAGAATAGAATTAGAATAGTGAGTGTTAAAGTTAGAGGGTCAAATAAAGATGGAAGAGATGTGTTTTCAGCCGATTCTTGAAGATGGCTAAGGACTCAGCTGCTCGGATTGAGTTGGGGAGGTCATTCCACCAGGAGGAACATTTAATTTAAAAGTCCATAAAAGTGACCTTGTGCTTCTTTGGGATGGCACAATCAAGTGACGTTCACTTGCAGAACGCAAGCTTCTAGAGGGCACATGAGTCTGAAGTAACAAATTTAGGTAAATGGGTGCAGAGCCAGTGGTAGTTTTGTAGGCAAACATCAATGCCATGTCATTTCCTTGTGTATTTATACCCTGTCTGTCTTAGTATGTGTCACGGAGTCCTTATAGTTATCACGACATTTTCAAAGTCTTGTTCTTGCCCTTGTGTTTATGTCTGTTTATGTTGTTGGATTGCTACTTTGGTTTTGACCCCTGCCTGGACTGTTTATGATTTGGATTACCCCTAATAAAAGACATATCTGCATTTGGATCTCTGCCTGTGTTTTCCTGTATCCCAATCGTGACATGTTCGTGGATGAAAACATCCACTAAATTAAACTGCTGTAAAAATCTATCAGATAATTATTATTATTATTTTTTGCATAAATACATTAATCAACCTCAGTCCTGAAAACTACCAAATGTTTAAAAAAAATCCAAGATTTTAACTCTTTAATTAACAAGTTCATAAAAGATGTCACACATTTTGGAAAAAAACACACACAAAATGACATATTTTCAATATAAAAAGTGATTGTGGACTGGATAATTTTTTACCTTTTATCACAGTCTTGGGCATGTCAAAGATTAGTAGCAACATTGGCTTTGATGCATTGTTAGTTTTTGTGCAGCATTAGATTTAAAAAATGTTCTCCCTAATTTGTTGTTGGTGGCTGTTTTTGCCCCATTGACTTCCATTATAACGACATTTTTTGATTGCAAAGCCATGACACCATATAATCATGCATTCTTGATTGTTTGTGGTTTTCCCTTTTGGGAAGAGGTAAAATTTGTTATTTTTACAGTTGATCACTAGGTGAGACCATTAACCCTTTAGATAGGCATGTGCAAATAAAAGGCTTAGTTTCTGGATTGTATATGGAGTTATATGGAGTATAACATTAAATTATATTGTGTGTGTGTGTGTGTGTGTGTGTGAGAGAGAGAGAGAGAGAGAGAGAGAGAGAGAGAGAAAGAGAGAGTGTGAGAGAGACCTTTGTGCACTTACCTTGATGTATCCTAAAAAAAACTGTGATATAAATTTTTGTTCAAACCGCCCAGCACTAGTAGCCAATTTAGAGATTTTAAAATTGAGGTAATATGATCATATCTTCTGGACCTGGTATAGTCTAGCAAATGTAGCTTGTTTATTGAAGATGCAGGACAACCAGCTAGCAGTGCATTACAATAGTCTACTCTAGAGGTCATGAACGCATTAACTAGCTTTATTGGTCATCTAATCTTTTAACAAACTCTGTTAAGCTTAGATAATTTAGAAATTCCATGTAAGAAGAGATAATGTGACTAATGTGCTATCTATGTCATAATATGAAAGTGAAAGTGAAAGTGAAGTGACATTCAGCCAAGTATGGTGACCCATACTCAGAATTTGTGCTCTGCATTTAACCCATCCGAAATGCACACACACAGAGCAGTGAACACACACACACACACTGTGAGCACACACCCGGAGCAGTGGGCAGCCATTTATGCTGCGGCGCCCGGGGAGCAGTTGGGGGTTCGATGCCTTGCTCAAGGGCACCTAAGTCGTGGTATTGAAGGTGGAGAGAGAACTGTACATGCACTCCCCCCACCCACAATTCCTGCCGGCCCAGGACTCGAACTCACAACCTTTCGATTGGGAGTCCAACTCTCTAACCATTAGGCCACGACTTCCCCAATATTTAGATAATTTAAGTGTAACAGGGGCAGGAATAGCCCGATATTTAATTCCCCTGGTGATTTTTCCCTTGAAGTTTTTACTATGATGCAGTAATGCTTGCTGTCTCCTTTAAGAGTTTGATCATATGCACGAGAAAGTGTGTGCGTCAGAGGTGAACAGAGAGCACACTGATAGAAGCAGCAGTTACAAATGAGGAGAAAATAGTTGATTAGAAATTGCTAAACGGATATAATCCAGGTTAATTATCAACTTGTGGACCTGTGGTGGTTTCAGTTGTGTGACTGCACGAGTAGATGACTTAATTCAGTGTTTATATTAGTGTTTGTTGCTGCATATGAGAAATCTCCGGTGGGGGAGGGGATTCAGGCCTACTTCAACGGAGATTGAGCGTAAATTAATTTAAAATACACTTTGAAGACTGTTATAATGTATAATAATGCAGTGTAATACATGTATAGGAAGAACATGCAGTATTTTTTGTATATTATACCGTTAAGAAGGGAATGCAAGATTGTGAGATCGCACGTGCCAGTTTCCACATGATTGATAATCCAAAGTCTCATATAACAGTGAGTGTTTTTCATTTTATTCTCCCAAAGTGTGTTTATGTATGTGACATGAAAAGTATTGTGTTTAAAGTAAATACTTCTATCTATAGTCTGTTTACTGATTAATACGTTTAAAAGAGGTTAAAATGTGAACTGTGTGTAATGTGAGTGGTGCATTTATGTGGCAAGATGTGCAGATTTTTCATGTATGCTCTTGCTGTTGTTTTTTTGTTTTTTTTTGTCTGTTTATTCAGGCACATATAAGCCACTGCCGTTGTTTTCACACCTTTATTGGTTCTTTAACATTGATTGCACTATTTCAAGTCAAATTGGGACTTATGATCTGGTGTTTTGATTAGAGATTATTACTGTAAAGGACTTATTTTTATTATTTACATTTCTTCATATATGTTATTTCACTTTCTGTGCCCATTGAAGTGAACTGGGTAACATCATTTGTTTTGTTATTCTGTTTTATACAACTTCTCTTGTTTAATTGGATCTGAGTCCTAAGAAAAAGCTATTTTTCCCTGAACCAAACATTTAATGCTGGGTCTTCTTGTGGGGCTCAGTCAAGAATAAAAGAATCCTTTTTTTAGTAGATGTCTTGGCATTGTCTCTTTCTTTTTCAGGTATTGTTCTCCACCTTCAATACCACGACTTAGGTGCCCTTGAGCAAGGCATCGAACCCCCAACTGCTCCCCGGGCGCCGCAGCATAAATGGCTGCCCACTGCTCCGGGTGTGTGCTCACAGTGTGTGTGTGTGTTCACTGCTCTGTGTGTGTGCACTCTGGATGGGTTAAACGCAGAGCACAAATTCTGAGTATGGGTCACCATACTTGGCTGAATGTCACTTCATATATATCATATATTTAGTATATTAGAAGGACGTCAAGCCGGCCACATCTCATTTTCGATGATTTCTTTTTGTTACAATAGTGCAAAAGTAGAAGGGTGTAAACAACGGTAGTGGTGAAGGGTGACTGATTGCTGGAAGGACCTGCAGTGACATCCTGACAGAAGTGCCGGCAGGACAAAGGGCCAGCACACCAAGTCTGCTGTGTGAGGACTTCGAGGAGGACAGTGCTTGTTTAAGTGACTATTGGAGAACTGAGATTTTCTGTGACTATCGCTCAAAGTCATGGATGCTGAGGACATGGACGGCGCAGCTGCTATGGCGGAGGACATTCAAGGTGCAGGTACTGCAGCACCGGAAATGGACATTGAGGGAGGTAACCCAGTCTCACAGTTTCAGTCTCACAGTTTCAGTCCCAGATCACGGAGTTGGGGCGTAGACATGATGAAGTAATGTCAGCACTTGCTGACATGACTAATGCTCATACTAGATCCTATGTATATATCCCAAGAGAGAGACAAATTGTACCTTTCAGTGGGGACCCAGGTAAAGACTGCCAAAATGTTGAGGAGTTCATTGAGGAAATTGGGAGGGTTATACGAGTGAGGGGGTTGGGTACTGAGGATCAGGTAGATTTTATCCTCTCCCACTTAAAGGGTTCAGCACTAGAAGAAGTCAGGCTGTGTATGGGGGGGGTAAGCTGAAGATCTCTTCTCATATTTGAGGGTAGCTTTCAGGGAAAAGCGTAGCACCTCCCAGTTGTTGTACACATTTTATGCATGAAAACAATTTGACGGTGAGTATTTTTGTGATTTTTCACATGCACTGTCATTGATGTTAAATGCTGCACTGCAACAAGCACCACATTGTGTTCCAAATATGCAGCTGGCTTTGAGAGACCAGTTCATAGAAGGGGTGAGGGATTCAGCACTCCGGAGGGAACTGCGCAAAGTGGTTAGAGAGTGGCCTCATGCTATATTATTTGAAGTTCGTGAGGAGGCCCTGTTGTGGTGCTCAGAAGAGAGACCTCGTCCAGCTAATGTGGTCCGAAACCTAGTGAGTGTGGAAGAAAGTGTAGAGCATTCAAGGATGACTGCCACTGTACCAAATGACTTGACTGTAGCCCTACAAGAAGTAATTAAGGTGATTACACAATAAGGGAAGGCTATCGGGGACTTTACCAACGCTGTCCGTGATCTCACGATTCAAAGGTCTGACCCAACTTGTGAAAAAACTAGTAAGCCCAGGTTCAAGCCAAGGTATACCCGAGACGGCCAACCCATTTGTTCGAGATGTGAGGGCATTGGGCACATAGTCAGGCAATGCACTGGGCAGCGCTTTCAGGAACGCCCTGAGCCAGCAATGTTTGAGTCTCCATTTCCGGGAAACGGCGCACCTCCATTGTGAAGAGCCGAGCAATGAGAGGTGGAATTGATGGCTCAAAGACTAACACACTGACAAAAGAGTAGTTTCTGGAGCATGTAGTGGGCAAATGCCAAGAAGTGGAAATACATACTGGGGGGGTAGCAGTCCGGTGTCCGGTGGCAGTAATGCGATTACTTTGACAGAGAGCTTCTTTAAAGAATATCTTCATGGAGAAGACAAAGACGTGCACTGTACAAGCAAGTGGTTAAAGATTACTGCCGCCAATGGGTTGCCTCTTCCCTGCCTTGGGTATGTTAAACTTGATATCCAGGTAATGGGGTTGACTATACCTGGGTGTGGGCTCTTGGTGGTACATGACCAGAATGATGGGGAGATTAATTCAGCGCCCCCAGGCATACTTGGTATGAACATAGCACAGCGGTGTAAACACTTAATTCTAGCCGAGTTTGACAATGCTTTGGAGGGGACATTGGATGCTAACTGGAGAGCCACCTTTAACAGAGTGGAAGAGGCTGCCCCAGTAGGAGCGAACTCTGTGGTTCGGCTGGCAGGTACACGTAAGTCTTGTGTACCTGCAGCATCTGTGGCCACAGTTCAGGCTAGAATACACAAAGAGCTGACTGGCAACAGTGGCGTAGGCTTGCTTGAACCATGTAATACATCATTGCCAGGTGGATTGGTCCTGGTTCCTACCTTGGTGTCACTCGGTAGGCGCGTATTCCCAGTGCAGGTAGTAAACTTGTCCCCAGAAGATGTGTGGTTGCCACCTAAGGTAAAACTGGGGGTACTTGCCCAAGGTCATCATGTTGAGTGTAGCTCCTGCGAAATTAGATTCCATCAAATCTCTGCAGATCATGAGGAACTTATGGTACATCAGAGGTCAATGACGTGAGTTAGTGGTGACCTGCAGTGTCCCCTGGAGAAAGTGAAGATTGGCGGTACCCCTGCACAGCAGGCAGAGCTGAAGGCACTTCTGAGGAGATACCTGGACGTGTTTTCTATCACTGATGAAGACCTCGGTTATACTGTATTGGTAAAGCATGAGATTCCCTTGAACGATGACCTTCCTGTCTCACAGTCCTACCAACGAATACCCCCAAACCAATTCCAGGAGGTGAAGGACCATATCTCTGGACTGCTCAAAAAGCGTGTCATCAAAGAAAGCTCCAGTTCGTATGCATCTCCAGTGGTGTTAGTCCGGAAGACTGACGGGAGTCTCCGGCTTTCCGAGGTAAAGCTCTTAGGACATGTGGTATCTTCTCAAGGGGTGTCTACAGACCCAGACAAAGTGAGTGCAGTGAAACAGTGGCCAGTCCCTAACACTCTGAAGGAGTTGCGATCCTTTTTAGGATTCTGCAGCTACTATCGGAGATTCATTGAGGGCATCTCTAAGGTGGCTGGTCCGCTCCATGATGTTGTAAACACTTGTGTCTACCAGGGGAGTGTTGCTCAGGTCAACAACTTGTTTAAAGACTCCTGGACAACGGAGTGCCAGCAAGCCTTTGAACACCTTAAGGAGAAGCTTACCTGTGCTCCGACACTAGGTTATGCAGACTTCACCCTACCTTTTGTGCTGGAGACCGACGCCAGTAACCTGGGATTGGTAGCTGTGCTATACCAGCAGCAAGGGGGAATTAAGACTGTGATAGCATATGCAAGCCGGAGGTTGAGGGGCGCAGAGAGAAACGACAGGAACTACAGCAGTATGAAGCTGGAGCTCCTGGCACTCAAATGGGCTGTGGTGGAGAAGTTCTGGAGTTACCTGCTCGGATCTAAGTTTATAGTGTCCTAACCGATAACAATCCCCTCTGCCACCTCAACACTGCAAAGCTGGGTGCTACTGAACAGAGGTGGGCTGCGCAGCTTGTGATATTTGATTTCAAAGTTCAGAACCGCCCTGGGCGGTGTAAAACCGCAGCTGATGCTCTCTCCAGAAGACCAGGACTGGAGGCCATAAAGGTGGTAACTGAGGATTTGGAGTATGATGGCTGTGTGGCTATTTGCAGTGGGTTTCGTACAGGGACTGCAGTGGGAGTTGACTTGGCTGGGCTAGTGGTGAGTCCTAGAGAAGGAGAAATGGGAATGTTACAGGCAGCCATCGAAGACCGAGAGAGTGAAGAGGCCCACCTGGAGAATACCCCGACATTACCTGGATACACAAAGGATGAGCTTCGTCAGTTTCAGAGGGCAGATCCAACCATCAGTGTGCTCAAGAGTTTCTGGAACAAGAAGAGGAAGCCCACAAATCGTGAAAGAAAGCACTTGTCCAGGCTGGTGCTGTTGTTGCTTAAGCAGTGGGACAGGCTTCAAGAAAAAGAAGGGATAATGTACAGAACTATTGATGATGTGTTCAATGGGGAATGCCAACAGTTCCTGCTTCCTGCATGGCTTGTTGAAATGGTGTTGCGAAGTGTCCATGACCAGATGGGGCATCAAGGTGTAGAGAGGACGCTGGCCCTGCTCAAGCAGCATTGTTATTGGGTTGCGATGTATGATGCTGTGGATAAGTGGGTGAAGGAGTGCCAGCGGTGCGTGCTAGACAAAATGCGGTAGCACTTTATTTTACAGTCCTGTTCCTCATGTACATACTATGTACTTATTATAGTAATTACAATAACTATGTAATAACTAGGTACTAACCCTGAACCTACCCCTAAACCTAACCCTACCCCATGTAGTTACCTTGTATTACCAGAACTTTCTTAGATAAATACACTGTAAGTACACTATAAGTACATGTTAGTACACGTACTGTAAAATAAAGTGCAACCCAAAATGCAGCAGCCCAGGATTCAGGCACCTTGGACCTTGTTCTTGGCTTCTCATCCACTGGAAGTGGTCGCAATGGATTTCACCACACTGGAACCTGCGTCGGATGGACAGGAGAATGTCTTGGTTGTGACTGATGTAATCACTAAGTTCACTACGCCACATCACCCCCAGGGAAATGCACAGTGCGAGAGACTTAACAGAACTCTACCTGACCTCTTGCGTTCCTTGCCACCTGACAAGAAAAGGAAATGGCCAGAGTACTTACCTGAGCTGGTGTATGCCTATAATGTAACACCTCATTCCTCCACTGGTTACTCCCCTTACTACATGCTGTTTGGTATGCAGCCACACTTACCAGTAGATGCCTTATTGGGCCAGGAGCCAGTGTTTGAGAAGGAGCCTGCCTGGTTGTCTGTCCACAAGGAGCAACTTCGGGATGTTCACACTAGGGCACGTGCATATGCTGAAAGGAAGGCAGCAGACCGAGTTACCAAGCGTGAGAGTGGGGTATACTGTCCAGAGGTAGAAGTTGGTCAGCAGGTGTACTTACGATATTGTCCCCAAGGACGGAACAAGATACAGGACGCCTGGGCACCTACAGCCTATAAGGTGGTGGAGGTGCATGGTACGACCTACACTGTGGAGCCAGTGGGAGGCGGTCCTGCAAAAAGAGTACACATATCAGACATTAGGCCCTGTTCGAGACTTATACCAATGCCACGGAGAAAAGTGAGACCAGTAGAAGTACCTACCTCTGTGTTAGTGGAAGAGATACCTTCACTGGATGCAGAATGTGTGTTAGTGGAAGAAACTAGATGGACTAAGGAGGATTTAGTAGACCCAGTGCTTGAGGAGTCACAGCAACAAGATGTGGAATCAGACAATTGTGCTGGATTGGAAGAAGCACAAGAAAGATATAATGATGCACTAGTGAATAATGAGGTGAGTGCTGTTGAAGAGCTCTCTCTGCCTGATATTGAAATAACTGATTCAACTTTGGATGTGGTTTCAGCTAGGTCAGTTCCTGTTCCCCGAAATCCAAGAGTAAAAAGTGCTGCACCCCATCCTACGCCACGCAGAATCCAGCTGCCAACTGCTGGTGTTCATGGTAACCCAAACAGACTAAATCTGCTTGTAATGCTGTGTCCTTTAGCCCTGATGTCCTTTCCCAAGTGTAAGCGGGTATGTCTTGTACACATCCGGTAAATTACAAGGAGTAATGGATGATTAAATAGTGTTTGCAGTCATCGAGGACGTTGACTGTTAGCAGGAGAGAGTGTAACCCGGGGCAAGAATAGCCCGATATTTAATTCCCCTGGTTATTTTTCCCTTGACGTTTTTGCTATGATGCAGTTATGCGTGCTGTCTCCTTTAAGAGTTTGATCATATGCACAAGAGAGAGTGTGTGTCAGAGGGGAACAGAGAGCGCGCTGATAGAAGCAGCAGTTACAAGTGAGGAGAAAATAGTTGATTAGAAATTGCTAAATGGATATAATCCAGGTTAATTATCAACTTGTGGACCTGTGGTGGTTTCAGTTGTGTGACTGCACGAGTAAGAAGACTTAATTCAGTGTTTATATTAGTGTTTGTTGCTGCATATGAGAAATCTCCGGTGGGGCAGGGGATTCAGGCCTACTTCAACGGAGATTGAGCATAAGTTAATTTAAAATACACTTTGAAGACTGTTATAATGTATAATAATGCAGTGTAATACATATATACGAAGAACATGCAGTAATTGTTGTGTATTATACCGTTAAGAGGGGAGAGCAAGATTGTGAGATCGCACGTGCCAGTTTCCACGTGATTGATAATCCAAAGTCTCATATAACAGTGAGTGTTTTTCATTTTATTCTCCCAAAGTGTGTTTATGTATGTGGCATGAAAAGTATTGTACCCTCTATAAAGTGTATACTTTTATCTATAGTCTGTTTACTGATTAATACGTTTAAAAGAGGTTAAAATGTGAACTTTGTGTAATGTGAGTGGTGCATTTATGTGGCAAAATGTGCAGATTTTTCATGTATGCTCTTGCTGTTGTTTTTTGTTTTTTGTCTGTTTATTCAGGTACATATAAGCCACTGCCGTTGTTTTACACACCTTTATTGGTTCTTTAACATTGGTTGCACTATTTCAAGTCAAATTGGGACTTCTGATCTGGTGTTTTGATTAGAGATTATTACTGTAAAGGACTTATTTTTATTATTTACATTTCTTCTTATATGTTATTTCACTTTCTGTGCCCATTGAAGTGAACTGGGTAACATAATTTGTTTTGTTTTATTATTTTGTTTTATACAACTTCTCTTGTTTAATTGGATCTGAGTCCTGAGAAAAAGCTATTTTAATGCTACATTTAATGCTGGATCTTCTTTTGGGGCTCAGTCAAGAATAAAATAATCCGTTTTTTAGTAGATGTCTTGGCATTGGCTCTTTCTTTAGTATATTAGAAGGACGTCAAGCTGGCCACATAAAACAAATAGTTTTCTCCACCCCAGTGACATTGAACTTTTGAAGTACTTACGTACTTGCTGGTTATTGTTATTCACTTTGATGGCACAGGATGGCGCCAGTGTGTTGGTCGGCTTGCCGTCAGCTCCGTCAACCTCTATGTTTGTTTGTGTTGTCTCTTACGCTATGTCAGTACTGTCCCATTGTTATTACAAGGTCATATGATCAGAAAACTTTGCTGGATCTCAGAAACGCACTGGTGACCCCTGTTCTTTACGACGGATGTCACCCTCCGCTTATTTACCCCATCGCTGAGTGCGTCATTCGACTACCTTGCTGTATCTCTAACCGGAGGAAGCGTCGGAGGCGCCGAGGCAAATGTGGAGGCATCCGGGTGAAGATCAGGAGAGGAGCGAGTGGTTCTCCTGTACATTCAGGTCTTTCATCCTAGGTCGGAAGGATCTCTACCTGGCTCGACGTTTGTGGGATTTGAGGTACTCTTGTCAAAACACATTACCCTGCATCATCGACCCCTTATGTCCGTTAGCTCTGCTAAACCTAGATTGCGTGTCCGCAGCGGTGGGTTGAACTCACTGAACATCCGCTCTTTGGAATACTCTTGCTGCCCCCAGTCTGCGGCCTTTTTAAATGCAAAAGTGGCCCTGGTCAATAGCAGGTCAGTGTCTAACAAGACTTTTATTTTGAATGACTTTTTTTACCGTCACAATCTGGATTTTCTGTTTTTAACCGAGACATGGATTAGCGCTGGAGTTGGCCAGTCGTCTGTTTTTAGTGAACTTTGCCCAACTAATTGTTTATTTATTAGCACGCCGAGGTACGTTGGAAGAGGAGGCGGTGTGGCTCTTGTTTTTAGGAACAATTTTAAATTACGGACACTGTTTGCAGGGACTTTTTCCACTTTCGAACTGCAATGTGTAGTTGTAGAATCTGTTATGTCACCATTGGTTTGTGTACTGATCTATAGGCCCCCTAAGCCTGACAAAGACTTTATAACTGAATTTCTTTCTCATTTTTTGTCACTGTATGATCGTCTCCTTATACTTGGTGACTTAAATATGCATGTTTGCTGTCTGGATAGACCTATGGTTAGCGAATTCTCTGGTGTAACAGATGTCTTTGGCCTTACGCAACATATAGTGAAGTGAAGTGAAGTGACATTCGGCCAAGTATGGTGACCCATACTCAGAATTTGTGCTCTGCATTTAACCCATCCGAAATGCACACACACAGAGCAGTGAACACAAACACACACACTGTGAGCACACACCCGGAGCAGTGTTCATCATTTATGCTGCGGCGCCCGGGGAGCAGTTGGGGGTTAGGTGCCTTGCTCAAGGGCACCTCAGTCGTGGTATTGAGGGTGGTGAGAGAACTGTACATGCACTCCCCCCACCCACAATTCCTGCCGGCCCGGGACTCGAACCCACAACCCTTCGATTGGGAGTCCGATTCTCTAACCACCAGGCCACGACTTCCCCATATAGATAAAGCTACTCATAAACTGGGACACACACTAGATTTAATTTTATCATATGGTTTTAATGTCAATAATATTGTGATTGAGGAGGCCACTTTCTCTGATCATAAGCCTATTACATTTGACATCACCCTTTTAAGTTCCCAGCAAACTGTCAGAGTTCAGGATCATTACTGTCGCCAGATACATTCTCTTACTGCAACTCAGTTTTCTGATGGTTTTTTGAATGGAAATGTTGCATCTATTATTGCAACTAGGGTTGTCACGATACCAAAATTATTGTTTCGATACCGATACCTAGTCAAGAATTGCGATTTCGATACTTTTTCGATACTTTTCCTGAAAAGGGAAAATACACTCTCAAATATTATTGATGTGCTTTATTTTAAAACCGGGACAACATTCTAATCATATAACACACTAATAAATGAACATATGAACAGCAGATATATTAAACATTTGAACAAAATATGAAATATAAAAATATAAAAAATAAAATAGAGCAGTGACATTCAAGGTAAAGAAAGAATAAATTTAGCAGCATTATCTCAGTTATCATAAGAAACATAAGAGTAATAAATATCTTGATTCTGAACTTTGAATAAAAATATGAACAGCGATTATATTAAACAATGTTTCTGAACTCAGAAGATTAAATGTCAAAAGATAAATAATATCAATTTAAGCAATGGCATTCAAGTAAAAAAAAAAAGAAAAACTAATAAAATTTAGCAGCAATATCTCAGATATTGTAACTTATTCTGTCAGTTGTGCAACCTTTTCTTTCAGAGGAGAAAACTCAGCCAGTGAGCTTTAATGAGCGTCATCTTTAGTGAGCGTCATCTTTTTGTACCAGTCTTGGACCGGCGGCCACAGTATCACTTGTGCTGGCAGATGCAGTCTGGTGATGCGCGGGTCGGGTTTTTTTCCAACCCGCGGGTCCCGCTTTTATGAAATTATTTGGCCCGCCCCAGCCCGCAAATAAAGTAAGATTTCTTTACCCACCCCGACCAGCGCATTGGGGACATCACGGAAGATACGTTGCTACTAGACTCTCTTGTTCACTGAAGTTCCCATAGACAGTAAAAGTTCCTCCCTTCACAGCAGCGCGAGCTCGGCGCTATTAGCAGCGCATGCGCAGCTCGTGAACAGCTCTGTTTCATCCTGTCAAAGAGTTACTCAAGATGTGACGGAGCATGTGATTTGTTGAATGTAGTGAATGAATCCGCCCTTCACTGAACGAGATCGAGAGATCTTCTCATTCGTGAACGAGCTGAATGATCTGATACATCTCATTTATGAATGAAATGAGTGAGCCAAGCATGTAAATCTACAAAGCGCAGTTATAGGTGCTGTGCAGATACGCCTTTTTCGTTTTCATATTTAGCATTTAGCAACATAACTCCATGTTTAATCCCCAAATTTATTGTGAATATATTATATATGAACTGTCTGACCAAACAATTAAAATGTTAATTATGCAAGAAAACCTCGTGCTTTGTTCATCTGAACAACTTATCTAAACTATTTAATGTGATTATGCACACATTTTAGTAAAGTCAAATCAGTTTTGTAGCCAGGGGTACTGGCTACTTTTAACCAATTTCAGCCCATCTCTCTCATTGAATTGAGGAATTTAGTATCACATATGAAACCTACTACTTCATCTTTTGATTCTATCCCCTCTTCTATTATAAAGGATGTTTTTGATGTAGTCGGTCCCTCCATTCTGGTCATCTTAAATCTATGTCTTGCATCCGGCACTGTCCCTACATGTTTTAAGCATGCGGTTGTCCAGCCCCTGGTCAAAAAACATGATCTCAATGTTAATCTCCTAAATAACTACCGTCCCATTTCTAAGCTTCCTTTTATCTCTAAAGTTTTGGAAAAAGCCGTTCTGTCAGAGCTGCTCCCCTTTTTGACCACTCACAATATACTAGAACCTTTTCAGTCAGGTTTTAGATAATTCATAGTACTGAAACAACTCTGCTCAAAGTAACCAATGATCTTCTCCTTACACTAGATTCAGGTGATAATGCCATCCTGATATTATTGGATCTTAGTGCCGCCTTCGACACTATCAATCACAACATCCTCCTTACTTGCCTTGATCAGCAGGTGGGCATTAGGGAGACTGCATTACTTTGGTTCTGTTCCTATCTCAATGATAGTACTTTCTCAGTATCTATTGGCAAGTTCTCCTCATCCTCTGCTTCTGTTTTATATGTGGTCCCTCAGGGGTCCATCTTGGGTCCTATGCTTTTTAGCATGTATATGCTCCCACTGGGTGACATCATAAGGAAGCATAACATCTCTTTTCATCTCCATGCAGATGATTCACAGTTGTACTTGCCTCTAAAATCTAGGGATTCCATACAATCTCTTCTGGCCTGTCTCGAAGACATTAAAACTTGGATGGTTAATAACTTTCTCCAGTTAAACAGTGACAAGACAGAAGTCATTGTTTTTGGTTCTCTCAAGGCAAGATGCACTGTGGTACAACATTTAGGTAACTTCATTCCATTTATCAAACCCTATGCTAGAAATTTGGGTGTCATTCTTGACTCAGAACTCTGCCTTGACAAACAGATTAGTTCTGTTGTTAAAAATAGTTTTTACCAGCTCAGAATGATTTCCCGCCTGAAGTCATTCCTATCTTTTAATGATCTTGAGACAGTTATCCATGCCTTTATTACATCACGGCTGGATTATTGCAATTCCCTCTACTTGGGCCTCCCACAATCATCACTTAGATGTCTGCAGTTAGTACAAAACACAGCAGCGCGTCTTTTATCTGGCACTAGGAGGCACGAGCACATCACCCCCGTTTTGGCATCTTTGCATTGGCTCCCAGTTCCTTTTAGGATTCAGTTTAAAGTTTTATTGTTTGTTTTTAAGGCACGTAATGGGCTCACCCCAACCTATATCACCGACCTTGTACAACCATACTCGGTTCAAAGGTCACTGAGATCCTCAAACAAAGGGATCCTGCTTGTGCCACGCTCACTGCTTAAACAGAGAGGTGACAGAGCCTTTGCAGTTGCTGCTCCACGTTTGTGGAACCAGCTCCCCCAGAATATTAGATCTGCCCCCTCCATTGCTGCATTCAGGTTAAAAACTCATTTTTATTCCTTGGCTTTCCTTGTTCCCTAACCTGTTTCTGTTTTTCTTGTTGTGTGACCTGATATTGAAGGCTTATTTTTAATAATGTTTTATATAATTATGATTATTGAATCTGTGTTTATTTTTATTGTCTTTTTATATATTCACTGTACAGAACTTTGGTCAGTTTTGCGCTGTGTGTAAATGTGCTTTATAAATTACAATTACTTACACACACTGTTTTTATGAAATTCTGAGGAACTGTTCAGAAATAATTTTGAGTCAGTGAGTTGCACCCAAATTTGATAAGTTGCTAAACCCTTATCATTTCTGCAGAAGAGGAAGAATAATTCAGTTCTCAGCATTTTGTATTTTTTATGTTGTAATTTGGTTTTCACTCTAGAGTCAGTGTTGACTAGATTAATAAAAATAAATCTTCCCTACGCTGCAGCCTTTGACAGCTGTGTGAGGAAGTGCACTTACTCTATGTAAATAATGATCTCTCTGACCAGTCAAGATGGAGGCAAGGTTGTGCCTGCTATCCACCTTCTTGGGGTGCTTCTCAATCAGAAGGCTGCAAATCTCAGTCTGCATGTTATCAAGAGCTATTGAAGAAAATGTCAGTTTGGAGGATCCTTAGGAGGCAGCCTATTAAAAAAAACTAAAATTCATAAAACTAATAGAAAATACCAGACAATAAACAGAGGAAAAAGACACACATGAGAACCAATCGAAAACTAAAGAACAAAGTAGTGTTGTCAAGATGCTGGAATATTTATCTTTGATACAATACCATAAAACATTTTCAATTCAGTTCACATTTTTATTGATGTAGTGCTTTTCATGATGCACATCTTTGCAAAGCAGCTTCACTGAAAATAAAAGTTTCTATATTACAATTTGGAGGAATTTATCAGTGGTGTCTATGTCAAGGTGATGTCCATATGGCAGAAAAGTTATAGGATAGTAACCGTCATACAGTTAATGACACATGTATTCAATCAGAAATGGTGGACATGATTAAAGGCAATGATTATATGTTGTGATCTAAATGACATTAATGTAAGGTGGTAGTTTTGTATGTTGGTGCAGGGTTGACGTCATCTGAGGTCCTCTGAGAGGTTGGTGTCTTCTCTTCTCAGGTGTTGGGTCATCTCAAATCTGTAGAGCATGCCAGGCAGAGCGTACCATTGCAGTGCATCTATGCAAGCATTACGCTGCCATCTGGAGGGATCGTCTGCGCCTCCCATCCAAGGCCTGTCAGCTGATGCCAGCTTTGTCTGCTAAAGCTAACATGGATACTGGACAGGTGGCCCCTGCCTTGCATGCAAGTACATCAGGCCGAAGCCCTAAAAGAACTGCATGAGGGTAGTTCTGAGCCTGGGTAAATGCAGAAACTGCGTCACCATGGCTGCAGATGGCATATGCCCCAGGAACCTCTAAAATTGTTTCAGTGAAACCACTGATTTCCCCCCGACCTTTGAAAGCAAATAGAAGAAAGGCTTGGAGTTGAGATAAAATCAAGACGTGGAAGTACGCATCCTTCAGGTCAATCACTGCAAACCAATCCTGGGCCATGAGCACAAAAGAATGCAATTCTGCATCAACATCTTGAACAGGAGCTTGTGCATGGCCCGGTTCAAGACATGCTTATCCAAGATTGGACATAACACACTGCTTTTCTTGGGTATGATGAAGTAGGGGCTGTAATAACCTAACCTCATCTTGGCTGGATGGACAGGCTCTACAATGTTCTTCATCAGGAGGACCGTGATCTCCGCCCGTAGGGCGGGCATCCTCGGCCGCCACTGAGGTAAAGGGGATGCAGCTGAACCTGGGGAATGCATGGCAAACTGAAAATAGAAATAGAAATGAACTTTTATGTCAATTCTATTGTTTGATTCTATTACTTTTAAACTCTTCACCCGCACCCCGATGCGGGCGTCCTGAACTCCCCTTGTTTGCACTTGTTAATATTTACGAATAGATTAAATGAAACAGGACAAATTTAATCTTAACAAACTATAAATCATTATTGAGCTCTAAGCCTCAAGCATTTACAACAGATTGCAGTTTTTCAATGGAAAACTTATAAAGAATGTATTAGCAAAATTTGTGTAAGCAGTACACATCAAAACATGAAGAATGGAAACGAAGTACATACCAGATTCAATGTAATAAACACATCCACAGCTGTAAATCCTGGTTTAGTTAGAAAGATAAGAGTCCACTGAATCACATCTCATGGAGCACATTTAGTCCAACGAAGCAATAATGTTGTAATATGGATCATAATTGCTTTGTTTACATTTCAGTTCTTCAGCAACAGAACTGTTTTTGTCCGTTCTGGAATAACTCACGCTCAGAAACTGCGTCTTGGTTGTAAAAAACCGGCATGGTTTTGCAGCGTACAGTGTCACAAACAGAATGAGACCATCCACTGGAAAAAAAGTGAAAGATAGGTGGAAGATTATTTATTTGAATTCTGGCGCTCTCTTGTGACAGCTCGTAATGCGCTGAGAGGTACATGTCAGCTGATAGAGGTGGAACTTAGCGATTGTTACAGTTGGGTGCGTGCTAACGTAGAAATAAAGCGCTCGAGGAGGGTCTTAATCAAACGAGGAGTTTACTGAACATCGATGGAGATAACATAGACAATATACAACACTACTACATTAACACATTCACTAACATCAACTGAACTAACATCATTAGGTTACAACATCAACTGAACTCACATTTCATTAACTTAATCACGGACGAAGAAGAACTAAACAGACAGGGTATTTAAGCACACAGGAGGTGATGAGGGAACTGGAGACAGGTGGGGATCAATCAATTAACAAAACAACAGGAAAGACCAAATAAGGAAACAAAAGTCCATGAACGTAACAGTTCGCCCCCTCCCGGAACGGTGCGTCCTCTCACCGCAAGAGGAATACCAGCGGAGGGAGAGTGGGGGTTCTGGAGGTGGGCATGGGGCAGGCAAGGGGCAAGCGAAGAGGGAGCAAGGAGCTGGGAACCAGGATGGAGTGGATGGAGGGAGGAGCCAGGGAGGAGCCCGGAGCAGGAGGAGCCAGATGGTGCTTCAGAGACCAGCCAGGATGGAGATCCACGGTGGAGTTGACGGCGGGAGGAGCCATGGTGGAGAAGGAGCCGACGACACCAGGGGGCTGACAGACGGAGACTGCACTGGTGGGTGAGGAGCCCAAGATGGAGCAGCGCAGCCGCAGAGCCAGGGGGAAGCCGAGGATCCAAAGGGCCAAGGCGGAGCAGAAGGCTCAGGCGAGCAAGGCGGAGGCGGAGGCGGGGCCCTGGAAGACCACTGCAGAGCCGGAGTGACTGAGGATGGAGGTGGAACCAGAGGGAAGGAGGAGCCTGACAGCCCTTACGAAAATTAACCATGGTTTTACTACAAATAAAACCAAAAAACCATGCTTACTATAGTTAAACCATGGTAGTCACAAATTAACCATGGTTTTGCTATATTAACCATAGCTTAACCATGGTATATGTAGTAAATCTGTGGTTATACAAATGGCAGTCAATACGCCAAAAAATCATGGGTTACTACAGTTTTACTATAATAAAACCATGGTTATTTTTCGTAAGGGAGAGCCGGAGGGATGGAGTGACGAGGCGAAGCCAGAGGAGTCTCGAGGCGGCGGATGGTCGATGACTGACCAAGGTGGAGCCGGAGGGACGATGGAGCCCGGTGGAGCAGGTGGGTTGCCAGGCCATGGTGGAGACGAGGGAGCTAAGAGCCAAGGCGGAGCCGCTGGGTCAAAGGACCGAGACAGGGAATCCACACGCCAAGGCGGAGCTGGAGACTGCAAGACCTGCGGCGAACCATCGCGCCTAGATGGTGTGGACTGAGGGTGAGCTGCGGGACTGACTGGCACCAGCAGAGATAAGGTCGAGGAACTAGCTGGTCTAGGAGAAGATGAGAGAGGAAGGATAGGAGGAAACACAGGATCAGGGCTGGACAGGGCCAGCAGAGAGACAGGAGATATGGAGCTGGATTGAACCAGCGGAAGTGGAGCAGGGTAACTGGCAGGTCTAGGAGGAGGTGGGAGAGGGAGGCTGGGAGGGAATACAGGAGATTTAGGGCTGGGCGGGACCAGCAGAGACACAGGAGATTCAGGGCTGGGCGGAACCACTGGAGACACAGGAGATTCAGGGCTGGGCGGAACCAGCAGAGAAACAGAAGATTCAGGGCTGGGCGGAACCAGCGGAGAAACAGAAAATTCAGGGCTGGGCGGAACCAGCGGAGAAACAGAAAATTCAGGGCTGGGCAGAACCAGCGGAGAAAAAGAAAATTCAGGGCTGGGCGGAACCAGCGGAAATGGAGCAGAGGAACTGACTGGAGGAGGTGGGAGTGGGAGACTGAGAGGGTATACAGGAGGATCAGGGCTGGACGGAACCAGCGGAGAAACAGGAAGTTTAGGGCTGGATGGGACCAGCGCAGAAACAGGGGATTCAGGAATTACCTCCATAAACCAGTCCATAAGGTCCATAAATTGCTCCATACAACTTCCTGTAACTGAATACAGCTCACCCTCAGTCGTAGAAGTGTGGGCAGGGCTTTCCTCCACGCCCTCGATCTGCACTAAAACTCCCATGACGCACGGTGTTGCCGGCTCACACACCTGGTCAGTCGCGCTCTCGAGATCCTGCTCCCTGTCGGTGAAATGCTCGGGCTATGCGGCTGCGGTGGGCTCTTTGCGGCGTGATGGCGGCTGGCTGGTCTCTGGTTCGGGAGTGGGGCTGGAGATATCCTCTTCAGCGGTGCAGATGGTAAATGTGGAAGCTGGAGTCGACAGGCCGTTGAAAACTGAACACGGTAATAATAGTTAAAATATGATAGGGTTGTATCCAGTAAATTGACCATTAATTGCTTTTTTTTTTTTTGAATGTTTGTAATTTTTTTAAATGACTGTGGCCAAGTTAGCTCTTCAGTGTCATTAGCGTTAACTCAGATTTGAGTGAAAAGTAATTTGGCAAATAACCTTTTGAGTAAAACGCTATTTGGACAGAATTTCTTTATCTTTCTGGGAGGTGGGGTGATTTAATGAGCTTTTTAAATAAGGTTTCAGTCCAATCCGACCTAAACGCAAATTTTCACTCCTTTCAAGTAAAATAGCAGGCGAGATAAGCTAATGTTAGGCCTAACGGTACCTGTTTTTGTCACTGAACTTCTACAGGTCCTTCTCAAAAAATTAGCATATTGTGATAAAGTTCATTATTTTCCATAATGTAGTGATAAAAATTAAACTTTCATATATTTTAGATTCATTGCACACCAACTAAAATATTTCAGGTCTTTTATTGTTTTAATACTGATGATTTTGGCATACAGCTCATGAAAACCCAAAATGCCTGCCTCAAAAAATTAGCATATTTCATCCGACAAATAAAAGAAAAGTGTTTTTAATACACAGGCAATCAGCCTGTGGCACTGCTGAGGTGTTATGGAGGCCCAGGATGCTTCGATAGCGGCCTTAAGCTCATCCAGAGTGTTGGGTCTTGCGTCTCTCAACTTTCTCTTCACAATATCCCACAGATTCTCTATGGGGTTCAGGTCAGGAGAGTTGGCAGGCCAATTGAGTACAGTAATACCATGGTCAGTAAACCATTTACCGGTGGTTTTGGCAGTGTGAGCAGGTGCCAGGTCGGGCTGAAAAATGAAATCTTCATCTACATAAAGCTTTTCAGCGGATGGAAGCATGAAGTGCTCCAAAATCTCCTGATAGTTAGCTGCATTGACCCTGCCCTTGATAAAACACAGTGGACCAACACCAGCAGCTGACATGGCACCCCAGACCATCACTGACTGTGGGTACTTGACACTGGACTTCAGGCATTTTGGCATTTCCTTCTCCCCAGTCTTCCTCCAGACTCTGGCACCTTGATTTCCGAATGACATGCAAAATTTTTCCAAAAGTCCAGTGCTGCTTCTCTGTAGCCCAGGTCAGGCGCTTCTGCCGCTGTTTCTGGTTCAAAAGTGGCTTGACCTGGGGAATGCGGCACCTGTAGCCCATTTCCTGCACATGCCTGTGCACGGTGGCTCTGGATGTTCCTACTCCAGACTCAGTCCACTGCTTCCGCAGGTCCCCCAAGGTCTGGAATCGGTCCTTCTCCACAATCTTCCTCAGGGTCCGGTCACCTCTTTTTGTTGTGCAGCATTTTTTGACACACTGTTTCCTTCCCACTGAGGTGCCTTGATACAGCACTCTGGGAACAGCCTATTCGTTCAGAAATGTCTTTCTGTGTCTTACCCTCTCGCTTGAGGGTGTCAATGATGGCCTTCTGGACAGCAGTCTTACCCATGATTGCGGTTTTGAGTAATGAACCTGGCTGGGAGTTTTTAAAAGCCTCAGGAATCTTTTGCAGGTGTTTAGAGTTAATTAGTTGATTCAGATGATTAGGTTAATAGCTTGTTTAGAGAACCTTTTCATGATATGCTAATTTTTTGAGACAGGAATTTTGGGTTTTCATGAGCTGTATGCCAAAATCATCAGTATTAAAACAATAAAAGACCTGAAATATTTCCCGGGAAGGCGTCCAGGAGGCATCCGGAACAGATGCCCGAGCCACCTCAGCTGACCCCTCTCGATGTGGAGCTCCTCCCGGGTGACTGAGCTTCTCACCCTATCTCTAAGGGATCGCCCAGCCACCCTGCGGAGAAAGCTCATTTCGGCCGCCTGTATCCGGGATCTTGTCCTTTCGGTCATGACCCAAAGCTCATGACCATAGGTGAGAGTAGGAACGTAGATTGACCGGTAAATCGAGAGCTTCGCCTTGCGGCTCAGCTCTTTCTTCACCACGACAGACCGGTACATCGACCGCATTACTGCAGAAGCTGCACCGATCCGTCTGTCAATCTCCCGTTCCATCCGTCCCTCACTCGTGAACAAGACCCCAAGATACTTAAACTCCTCCACTTGAGGCAGGAACTCTCCACCAACCTGAAGTGGGCAAGCCACCCTTTTCCGACTGAGGACCATGGCCTCGGATTTGGAGGTGCTGATTCTCATCCCAGCCGCTTCACACTCGGCTGCAAACCGTCCCAGTGCATGCTGAAGGTCCTGGCTTGATGAGGCCAACACGACAACATCATTCTAAAAATATAATTTATATTTTAATCTAAAATATATGAAAGTTTAATTTTTATCATTACATTATGGAAAATAATGAACTTTATCACAATATGCTAATTTTTTGAGAAGGACCTGTAGTAGTTTGAGTCTATGTTTTTATTTACATATGACTATTCTCCACCTCATGTAATGTTGTTTCAGATCATTATTTCATATCATATTAATTCATAATTAATAAGGTACCGTGTGTGTGTGTGTTTGTGTGTGTTCTGTTGCAGCTTACAACTCATTCAAGTGCCACCCGTCTGTTTTTGGAGTATTTGTTTTACTCTATTTCATCTTTCGTTTGAGGAAAGTAAGATTAAAAACTGTTTTAAACTTGATTTTGTCAAATACTGATAATGGTCCACAACTACAGCTTTTAACATGTAATAAATGTGCCATTTCAAAAGATTCATACCATTATTTCTTACCATATTAATTCATAATTAATAAGTTACCGTGTGTGTGTGTGTGTGTGTGTGTGTGTTCTGTTGCAGCTTACAGCTCATTCAAGTGCCACCAGTGTGTTTTTTGGAGTATTTCATCTTTCAATTTCATCTTAACTGAACATCTGAGTAAAGTAAGATTAAAAACTGTTTTAAACTTGATTTAGCCAGCTATTTTGTCAAATACTGATAATTAGGGCTGGACGATTAATCGAAAAGTAATTGAAACCGAAATTCAGGACCTCTAACCGACTTAATTGATGTAAAACACAGAGACTGAGCACGAGCAGTGAGCCTTGCGTCTTCACTAAACTCTGTCAGTTGTATGTGTATTAGCCTACGGTTTGCCAGTTTAGACATTCAAGCGATTATATGCTCCGATGTGTATTATATCGAGCTACCGTGCTCGCGCAGCTGCATTGTGGCATGAAAACAGAAACTAGTTGTAAGCGCTGTCTAAGTAGCTTAGAAACTCAAAAGTTATTATAGCATATATTTTTCTACTTTTGAAGGAACTATTTACAACCCACAGCTTCACAATTAATAAAAACTGATATAACTAATTCACACAAGCAATCGCTCTCATTATGTACTGGTACTGTGCTAATTTATTTTTATCTGATTTACAACAAGCAGAAATATGTTAGAAATGTTATGAACCACAGATAAAATAACTGCTGAAAGTTAGCTATGTCATGTCAGATCACTCTTTCAAAAGGAAAAAAATATCCCATCTTTAATAGTCAAGCAAATTTACAGTACAAACATTGTTAGTGAACTATTAGGGCAAAACAAACAAACAAATAAAATAATCATTAATTAATAATGGAGGTAATATGTTTAATTAATCAAGGTTTTGATTTTAGGTCATAATTGTCCAGCCCTACTGATAATGGTCCACACTACAACTTTTAACATGTAATACACGTAGCATTTGATTTCAAAAGATTCATAAAAGGTTAAAAGTTTAAAAACCTACGTTTTAGGCTTTTTCTTAGGTTGTGTTTGTTATTGGAAACAAGGTTTGCATTATATATAACACTTTGGAAAGCAGTGATGGAGTGTGCATAGTATACAAAGAATTTTCAGATAAGTTTTTGTTTAAAAACCTACTTTTTAGGTTTACATCCTACTTTGTTGGTTTCACTTTCATGCATCGGGCAGTCCTTATTGTTTGCAACCAGTGAGTTGCGAAAAAGAGCAAACATTTGTGTTTTCAAAAAAAAAAAAAAAATACAGCAAGAATCGTCAATAAGGACTGCCCGCTACAGCTTTTAACATGTATTAAATGTGGGCAATCCTTATTGTCGAGTCTTGCTGTATTTTCTTTTTTTTTTTGAAAACACAAATGTTTGTTCTTTTTTGCAACTCACTGGTTGCAATCTGTCTTTATGTTTCTGTAACATTTCTTTTAGATAAGATGAACAGAAAAACTGTTCCTGTCTCCAGCTCTACCTTAAGACGGAGGACCCATGTAGACGTAGATAAAGGACTTAAACAAATTAGGGATGACTACATAAATGTGACTGACTTTCAATAGAGTCAATAGAGAGCTTTTTGAAGAAAGTCCACACAATCCATCTTATTCAGACACTGCAACTGGACTAGTCTTTAGTGAGGAGGAAGGTGGCATGGAGGTAGATGCAGACACACATAAGGGTTTACTGATTGGCAGCTGTGATAGGCTGATTCAGACATCTGATTCAGAACATTCAGAAGATGAACGGCCTGAGACATTTTCACTCTCTGACAGTATTTCCAACTGGGCCATACACTTTGGCATTTGTTTGGTTGCTTTGACAGCACTATTGTGCATACTTCGCATTTGCCATCCTGATCTTCCAAAGCATGCTAGAACCCTCCTTAAGACTAAGACAAAGTACACTATTCTAGAAAGGGCTGGGGGACAATACCACTATTTTGGTATACTGTCATCACTTAGGAATACGCTGTCTAAATACATACACACACTGGCAGACGCATTCAGTTTGAAGTTGCAAAATAAACATAGATGGACTTCCTTTGTTCAAGAGCTCTAGTCTGCAACTGGGGCCCATCCTTGGTCCTTGGCAGTAGTGTTGGCATGGTTTCACAATTCCCTCTTGATTATATGCATTTGGTTTGTTTAGGTGTGGTTAGGCGCTTGTTGAATATTTGGCTCAGAGGTCCTCTGAATTTCAGAGTACCTGCAAACATAGCAGAAAGAATGTCTGCTAAACTAGTAGAAATGTGTTCCTATATTCATGTGGAGTTTGCCCGAATTTAGGCAGTTTCTGCTGTACACCGGACCTGTAGTGTTAGGTACCTTTCTGGACCGAAATATGTACAGCAATTTCATGCTACTCTTCTCTGGTATTGCTATTTTAGTAAGTCCTAGACTATCCTGCCACACACAGTATGCTCACACCTTGCTTAGAGCTTTTGTTTCTCACTTTGGTGAAATATATGGCAAAGATCAACTTGTTCATAATGTACATTCTTTGGTTCATCTGGCAAATGAAGTACAATGACATGGTTGTCTTGACGCATTTTCTGCATTTCCCTATGAAAGTTACCTGAACAAGCTAAAAAGGCTTGTTAGAAAACCAGACTTTCCCCTTGCCCAAATTATTTGTTGATTGTCAGAGATGAGAATTACTGACACTCCTTTAAATAGTGCCTCTTTTAAAAAACAGTATTTTGTTGGGCCACTTGTAGATGGACTGTCAGTGAATGCACAGTATGGTGAGATGGCATGTGACAAGTGGACAGTTAAAGTTTCAACCGGGGATAACGTGTTTGTCATTGGAAATGAGATTTGCATTATACATAACATTGTGGAATGCAGTGATAGAGTGTACGTAGTATACAAAGAATTTTCAGAGAAGTCTTTGTTCTTCACTTACCTATTCAATTCTGAATATCTGAATATCCATATCATTTCACAAACATCAGATATACTCAAGTGCGTTAAAGCTTCAGAGCTTGTCCAGGAATGTGTTGCTTTACCTCATAGGGATGGTTTTGTGGCTATACCCTTATTTCATTTTTTAGTTCATCAAAAATCATTTTACTCACCCCCATGTTGTTTTCATTTTTGGGTGAACTAAACCTTTAAGGTTACAGAGGCTTATCAGCTTTTCCTTTTTTTTGTTCCTTTTTTTTTTTTTTTATAATTGCCAGTTAAAAGGCAAAGGATGAAGCCAATTTTAGCTTGTCATTTTTTCCTGGGGAGAAAGATGGTGGTAGTATTGATGGTAGTTTTAGTTGTAGCTCTTGTGTTCATATATTAGCAGTAAGATTTGATGCGGTTGCACATTAGTTTTGACTGGACAGGTGTTTATGCAAAATTAGGATCAGGCACAGTGACAAAAGACATCACCATACATCACCACAAACACTGCAGTCTGAAACTGGATAACAATTGTAAGTACTTGTTCAAAGTCATTTTTATTTATACAGTACAGATTGTTTCAAAGTAACTTCGCAGTAAGTTGACAGATCTATGTTGATTCAGTTGAGCCTAATAAGGCCACATTTAAACTGTAATTCCGATTTGTTGACCATATCCATATATATATTTTTATTGGATGACCAGCTTACATCTTCTTTTTAAAGTGACCCATATGCAATTACACTATGCACTTGGTGAAACAAGGTAGACGTACTGACCCAGAAAAGTAAGAAAGTAAAAACTGCGTGATCAGCAAATCATTGGGTCTCATTCACTAACAATTCTTCTCAATAAAAAACTTTCCAGCTAATTCACAACACATTCATATGCCACAGCAATAATTGATTAATAAAGATGGCTATAAAATGTATTTGATTAATAACAATTGTTTCAGAACTTCTTGAAACAAAAAAGTTATATTTCTGTGTTGCTGTTTGTTTCTTTCCTTCTCGGTTAAGGATGTTCCACTTAATCGAGTTCGTGATCAACAAAACGGTAGCAGTGGTGCCACAAACGTGGTGCAGAGATGGAGTTGTCTATTGGCCAAACTACAGAAATGATGAAAGAGTAAACAGGGCAGTGAAAAATTCGGAGGAGCCTGGACCTGACTGGAAAACATATGATGTCAGAGTTATTAAAAAATGTGGTATGCTATTTATTTATTTAAATCAAAAATTACTATTGTAAGCAAATATCAAAATATTTTGCCCTTGGTAATTGAAGAAAAAAAATCCTTTTAATCGTTCTCATACTGTTCTGTTGTGTATAATTGTTCTTTTTTGCTCTGATAATTTGAGACTACTGAAGTTTAACACATATATTTAATTTTAAGATGAGTACTTTGAGGCACAACGACTCTTAAAGAAATCTCTGATGTGTAACACATCAGATCTACAGTCTAAAGAGGAAGAGGAGATTAAACCAAAGACAAGGCCAAAGCCAATGTTAGTATATAGATATATTATCCTTTATATTCTACATTAACTTTTTGGCCTTTATATTTTCTCAAAAACATAATTTAGTATAAAAATCAGAATACTCTTAACACGGCTACAACAGGATTGCCATGACATTCTCAATCAATTACACTAATGTACAACTTGTTGTAATTTTCAACCCTGACTGTTGTATTTTTTTCAACCCATTTTATAGTAATTTCTTTGGAGACACAGATGATGACAGTGAGGAGGAAAGTCATCCTCATAAAAAGAGAGCCAGGGGTCCAGCCAAAGTCTTAACCGCACCACCAGCTCCTGTTATCTCTCCACCAGCTCCTGTTATATCAGCACCACCTTTTATCCCAAATAGCGGCACAGCTGCTCCTCCTACACTCACTTCACCACCTCACTGTGCACAGACACCAGCAGAAGAGCAAACCCCTTCTACAAGAAAGGTCTACAGACCAACCTGGCGGGGGGGAAGATGTGGATCAGACAGTATCACCTGCTCTGGTGAGCAATACCTCATCCGATATAAGGCTCAAATAGTGTTTATTTTGTCAACTATTTTTTAATTGTAGTCTTAGTCCTGTCAAATTTATTTTTTAGCTTTTATCATGTTTAGTCAACCTTATCCTATTTTGGTTTAGTCATTTTTAGTTGACTAAACATCAGGGCATTTTAATCTAGTTTTAGTCAATGAAAACTTTTGAGCAAAAAAAATAGTCACAATTATTTAGCTCAAAATTATAATTATCATTTGAGTATTTTTAAATTTTTTTTTTTTTACATTTCATCAGAATTATTGCACTTTCACCTAAAAGCACAAATCAAGAGTTGAATTGTACCCATGGTTTATTTGACCTCATCTAGTGTGCTGATTTATTATTAAATTCAATTTTAATTAACACGTGTTGTGGAAATTCTAATTCAATAACAATTTGTAGAGACTGAGAATGAAAACCAAACAGAGTTTTGTCTTTGTATTGCTTTAATTCTCTGCAGAGAATGATCTGGTTACACGCAGCTTCTGAGTCTGTGTGCAAAGAGATAACACACAGACTTACAGCCCACTTTTTATAGAATGTAAAAAGATACATTGAAGGACAGACTAGGACCTTTGAGCCAATCATGTTGCTCAGTGCACATCACATCATAACACATGCACATCTCATCGTAGATGCCTGGAAACTCTCAAAAACTGCCCATCCCTGGTACAATTTCCCCCTTAAATGTTGTTATTTAACCTAAACCAGTTACGTGCACAAGTTACATAAAATAACTCAATGTCCCTATGGACTATATATACTACCTTGATCATTGTATGTTAAAAAAGATACTTAAATGAGATTAATGCAATCAATGCAAGATTAGCAAAACTAAAAATTTTCATAACACTCCTCCCTTTTGATCATTATTGATCACTTATATTGATTCAATGTAGATACATTTGTGAACACATTACCCTTATAGTTTACATCAATCATGTAAATTCAAGATTTAAACACCATTACTCTTATAAGGGCGAAAAAAAACATTTGCATTGTTTTTTTAATGGAACATAGTCATTCCTAACATATAAGCAAGCTATAAAGAAAACAATAACTCTTATATTTGATTATATGTTAAAATCTTAGTGTGATATTCAAACAGAAGAAACTTTCTTAACTTTCCTTTCATTTGCATCATCTCGTAACACGAACAATGACCTGCTTTAGACCCTCTTTATTCTACAGCATGTAATGCTTACTAACTACTCTTCTTCTGTAGAGCTGCTGCAGGTGTCAGATTTTAGCATCTCATTGTCTTCATAATTTTCATCAGAAGCACTCACATTATTCTTACTTTCACACAAGACATTGTACATTAACATCTAATGAACTACTAAATTGTTCATGATTGAATTTACAGCTCTACAGTATTCTTCTTTTTGCCATAAACCCTTAAACCAGTTCCATTCCCAATCATCATTGGCATTTACGTCTCTAGATGTTAACCTGTGAATTGAATTAGTCATGTTTTGAATACAGTTCCCACAAGTACACACACATCCCGCCGGGAGATGCAGAGAGCTGGTCCAGGACAAATCTTGCAGTGCAGTCGGCCTCAGTCCTCGTGGTTCCTTCTTGATGCCTTCCATCATCACCTTAGTAGTGTTCATGAAACTCATCAGTTCATACCTTGCGATTTCAACATAGATTTGAAGAAGGCTGACCCCAAGTGCCGGAATTACAGCATGGAAGAACTTCTCAGCTCCATTCCAAGCCTGTGTTCCCTCTTGTCGAGTTGGTCGTGTAGTTTCGCTTCAGTGGTCGGATGGTATGTTTTCTAACAGCTCAAGTCCCTCGATGTCATCCGTTGGCCCAAACTGACCTCAGATCACCCCCACACAGTGATGTTGCTGCGTGTTCAGCTCCCATACACCACTGTATGTTTGTTCACCTAAGTCAGCCAGACGTCCCCCTTGGCACGGGGCAGCTGGTCAATCACTTTACTGAGCTGTGGCCATCTGGTGGCGCTGGAACCTTCCTGCTGTAACTTGCATGTACTCACGTAGCTCCCTCTGCCACTTTAACCTCAGTTATGTGTGTTATCAGCAAGACCTGATATCATGCAAGACTCCTTCCGCTGGCTTGGGCAGAGCATCCTTGACCTGCTAAGATATCTGAGAGAGAACAAGAGACAACTTTCTACTACACTTTAGCATGTCATCTTCACACAAGCCTGTAGAGGACAGTGGTTGCGCTTCTGGTCCTACTCCACTGAAAGTTGGCCTGCTAAACAAAATTTTAAAATGGACTCAAGTTAGACTTTGTTCTTTTTCTCATTCTCATATACATTAACACAATGGGGAGTGCTTTTACCCAAGACAGTCCTGTCTGCCCACAACACTTCATTCATTTGCAAAAGGTGTGCTATTATCACTCGTACATTATATTATCAATTTGCTGATTTGGAAGTGGGTGTGCTGCTTGTGGCATCATTTGCCCTGTGTCCACTTTGCTTGTGGCACAGATCACACATGATTGACAATACCTGTCTACAAAGGAAGTGAATCCCTTTGTGAACCAATATTAATTTAGCAAATCAAACATTCCCCCTTTACTCGTGATCTAGGCCATGTACAAGTTTTGCATAGTGTGAGAAAAAGTGCTTTGGCAGACATGGTCTGTCTTCAGTACTCGGCCTGTTTTCAGTTTGCACATAACTTTTGGAATGTGTGACGCATTTGCAGATAGCAACTAACTTTGGTAGCAAAATTGCTTCAAACAATGTTGCTATTTTATCTTGATTTACATCAGGCTTACCACCACACTTTAGAAATTTCCTGTGTTTCCACAATGCCCCAAAATCATAACAAACCCCAAAAGAATAACAATAATTTGTGTAAATGGTAACTGTTTGTCCATCAGCAATTTTGCAAGCCTCCGTCAATGCTACTAATTCAGTCACTTGCGCAGAGCAATGTGCGTGGAGCGCTCCAGATCTTATTGTTGCATATGCAGTGGTTGCAGCTTAACTTGCTCTGTTTTTGCCAATTATTTGGCTCTCTAGATGCTAAACCATCAATGAATAGAATTAAGTCAGCAATTTCTAAGGGGGTTTCTTTTAAATCTGGTCTTGGTGTACCTGTTCAAGACCTGTTCAAATGTGGCAACACAATCATGTTCTTCCCCATCCTGCTTCGTAGGGAGCAGTGTAGCCGGATTTAACACTGTGCATCTTTTAATTGTGATGTTTGGCATTTCTAATAGAATTGCATTGTACCTGAGACACCTGGCCTTCGACAAATGGGGTGTTTTCTGTTCCAACAGGATCACAGAGACTGTGTGTGGCACGAGCAAAGTCACATCAGAGTACCCCACAATTTCCCTTGAAGCTAAAATAGCTTTTTCTGAAGATGCAACAGCTCTCAGGCATTTTGGCATGCCTGCCGCTACCGGATCGAGCTTACTCGAAAAATAGGCCACAGGTCTCCCCCATGATCCTGTAACAGAACAGAAGTCAGAAACCCATTCTCTCATCAACAGTTTGTACAAAATTTCTCTCTGGGTCTGGGAGTCCCAGTGTTGGTGATATGTGTAGCAATAATTTATTCTTAAATGCACTCTCTGCTTCTGGAATCCAGGTCAGTTTGTCATGGGGTTGCAAGCCCTTCCCATGAGCCAAAGCGCTCAGGGGCGATTCTTTGATAACATAATTTGGAATGAATGTTCGACAATACGAACACATGCTCAAAAATGACATTAGTTGCTTTTTCATGATAGGTTTTAGAATCTTTTGAATTTTCTCTTTTTGTTTCCTCAGATTAAGATTTGCCATTTTTAGTGGTGATGACCTAAAAATGTCACCTCCCTTTTTTGACAAACTGGCTTATGACCCTCACCAGCCAAAAGTTCTAAAAGTTTGACAGTATCTTGTTCACATATTTCTTCATCTTTTTAACAGGGAAAATAGGTGTACACACAGGAGAATTTTAAAAGAGCACGATTACCCCAGCTGCTCTTAATGATTCAAAAACTTGTGTTCACAGAGTCAGTAATCAGACTTTTGAGTGACTTGAACTGGTTCGCAATTTTTAACCAGCCCCAAGTCAAATTTAGATAAAGCCCAAAGTGTTTTAGGGAATTCTTTGAGCACTGGGTAAGTCTGTACTTCCTCTGATGAGAGAAAGGTTGTTGTCATTGTGTCATCAATCACATCACACAGACAGTGTTGGATTGTATTCAACATTTTCCTCAGCTGTCTCCACCCAATTCACATAAAAAATACATATTTTTACAAATAAACCAATGTCTTCCCTATGGTCATTGTTCTTTTTGGACAATGAAACATGTGGAAGAGAATCAAACAACATTTGCTGTTCATTTCTCAAATCAACAGAAAGAGCGCATCTATTTTATGTCTCGATCAACCATTTCAGGTCTGTTGTTTCTATACAACCATTAAACCATTTTTGTAAAAACAAATTAATCTTTTCCCAATGATATATGTGCTGAGCAATGTAAATCAGAGAATGGCATAATTCAGAACTAGGTGAAACTGTCTTATGCAGCCGTGACAAGCTTTTCACATATTTCATCATCTTTCCAATTACACTGGTAAATACACAACTGCGATTGTTGGATTGTGGCTAAAGTTTGAATTTGGCACTGGACCACTTTCCAGTTTCACATTAAATCTCTTTCTTACAAATTTTGAAGTAGTAAACAATGCTTAAAGTTCATGCCATTCTAATCTTTACATCTCAATGGTACAGTGAAATTTTCTCTGACCGTATAACCAGATGCAGTAGTAGACCAAATTAAATTTCCACTTAATTTTGGAATTGGATCTATTTAATCCATTCTAATTACTGAGTTGCCAGCCCTTTCAACTCCATTAACCTATAATCTTTGTGGCATTTGTTTATAAGCTAATTTATGTGCCTAAGTTCTTGTCGAGAGAAGATTTATCATTTTCTAATCTTCCAATGTGATCATGTATTAAAGCAAGCATTTATCTTCATTACTAAGAGCGGAAATATGAGCAAGCATATTTTCTTCGTTGCAGTGAGCAGAAACATGAGCAAGCATACTTTCTTCATTGCAGTGAGCTTTAGCGAAAATGTTTGTGTTTCAGACTTATCTGTTTGTGCTGCGTGGCCTTGGTGGACTTTGCTCCCGACTCCCCCCTTCTTCTCCAGCTTCTGCTGTGAAAGTCTCTTTTGTCAGTCTGCCTCAGCTTTCTCTGGTCCAGCCGCCGTTTTGGTTGATCAAATGTGCATAGTGAAATTTTTTTCAATGTCAGCAACATCAGCAAACATCAGTCTGAGACAGTCTTTGTCCTCTGCTCTTCTGCGTGATTTTGGTGGTGATCATTCTGACTGGAAAGTCAGTCTTGATCCATTGACACAGTGTTTCCACTGCTTGATGATATGCTTTGTTGTGTCTCTTTCAAGTCTTTCTCGTTCCATGGTTGAGAGACCATCACAGTTCTATTCAGCCCAGCCGCTTGAATCATGTGGAAAGCTCTGACATGCTCTCCTTTTTCCTCCAGTTTCTTCTCGTTCAGGCTGTCCGGCTGCAGTGTCACTCTCTCATGAGCTTTAGATCGGGTGCTGACTCCGGCCATGGAGTATTTCATCATTCCGATGACATTGCTGGTGGCAGAGCAGACGGTTTGGATGATGATGTTGTCGAAGTTGTGCTCGTCTTTCGTCGGGCGGCAAGGACTTGCGGTGCAGATGCAGATGCTCTGTAGGATGGAGGCAGTTGTGGTGGTTGAATCTGGTGCTGCTGTGGCATTTGTCGATAGGGGTGAAGCCAGGAATTCAGATCAAAGTCCACTTTGGCACACCGCAGTTTTCTAAGGGGATAAAGAGAAGAATTCTGAACAGTATGATCTGTTCTTTTGTCAGCATTTTCTACAGAACTATAATTTTTCAGAATCAGAATCAGAATGAGCTTTATTGCCAGGTATGTTCACACATACGAGGAATTTAGTTTCGTGACAGAATCTCTGCAGTGCAACATAACAGCGACAGAACAAAAAACACAATAAGGAATAAAAAATACAAAAAAATACAAATAGGAGGGTAAGGAATGACAATATACAAATTGACAATGTATGGCAGGTATATTACAATGAGCATTTATGTATGTACATGTATATTATGTGCAAAAAATTTAAGTGTACGCTAAGTATGTGTGTTGGATAAATAAGTGTATGTGTATATAAATATAAATAGTGTAGTGTGTTCCATGTATGTACATGTATATTATGTGCAAAAGATTTAAGTGACCGCTAAGTATGTGCGTTGGATAAATAAGTGTATGTGTAAATAAATATAAAGTGTAGTGTGTTCCACAGTTATTATCAATTGTTCATTAGATGGATTGCCTGAGGGAAGAAACTGTCCCTGTGTCTGGTCATTCTGGTGCTCAGTGCTCTGTAGCGTCGACCAGATGGCAACAGTTCAAAGAGGGAGTGTGCTGGATGTGAGGGGTCCAGAGTGATTTTAACAGCCCTTTTGCACACTCTGGATAAGTACAGTTCTTGAATAGATGGGAGAGTTGTACCGATGATTCGCTCAGCAGTCTGGACTACCCTCTGTAGTCTTCTGAGGTCAGATTTAGAAGCTGAGCTGATCCAGACAGTTACTGAAGTGCAGAGGATGGATTCGATGATGGTGGAGTAGAACTGTTTCAGCAGCTCCTGTGGCAGGTTAAACTTCCTCAGCTGGCGAAGGAAGTACAACCTCTGCTGGGCCTTTTTCACAATGGAGTCAATGTGAATGTCCCACTTCAGGTCCTGAGAGATAGTGGTGCCCAGGAACCTGAATGACTCCACTGCAGTCACAGTGCTGTTCATGATGGTGAGTGGGGGGAGTGCAGGGGGGTTTCTCCTGAAGTCCACGATCATCTCCACTGTTTTGAGCGTGTTAAGCTCCAGGTTGTTGAGAGTGCACCAGACAACCAGCTCTTTAACCTCCTGTCTGTAAGTAGACTCGTCACCGTCCTGAATGAGGCCGATGACTGTGGTGTCATCTGCAAACTTCAGGAGCTTGACAGAGGGGTCCTTAGATGTGCAACCGTTAGTGTACAGGGAGAAGAGCAGTGGGGAGAGAACACAGCCCTGGGGAGCTCCGGTGCTGATTGTACGGGTGCTGGATGTGTATTTTCCCAGCCTCACTAGCTGCTGCCTGTCTGTCAGGAAGCTGTTGATCCACTGACAGACAGAAGTGGGCACGGAGAGCTGAGTTAGTTTGGGCAAGAGGAGGTTTGTGATGATCGTGTTGAAGGCAGAGCTGAAGTCCACAAACAGGATTGTGGCGAGTGGGGTGGGGTCGAGGGACGTGGGCACCTGCGGCCCACCGCCGGTCTCGAGTCCCACGTAGGAGATGGAAGGATATAAAACTGGAGCGACGACAGTGAAGGACGAGAGAGGACCAGCCCTGGGATTTTAGTTGTGTTTTGGTTTTTATTTGAGCGCACCAGTCGTCCGTGAGGGGTTGGTGCGCTGTTTTGTGTTTATTTGGATTATTAAAGTTTCAGTTGATTGTCCGCCGGTTCCCGCCTCCTTCTTCCGGATGAATATGAAGGTTTAATTCGTTACAAGGATCCTCACATAAGTCCCCGGTATGTCTAGGTGTTGCAGAACATAATGCAGTCCGATGTTTACTGCATCGTCCACAGACCTGTTTGCTCTGTAGGCAAACTGAAGAGGATCTAGCAAGGGTCCAGTGATGTCCTTCAGGTGGGCCAGCACCAGTTTTTCAAATGACTTCATGACTACAGATGTTAGAGCCACAGGCCTGTAGTCATTTAGTCCTGTAATTTTGGATTTCTTTGGGATGGGGATGATGGTGGAGCGTTTGAAGCATGAAGGGACTTCGCACAATTCCAGCTATCTGTTGAAGATCTGTGTGAAGATGGGCGCCAGCTGGTCAGCACAGGATTTCAGACAGGCTGGTGTAACACAATCTGGGCCTGGTGCTTTTTTCCTTTTCTGCTTCCGGAAGACCTGGCGCCCCGCATCCTCGCTTATCTGAATTGCAGGTGTGGGGGAGAGGGGGGGTGCTGGAGGTGTGAATGGTGAGAGCTCTTGATTGGAGAGGTATTCAGGGCAGGTTGCAGGAGTTGTGACTGGTGTGAACAGTTGTTTGGAGAGGCATTCAGGGTTGGTTGCAGGAGTTGTGAATGGTGAGAGCGGTTGATTGGAGAGGTGATCAGGATGGGTTGCAGGAGTTGTGAATGGTGTGAATGGTTGTGTGGGGAGGCGTTCAGGGCAGGTGATGGGTGTTCTTTCAAACCTGCAGTAAAACTCGTTCAGATCGTCTGCCAGTCATTGATTCTCCACAGTGCTGGGGGGTGGTGTCTTGTAATTGGTGATCTTCTTTAGACTTTTCCACACTGATGCGGAGTCGTTCAAAGTGAACTGAGTCCTTATTTTTCCAGAATAATTCCTCTTTTCCACTTTGATCTCCTTTTCCAGTGTGTATTTAGCCTGTTTATACAGGACATTGTCCCCCTTCACGTAAGCATCTTCTTTGGCCTGATGGAGCTGTCTGAGTTTTGCAATGAACCACGGTTTGTCATTGTTGTAATTTAGTTGAGTCTTTGTAGGAATACACATATCCTCACAGAAACTGATATATGATGTTACGGTCTCTGTGAGTTCATCCAGATCGGTGGCAGCAGCTTCAAAAACACTCCAATCAGTGAGGTCAAAACAAGATTGTAAATCCTGCTCTGCTTCATTAGTCCATCTTTTTACAGTCCTTAATACAGGTTTAGCTGATTTTAGTTTCTGCCTGTAGGTCTGTATAAGATGAACCAGAAGGTGATCAGAACGTCCCAAAGCTGCTCGTGGAACAGAGTGAAATGCATCCTTTATTGTTGTGTAACAGTGATCCAATATATTACTGTCTCTTGTGGGACAGGTAACATGCTGTCTGTATTTTGGCAGTTCACGGGAGAGATTGGCTTTATTAAAGTCCCCAAGAATGATTAAAATGGATTCCGGGTGTTGTTGTTCTGTCTCTGTGATCTGCCCGACATCCAACGATCATCCATCGATGTAAACACTGACCAGAATGAACGAGTGAAACTCCCGCGGCGAATAGAACGGCTTGCAGTTAATGAAGAGCGTTTCGAGATTAGAGCAGCACGTCTTCTTTAACACAGTTACATCTGTACACCACCGTTCATTGATGTAAAAGCATGTCCCGCCGCCGTGCGATTTCCCTGTTGATTCTGCGTCGCGGTCCGCTCTGAACAGCTGAAAGTCCGGCAGATCGAGCGCGCTATCCGGTATGGTGTCATTCAGCCAAGTTTCCGTGAAACACAGAGCAGCAGAGTGAGAGAAGTCCTTATTTGTCCGAGAGAGCAGAAGCAGTTCGTCCGTTCTGTTGGGTAGAGAGCGGAGATTTGCCAGATGGACGCTAGGCAACAGCGTTCGAAATCCGCGTTTTCTGAGTCTCACGAGTGCGCCAGCTCTTTTTCCCCGTCTGCGCTTCCTCTTGAAGCGTGTGATCAGCGCAGCCGCTCCGCCGACAAGAATGTCCAGCAAAACATCAGAATAGTCGAAAACCGGTGATATATCGGGAGATGTGTGTTGCCGAATGTCCAGCAATTCGTCCCTGGTGAAACTGATTGCAGGAATATAACTAAAGACAGGACAAACTAACAAAAACACAAAAACAACTCCAGAGCACGTCACGGAGGCAGCCATCCTGTATCGGCGCCACTCGAGAGTCCAGTTCTTTCCTAATTGGCATTGAAATTTATTTCTCAGTGTTCTGCTGCTACACGCCTGTGCTTTAAAAAGTAAATGTCTCGCTTTTTATATTCTCTTAATTTTTCACATTTTTCCAAGCTCTCTTTTATTTTCTTAAGGGCTGTTATGCTAAAGGTACCTTTTTCTTTTTTGGAAAACCATAATTCTCAACCCAGGGTATGACTTCCATAATTATTTCCCATATTTCTTTTTCATATCATTGTAAATTGGACTGTCCAAATCATCAAGATCGATCTTAGATTTGACATTTCCAAAACACCGTGCAATCCTCGACTTTACCTGGAACACGTCCTCTTTACCTCACACTTGGTTGTCACCACCGTGTGGCTTCGTACTTACTCGCACGAAGTCTTATCACCCCCGTCCTGCTTACTTGCAGGCCCGTTTCCCGTACCCGCAAAAAATCAGCCTCGCGTACCTGCAAAACTATCCTGTTTCACGTACCTGCGAAAAAAAACTGTTTCACGTGTCTTTATGATGATGTTTGGAGAGTTAATGTGCTCTAAACAATCATCCATCGGTGTCTCTGTGTCTCTATGATGATGTTTGGAGAGTTAATGTGCTCTAAACCATCATCCGTCGGTGTCTCTGTGTCTTTATGATGATGTTTGGAGAGTTAATGTGCTCTAAACGATCATCCCTCGGTGTCTCCGTGTCTTTATGATGATGTTTGGAGAGTTAATGTGCTCTAAACGATCATCCGTCGGTGTCTCCGTGTCTTTATGATGATGTTTGGAGAGTTAATGTGCTCTAAACGATCATCCGTCGGTGTCTCCGTGTCTTTATGATGATGTTTGGAGAGTTAATGTGCTCTAAACGATCATCCGTCGGTGTCTCCGTGTCTTTATGATGATGTTTGGAGAGTTAATGTGCTCTAAACGATCATCCGTCGGTGTCTCCGTGTCTTTATGATGATGTTTGGAGAGTTAATGTGCTCTAAACGATCATCCGTCGGTGTCTCTGTGTCTTTATGATGATGTTTGGAGAGTTAATGTGCTCTAAACGATCATCCGTCGGTGTCTCTGTGTCTTTATGATGATGTTTGGAGAGTTAATGTGCTCTAAACGATCCTCCGTCGGTGTCTCTGTGTCTTTATGATGATGTTTGGAGAGTTAATGTGCTCTAAACGATCCTCCGTCGGTGTCTCTGTGTCTTTATGATGATGTTTGGAGAGTTAATGTGCTCGAAACGATCATCCGTCGGTGTCTCTGTGTCTTTATGATGATGTTTGGAGAGTTAATGCGCTCTAAACGATCATCCGTCGGTGTCTCTGTGTCTTTATGATGATGTTTGGAGAGTTAATGTGCTCTAAACGATCATCCATCGTGTCTCGTGTCTTTATGATGATGTTTGGAGAGTTAATGTGCTCTAAACGATCATCCATCATGTCTCCGTGTCTTTATGATGATGTTTGGAGAGTTAATGTGCTCTAAACGATCATCCGTCGGTGTCTCCGTGTCTTTATGATGATGTTTGGTGAGTTAACGTGCTCTAAACGATCATGCGTCTGTGTCTCCGTGTCTTCATTATGATGTTTGGAGAGTTAATGTGCTCTAAACGATCATCCGTCGATGTCTTTCTGATGATGTTTGGAGAGTTAATGTGCTCTAAAAGATCATCCATCGGTGTCTCGTTGTCTTTATGATGATGTTTGGAGAGTTAATGTGCTCTAAACGATCATCCATCGGTGTCTAGTTGTCTTTATGATGATGTTTGGAGAGTTAATGTGCTCTAAACGATCATCCGTCTGTGTCTCGTTGTCTTCATGATGATGTTTGGAGAGTTAATGCGCTCTAAACGACAATCCGTCGGTGTCTCCGTGTCTTTATGATGATGTTTGGTGAGTTAACGTGCTCTAAACGACAATCCGTCGGTGTCTCCGTGTCTTTATGATGATGTTTGGTGAGTTAACGTGCTCTAAACGATCATGCGTCTGTGTCTCATTGTCTTCATGATGATGTTTGGAGAGTTAATGTGCTCTAAACCATCATCCATCGTGTCTCTGTGTCTTTATGATGATGTTTGGAGAGTTAATGTGCTCTAAACCATCATCCGTCATGTCTCCATGTCTTTATGATGATGTTTGGAGAGTTAATGCGCTCTAAACGATCATCCTTCGGTGTCTCTGTGTCTTTATGATGATGTTTGGAGAGTTAATGTGCTCTAAACGATCATCCGTCGTGTCTCCGTGTCTTTATGATGATGTTTGGAGAGTTAATGCGCTCTAAACGATCATCCGTCGGTGTCTTTGCGTCTTTATGATGATGTTTGGAGAGTTAATGTGCTCTAAACGATCATCCGTCGATGTCTTTATGATGATGTTTGGGGAGTTAATGCGCTCTAAACGATCATCCGTCGGTGTCTCTGTGTCTTTATGATGATGTTTGGGGAGTTAATGTGCTCTAAACGATCATCCGTCGGTGTCTCCTTGTCTTTATGATGATGTTTGGAGAGTTAATGTGCTCTAAACGATCATCCGTCGATGTCTTTGTGTCTTTATGATGATGTTTGGGGAGTTAATGCGCTCTAAACGATCATCCGTCGGTGTCTCTGTGTCTTTATGATGATGTTTGGAGAGTTAATGTGCTCTAAACGATCATCCGTTGATGTCTTTCTGATGATGTTTGGAGAGTTAATGTGCTCTAAACGATCATCCGTCGGTGTTTCTGTGTCTTTATGATGATGCTTGGAGAGTTAATGCGCTCTAAACGATCATCCGTCGGTGTCTCCTTTTCTTTATGATGATGTTTGGAGAGTTAATGTGCTCTAAACGATCATCCGGTGATGTCTTTCTGATGATGTTTGGAGAGTGAATGTGCTCTAAACGATCATCCGTCGGTGTTTCTGTGTCTTTATGATGATCTTTGGAGAGTTAATGCGCTCTAAACGATCATCCGTCGGTGTCTTTGTGTCTTTATGATGATGTTTGGAGAGTTAATGTGCTCTAAACGATCATCCGTCGGTGTCTCTGTGTCTTTATGATGATGTTTGGAGAGTTAATGTGCTCTAAACGATCATCCGTCGGTGTTTCTGTGTCTTTATGATGATGTTTGGAGAGTTAATGTGCTCTAAACGATAATCCGTTGATGTCTTTCTGATGATGTTTGGAGAGTTAATGTGCTCTAAACGATCATCCGTCGGTGTTTCTGTGTCTTTATGATGATGTTTGGAGAGTTAATGTGCTCTAAACGATCATCCGTTGATATCTTTCTGATGATGTTTGGAGAGTTAATGTGCTCTAAACGATCATCCGTCGGTGTCTCTGTGTCTTTATGATGATGTTTGGAGAGTTAATGTGCTCTATACGATCATCCGTCGGTGTCTTTGTGTCTTTATGATGATGTTTGGAGAGTTAATGTGCTCTAAACGATCATCCGTCGGTGTCTCTGTGTCTTTATGATGATGTTTGGAGAGTTAATGTGCTCTAAACGATCATCCGTTGATATCTTTCTGATGATGTTTGGAGAGTTAATGTAATCTAAACGATCATCCGTCGGTGTCTCTGTGTCTTTATGATGATGTTTGGAGAGTAAATGTGCTCTAAACGATCATCCGTCGGTGTCTCTGTGTCTTTATGATGATGTTTGGAGAGTTAATGTGCTCTAAACGATCATCCGTCGGTGTCTCTGTGTCTTTATGATGATGTTTGGAGAGTAAATGTGCTCTAAACGATCATCCTTCGGTGTAACATGCTAATAATGCTAGCAACATGCTAGTCGAATGTTAATCATGTTCGAAATATACTAGCAACATGTTTGTAATGTTAACAACAAAGTTAGAAAAAAGCAAGCAACATGCCATTCACATGCTAATCATGCTATAAACATGCTAGCGACATGCTAGTGACATGCTAGCAACATGTTAATCATGTTAGAAAAATGCTAGTCTCATGTTAGAAACATGCTAATAACATGCTAATCATGCTAGAAAAATGCAAGCAACATGTTAGTTGAATGCTAATCATGCTAGCAACAATCTATATATGCTTGCAACATGTTAATCATGCTAGAAACATGCTAGCAGCATGCTATTCATGCTAGCAACTTACTAGTCGCATTTTAAACATGCTAGAAACATTCTAGCAACATGCTAATCATGCTAGAAAAAATGTTAACAACATACTATTCGAATGCCAATCATGTTAGAAACAAGCTAGCAACATGTTAGTCGCACGCTAAGCATTCTAGCAACATGTTAATCATGCTAGAAACGTGCTAGCGACATGCTAGTCACTTGCTAATCATGCTAAGAACATTTTACTAACATGTTAATATGCAAGAAACATGCTAGCGACATGCTAGTACCTTGCTAATCATTTTAGCGACATGCTAGTCACTTGCTAATCATGCTAGTGACATGTTGCTAATCATGCTAAGTACATGCTAGTCACTTGCTAATCATGCTAGCATCATGCTATTTTTTTAATGGATGGACACTTTTTATTTCACTTATTTTGGACTGATGCATGCAACCCGCTGAGTGCCATCAAATAGCTTGAAAGATCAATTTCTTTCTTTCTTTCTTTCTTTCTTTCTTTCTTTCTTTCTTTTTTGTCTAATGAATCTTTTTTTTTTTCTAACTAATCTTTCTATCTTCTTTCTTACTAATCTTTCTTTTTTCTTTCTAATTAATCTTTCTTTCTCTCTTTCTTTCTTTCTTATCTTTCTTTTTTCTTTCTTTCTAACTAATCTTTCATTTTTCTTTCTTTTTTCTTTCTTACTAATCTCTTTTTTCTTTCTTACTAATATTTATTTTTCTTTCTTGTCTTGTTCCTTTATTTTCTTTATTTCTTACTAATATATGTTTCTTTCTAACTAATCTATCCATCTATCTATCTATCTATCTATCTATCTATCTATCTATCTATCTATCTATCTATCTATCTATCTATCTATCTTTCTTTCAAACTAATCTATCTATCATTCTTTCTTTTTAAACTAATCTATCTCATTCTTTCAAACTAATATCTTTTTTCTTTCAACTAATCTATCAATCTAAATTTAAACTACTTTAAACCTCGGACTACTTAAAAACTTCTAACTTTAAACTTTTTCAAATTTTCTGGTAAGGCTTTCTCAAGCCAACTTAAATTTTGTCTCAACAAACTTTTTTTTCTAGTTCATTTACTCAAACAGTACACTGACTGAACTGCTGTGAAGAGAGAACTGAAGATGAACACCGAGCCGAGCCAGATAACAAACAATAGACTGACTCGTTCACGAGTCAAGAACCGGTTGCATCGGTTTTCGGATCACCAGTAGTTCTTTCGGACAGTTCGATTCAATAAACCGGTTGAAGAAAACGGTTCACCGGTTCTTTTGCGCTCGATGTAATGGCATCATTGGCGATGATTGCCCTTGATTCAAGCCTTCGGTTTACCCGCGCTCATAACATTAGCACAGAATCAGTTCAGAATCAATCACCAAAAGAACCAGTTTGGTTCAGATGCTCAGATGTGACGGTCTGCTTCACACTGAATCACACATGCGCAGTATCATCAGCTCCTCGGCTCTCGAATCAGATGCGTCTGATAAAAACGGTTCTTGACTCGTGAACAAGTCATTATCTGGCTCGGGCTCGGCTAGGTGTTCATCTTCAGTTCTCTCTTCACAGCAGTTCAGTCAGTGTACTGTTTGAGTGAATGAATTACTCCGGGATAGTGGTTTGTTTGAACTCAGAGGGAGTGTCAGCCACATTAAAAAAAGTTAACAGTTTAAGTCATTTGTGGATTAATGCGTATTGGAGACGCGAACCGTTTCAAACGATTCAGTTCGATTTGGTGAACTGATTGATTCGTTCGTGAACCGGATATCACAAACTGCTTTGTTTTGAACTCTCTCACACAACAGACACGGAAGAGAAGACAATGCTGAATAAAGTCGTAGTTTTTGCTATTTTTGGACCAAAATGTATTTTCGATGCTTCAACAAATTCTAACTGACCCTCTGATGTCACATGGACTACTTTGATGATGTTTTTATTACCTTTCTGGACATGGACAGTATACCGTACACACAGCTTCAATGGAGGGACTGAGAGCTCTCGGACTAAATCTAAAATATCTTAAACTGTGTTCTGAAGATAAAATGTTTAGTGTTTAGTTTTACATTGGTTTAGTGTATGGGTCTGTCACGTGATTAAGGAAGGAGTCAAAAACCCGATAGACCCAAAAGATGAACTAATCAATTCTCTTTCCAGCTTAGACTGCATTGGTTTAGCGTATGGGTCTGTCACGCGATTAAGGAACGAGTCAAAAACCCGATAGACCTGAACTATGAACTTATCAATTCTCTTTCCGGCTCAGACTGCATTGGTTTAGTGTATGGGTCTGTCACATGATTAAGGAAAGAGTCAAAAACCCGATAGAACCGAACTATGAACTAATCTAATTTGTTTTTGCTTCCGGCTTTGCTACCGTTCGTACGTTCTAGCTTACTGCTCTGCGCTTTGCTTCTTATTTCTGTACTTTTCTCTGATTTTTCTAAGATTTCTACATCAACAGATCAGCACAGTGCTCAAAAAACAGATTTTTTGGCACAAACGTTAAAACTAAAAACTCTTTGGGACTGGAATAATACTACAAAAAGAAAACTTTGCCTCCCACTGCCAGCAGCTTACATTCCAGAGACGGGAAAACAACTGCCTACATTCAAACAGAAGAGAGAAAAAATGCCTCCAGTTGGATCTACTTGTTGCATGAACTGCTGCAAACTTCTACAAAGGATTGTGATTCTTGAAACAAAGTTACTTGCTGGACTTCCAAAACAGACGGAACACTCAGCAGACCGTCGTCATGGACCCTCTCAGCATACAGCCGGTGAGTCCCATGAATCTTCTGAATCTCAACAGTTTATACCAAGTGTAGAGGAACAAGCCGAAACTGATCGCCACACTAATCGATGGCACAAACAGGGAGCGAGACCCAAAGGAAAACGAAATATCAGATTGTCACGAGTTTCTCGTATTGCTGCCGTAGCTTCCTCTACCCCAGATTCGACTATGACAAGGCTTATGAATACTGGCATTCAACCACCCCCTATACATCTTGAGAACAGATTTGAAGCATTAATGAATGTGGGTGAGGAATCCCCAAATGTATTTAAACATGGATCTGATCAGCCAGCAGCTAACATTTCTACTAACAGGCGCTCAAGGTCGAGCAGACAGCGGCTTTCAGCTCAGAGCGCAGCCGAGCCAAGGACTCTGATAGTGGGTGACTCTGTTATCAGAAACATCCGTAGCAGGACTACAACAACATGCTGCCTTCCTCAAGCAACGGTCTCTGATGTGAACAAGGAACTTCAGAACATTCTGATGAAGCACAAGACTGCAAATCGAATTATCATCCATGTGTGCGAAGAATGATATTCGGAAAGAGCAGTCAGAACTCCTTAAGAAGGACTTCAGTGAACTCTTTGAAACACTTCGAAGACTCAAAGTTCAGTCGTTCATCAGTGGACCACTCCCAGCAAGGGGAACAAATATGTTTTCACGGTTGCTTGGGCTGAACACATGGCTACAAAGATTTTGTAATATAAAAGGAGTTAATTTCATTGACAACTTCAATCTTTTCTGGGGCCATAGACAATTGTTTAAACCGGATGGCCTCCACCCAAACAAACTTGGTGCTAGAGTGTTTAAGGACAATATCTACTTTTCCCTCCGTCATCCTTCAACAGAGTGTGTCAATCCATTCAGCACACACACACCGGGTCCGAGTCATCATGTGGTTGACATGTCCCACAAGGACACTGATAACACCACGCAGCCAAAACAAGCACTGTACATGGACACTATCCCGACTGAGCCCTGCCCACAGACTGACTGTGATGTATCAAAACAGCTACAAGATTCAGCACCCAGGGATTACTTTCTGGAAAACAGCCAGGGAAGCCAGGACAACATATCACAGCCACCGGAAACACCAGAGACACAGCCCATCTCACCAGACACATTATCACTTTCTCCAGCATCTCCACTTCTGTGCTTCTCACAGAAAAAGGAGGAATTGGTGTATGCTGGGACTAAACTCTCTCACTCATTTGCTGCAAGCCCGCAGATATCACAAAAAAACGGCAGGCCCCAAATCCACCAAAGCCTGTGGTCCCTGCTCCTGCGAGAGCTCTTCGACCACTGCCACAACGCCAGGGCCCAAACACTCTATCTGCTGAAGGTGAACCAAAAACAACTGATAGCAGCACTCAGTGATATGTGTCGGGTCCCCGCTATAATAACAGCAATATTCACAAATGCCTACTGAACAAGCGGGAACACAGTGTGCCTGTAGCTTTCTCTATTTCAGTTTTATCACGTGATAGAAAGTCTAAGGCCATCTCAAGCCGAAGGGCAAACTCATCTAATCTGCGGCCTATTATGCATCAAACTAAAATTGATTTAAAGACACAAAGCACAGCCATCAAGTTAGCATCTTTAAACATTCGCTCACTAAAAAATAAATCATTTCTAATCAATGACTTTATAACCACAAACAATCTGGATTTTATGTTTCTAAACGAAACATCACAAACTAAACAGTCCTTAATAAAGCAGTCCCTCCTAACATCACTTTCATGAGTGTCTGCAGGACTGTTAGAAGAGGTGGGGGTGTAGCTGCTCTATTTAAAGATGTCTATCAATGCAAGCAAGTGTCATTTGGTCAGTACTTGTCTTTTGAATATCTAGGGATTGTGCTGAAAGGTGCTCCACGCATTCTGTTTATTATTATTTACAGGCCTCCAAAATACTCTCCAGCCTTTGTTGAAGAGGTCACAGAAATGTTATCAATGATTTCCTCAGAGTTTGACTGTTTTGCTATTGCAGGGGATTTTAATATTCACATAGATAATGCAGAAAACAAAACTACAAAAGAAATGATAACGGTTCTAAACACTTTTGACTTGACTTAGCATGTGCATGGACCCACACACAAAGGTGGACACACTCTAGACTTAATCATCAGTAGGGGTCTAAACATAAATAAGGTAAACAGGGTGGTTAAACATGCTTAATGCATCGTGTTTCCTTCTGGAGCATCAGTGAATGTTTGACCCTTTTTTAATAGTTGTGATTGAGTGCCTCAAATGTCCTCAGTGTGAAAATATGTATCTCAAAATCATACAGTCACTGCTGGAAAGGGTTCAAATATGCAAAGATGCTGGAAAACTGAAGAATCTGCACGACCTTAAAGATTTTTCTGAAGAACGCTGCTCAGTTTAACTGTTCAGAGCAAACAAGGGACTCATGCACAACCATCACAAACCAGAAAGACAGTCGTGGATCATCAGGTAACAGCACACAGTATTAAGAACCAAGGGTTCCCAAACTTTTGAGTGGGGTTATTTTAATAATTTCTGCAATTGTTTTGTATGGTGGACTAAATGTTAACATCTTTTATGTACAATATCTTCCTCAGGACAGTACTAAATAAAAAATAACATGCATTTAGTATGATCTCTCTTATTTTTTGAAAATTACTCACATTTTCATAGATTCTGCAAGGGGTGCCCAAACTTTCGAGCCCCACTGTATATCTTGGATCCACAACATCACACAGGCGTCATGGGTAGCTACAGGGCGCAGAGTTTTGCCACGGCAAGCACCACTCACATTTTCTTCAGGAAATGTACAATCTAGTTAGTGGTGCTTGCCGGAGGCAAGGCATCACTATTATTATCTCACATACTTATTAGTGGTGCTTGCCGGAGGCAAGGCATCACTATTACTATTCGCCTTGACAAAACTTTGGCGCGCTACTCCTCCCGCATTTTTTGTCACAGACCCATGAATGAGATGTCAAAACGTGCGGCTTATTGAGGAGAGGTGTGCTATGACTTTTCTAAGCAATCTGACATACGATATTCGTACAGCGGACGAAGAAAATGTGTAAAAATATCCCATAGACTTAACATTGGAAAAATTATCTGACCTTATTTCTTTGGATCAGAAAGACATAGAGGCTTGGGAGTGGGCTCATTTGACTCGGCCTATCAAGCAGTCCATATGTAGTGACCTAACAACTTAATATCCATGCCCTAGCAACCACTTTTAGCACCCTAGCAACTGTTTAGCTACATTTAAAAGCTATATATCAGCAAAATAACAATACAGAAACACTGACTCTGGCTTTTTGGATTCAGGCTGGCCAATAGTCTTTAAATAACACCCCATAAACTATATAGCCACACCATAGCAACCATATAGAGCACCCTAGCAACCATATAGCAATATAAAGTACTTATATCATGGCTCCACATCATCACACAGGCATCATGGGTGGCTACAGGGCGCCGAGTTTTGCCACTGCAAGCACCACTCACATTTTCTTCAGGAAATGTACATTCTAGTTAGTGGTGCTTGCCGGAGGCAAAGCATCACTATTATTATCTCACATACTTATTATTAGTGGTGCTTGCCGGAGGCAAAGCATCACTATTACTATCTCACATACTTATTATTAGTGGTGCTTGCCGGAGGCAAGGCATCACTATTACTATTCGCCTTGACAAAACTTTGGCGCGCTACTCCTCCCGCATTTTTTGTCACAGACCCATGAATGAGATGTCAAAACGTGCGGCTTATTGAGGAGAGGTGTGCTATGACTTTTCTAAGCAATCGGAAGTACAATATTCGTACAGCGGACGAAGAAAATGTGTAAAAATATCCCATAGACTTAACATTGGAAAAACTATCTGACATAATATCTTTGGCTCAGGAAGGCATAAATACTTAAGAGTGGGCTCTTTTGACTTGGCCTATCAAGCAGTCCATATGTAGTGACATAACTACTTTATAGCCAAGCCCTAGCAACCAATTTTAGCACCCTAGCAACCGTTTAACTACATTTAATAGCTGTATCTCAACAAAATAACTACATAGAAACACTGGCTTGGGGTTTTTGGATTCGGCCTGGTAAATAGTCTTTAAATATCACCCCATAAACTATATAGCCACACCATAGCAACCATATAGAGCACCCTAGCAACCATATAGCAATATAAAGTACTTATATCTCGGCTCCACGACATCACACAGGCATCATGGGTGGCAACAGGGCGCCGAGTTTTGCCACTGCAAGCACCACTCACATTTTCTTCAGGAAATGTACATTCTAGTTATTATTATTCTTATAGATCCGTACAAATTTCGGCGCGTAACTAGTCCCGCAGTTTTTGTCACAGACCAACGAAACAGGCGTCAAATCGTGCGGCCTATTCGGGAATGGTGTGCTATGACTTTTATAAGCGATCGGCCGTACGATGTTCGTCCGGCGGGCGAAAAATCGGGCGATCAAACCCATAGACTTAACATTGGGGTCAACTTTGACGGATCGTAGCTCCGAGAGAGAATTTCGCAGAAACACGTGAATCACAACATTTGGAGAGGCTATCAGGCTGTGTGAGAACATACCCAGCATTGGGGTATAAGTTGTACCCCTGGGGCGCAAGAGCCCCCCAAATTTGCCCCTAATACAAAGTATAGGGAGGGCTACTATGGGAAATTACATAGGGATTTTGTATTGAACATAACTCAGGATCACAGTGTCATAGAGACAAGGGGGTGGGCTCATTTGAATCAGGCAACCAATCAGTCTCTCAGGATCACTGTGAATCTATCAAGCCACGCCCTAGCAACCATATAGAGCGCCATAGCAACAAGCTCCATAGACTTCCATTGAAAAAGATAAAATGAATAACTTTGGATAGAAGTGTCATAGAAACATGAGGGTGGGCTCGTTTGACTCGGGGCAGCAAATGGCCAATCACGAATCACCTTCAACACTTCATAGCCACGCCCTAGCAACCATTAAGAGCTACCTAGCAACCTAAATCCAAAGATAGATATCTTAACATCTGAAAGACATAGAAGCATGGGGGTTGGTTTATATTGTCAAGCAGCCTTTGAAGTATCATCATTGGCAGCTGTCAGGCCACTCCCTAGCAACCAACCAGAGTACCCTAGCAACCATTTTTCAAGACCTATATCTCTGCATCAGAACATTGTACAGACATGGGAGTTGGTTTATATTGGCAAGCAGCCTTTGGAGTATCATCATTGGCAGCTGCCAAGCCACTCCCTAGCAACCAAATGGATTACCCTAGCAACCGAATTGTATGACCTATATCTCTGCATCAGAACATCGTACAGACATGGCGGTTGGATTTTTTCACTCATGGTACCAAACTGGACTTCCAACATGCTAGTCATGCTAGCAGTGGTTAGCTACATGCTAATAGTGATTAGCTAAGTGCTCAAATGGGCTAAGGACTCTATAACAACTACATAGTGACCATCTGTGACAACTACCATCAACCTAGTAACATCATAGCAACCACCCAGGATACCATAGCAACTGCCTAGCAACCAGCCAAAACTCCCTAGCAACTGCCTAGCAACACCTTAGCAACCAACCCAAGTACCTTAGCAACTGCCTAGCAACCACCCAGGTTACCATAGCAACCACCCGAGTTACCATAGCAACCGCCCTAGCAACCATCATTTGGACCCTAGCAACCACCCGGGGTACCCTAGCAACCACATAGCAACACCTTAGCAACCGCCCCAATTACCCTAGCAACCACCCTGGGTACCTTAGCAACGGCCCTAGCAACCATCATGGGGACCCTAGCAACCGCCCTAGCAACCACCCCGGGTACCCTAGCAACCACATAGCAACACCCTAGCAACCACCCCGATTACCCTAGCAACCACCCTGGGTACCCTAGCAACGGCCCTAGCAACCATCATGGGGACCCTAGCAACCGCCCTAGCAACCACCCGGGGTACCCTAGCAACCACATAGCAACACCCTAGCAACCACCCCGATTACCTTAGCAACCACACTGGGACCCTAGCAACCGACCTAGCAACCACCCCAGGTACCATAGCAACCACATAGCAACACCCTAGCAACCACCCCGATTACCCTAGCAACCACCCTGGGTACCCTAGCAACGGCCCTAGCAACCACCCAGAGTACCTTAGCAACCACACTGGGTACCCTAGCAATGGCCCTAGCAACCACACTAGGTACCCTAGCAACCACCCTGGGTACCCTAGCAATGGCCCCAGCAACCACACCTTAGCAACAGAGGGGCGAGTTTTGCCACTGCAAGCACCACTCACATTTTCTTCAGGAAATGTACATTCTAGTTAGTGGTGCTTGCCGGAGGCAAGGCATCACTATTACTATTCGCCTTGACAAAACTTTGGCGCGCTACTCCTCCCGCATTTTTTGTCACAGACCCATGAATGAGATGTCAAAACGTGCGGCTTATTGAGGAGAGGTGTGCTATGACTTTTCTAAGCAATCTGACATACGATATTCGTACAGCGGACGAAGAAAATGTGTAAAAATATCCCATAGACTTAACATTGGAAAAATTATCTTACCTTATTTCTTTGGATCAGAAAGACATAGAGGCTTGGGAGTGGGCTCATTTGACTCGGCCTATCAAGCAGTCCATATGTAGTGACCTAACAACTTAGTATCCATGCCCTAGCAACCACTTTTAGCACCCTAGCAACTGTTTAGCTACATTTAAAAGCTATATATCAGCAAAATAACAATACAGAAACACTGACTCTGGCTTTTTGGGTTCAGGCTGGCCAATAGTCTTTAATAAATAACACCCCATAAACTATATAGCCACACCATAGCAACCACATAGAGCACCCTAGCAACAATATAGCAATATAAAGTACTTATATCACGGCTCCACAACATCACACAGGCATCATGTGTGGCTACAGGGTGCAGAGTTTTGCCACTGCAAGCACCACTCACATTTTCTTCAGGAAATGTACATTCTAGTTAGTGGTGCTTGCCGGAGGCAAGGCATCACTATTACTATTCGCCTTGACAAAACTTTGGCGCGCTACTCCTCCCGCATTTTTTGTCACAGACCCATGAATGAGATGTCAAAACGTGCGGCTTATTGAGGAGAGGTGTGCTATGACTTTTCTAAGCAATCGGAAGTACAATATTCGTACAGCGGACGAAAAAAATGTGTAAAAATATCCCATAGACTTAACATTGGAAAAACTATCTGACATAATATCTTTGGCTCAGGAAGGCATAAATGCTTAAGAGTGGGCTCTTTTGACTCGGCCTATCAAGCAGTCCATATGTAGTTACAAAACAACTTCAATGCCACACCCTAGCAACCACTTTTAGCAACCTAGCAACTGTTTCACTACATTTAAAGCTGTATCTCAGCAATATAACAATATAGAAACACTGGCTCTGGCTTTTTGGATTTAGGCTGGTAAATAGTCTTTAAATATCACCCCATAAACTATATATCCACATCATACCAACCATATAGAGTACCCTAGCAACCATATAGGAATATAAAGAGCATACAGTGGGGCTCGAAAGTTTGGGCACCCCTTGCAGAATCTGTGAAAATGTGAGTAATTTTCAAAAAATAAGAGAGATCATACTAAATGCATGTTATTTTTTATTTAGTACTGTCCTGAGTAAGATATTGTACATAAAAGATGTTAACATTTAGTCCACCATACAAAACAATTGCAGAAATTATTAAAATAACCCCACTCAAAAGTTTGGGAACCCTTGGTTCTTAATACTGTGTGCTGTTACCTGATGATCCACGACTGTCTTTCTGGTTTGTGATGGTTGTGCATGAGTCCCTTGTTTGCTCTGAACAGTTAAACTGAGCAGCGTTCTTCAGAAAAATCTTTAAGGTCGTGCAGATTCTTCAGTTTTCCATCATCTTTGCATATTTGAACCCTTTCCAGCAGTGACTTTATGATTTTGAGATACATCTTTTCACACTGAGGACAATTGAGGCACTCAAACACAACTATTAAAAAAGTTTCAAACATTCACTGATGCTCCAGAAGGAAACAAGATGCATTAAGATTTGGGGGGTGAAAACTTTTGAACATGATGAAGATGGCCAAATTTGTCTTATTTTGTTGAATATGATTTTTTCCCATTTAGTTTTGCCCTTCGTAAGCAGCAGAAGATACTTGTACGTTTCCCGGTACACAAATTAAGTACAATTTACCTTGATCTTCAAATTGCAAATGTTTTCACCCCCAGCTCTTAATGCATCGTGTTTCCTTCTGGAGCATCAGTGAATGTTTGACCCTTTTTTAATAGTTGTGTTTGAGTGCCTCAAATGTCCTCAGTGTGAAAATATGTATCTCAAAATCATACAGTCACTGCTGGAAAGGGTTCAAATATGCAAAGATGCTGGAAAACTGAAGAATCTGCACGACCTTAAAGATTTTTCTGAAGAACGCTGCTCAGTTTAACTGTTCAGAGCAAACAAGGGACTCATGCACAACCATCACAAACCAGAAAGACAGTCGTGGATCATCAGGTAACAGCACACAGTATTGAGAACCAAGGGTTCCCAAACTTTTGAGTGGGGTTATTGTAATAATTTCTGCAATTGTTTTGTATGGTGGACTAAATGTTAACATCTTTTATGTACAATATCTTACTCAGGACAGTACTAAATAAAAAATAACATGCATTTAGTATGATCTCTCTTATTTTTTGAAAATTACTCACATTTTCACAGATTCTGCAAGGGGTGCCCAAACTTTCGAGCCCCACTGTATATCTTGGATCCACAACATCACACAGGCGTCATGGGTGGCTACAGGGTGCAGAGTTTTGCCACTGCAAGCACCACTCACATTTTCTTCAGGAAATGTACATTCTAGTGTTACTATTACTATTCGCCTTGACAAAACTTTGGCGCGCTACTCCTCCCGCATTTTTTGTCACAGACCCATGAATGAGATGTCAAAACGTGCGGCTTATTGAGGAGAGGTGTGCTATGACTTTTCTAAGCAATCGGAAGTACAATATTCGTACAGCGGACGAAGAAATTGTGTAAAAATATCTCATAGACTTAACATTGGAAAAATTATCTGACATCATATCTTTGGATCAGAAAGGCATAGAGGCTTTGGAGTGGGCTCTTTTGACTCGGCCTATCAAACAGTCCATATGTTGTGACATAACTACTTCATAGCCACGCCCTAGCAACCAATTTTAGCACCCTAGCAACTGTTTCACTACATTTAAAGCTGTATCTCAGCAAAATAACTTCATAGAAACACTGGCTTGGGGTTTTTGGATTCAGGCTGGTAAATAATCTTTAAATATCACCCCATAAACTATATAGCCACACCATAGCAACCATATAGAGCAGCCTAGCAACCATATAGCAATATAAATGACTTGTATCACGGCTCCACAACATCACACAGGCATCATGGGTGGCTACCGGGCGCAGAGTTTTGCCACTGCAAGCACCACACACATTTTCTTCAGGAAATGTACATTCTAGTGTTACTATTACTATTCGCCTTGACAAAACTTTGGCGCGCTACTCCTCCCGCATTTTTTGTCACAGACCCATGAATGGGATGTCAAAACGTGCGGCTTATTGTGGAGAGGTGTGCTATGACTTTTCTGAGCAATCAGATGTACGGTATTCGTACAGCGGACGAAGAAAATGTGTAAAAATATCCCATAGACTTAACATTGGAAAAACTATCTGACATAATATCTTTGGCTCAGGAAGGCATAAATGCTTAAGAGTGGGCTCTTTTGACTCGGCCTATCAAGCAGTCCATATGTAGTGACAAAACAACTTCAATGCCACGCCCTAGCATCCACTTTTAGCAACCTAGCAACTGTTTAACAATATTTAAAAGCTGTATCTCAGCAATATAACAATATAGAAACACTGGCTCTTTGCTTTTTGGATTCAGGTTGGCATATATTCTTTAAAAATCACCCCATAAACTATATAGCCACACCATAGCAACCATATAGTGTACCCTAGCAACCATAAAGCAATATAAAAGCATATATCTTGGATCCACAACATCACACAGGCGTCATGGGTGGCTACAGGGCGCAGAGTTTTGCCACTGCAAGCACCACTCACATTTTCTTCAGGAAATGTACATTCTAGTTATTATTATTATTCTTCCGTACAAATTTCGGCGCGTAACTAGTCCCGCAGTTTTCGTCACAGACCAACGAAACAGGCGTCAAATCGTGCGGCCTAATCGGGAATGGTGTGCTATGACTTTTATAAGCGATCGGGCGTACGATGTTCGTACACCGGGCGAAATATCGGCCGAAAAATCGCATAGACAACGCATTACGGCCAACTTTGACGGATCGTAGCTCCGAGAGAGAATTTCGCAGAAACATGTGAATCACCACATTTGGAGAGGCTATCAGGCTGTGCGAGAGCATACCTCGCAGAGGGGTACAAGTTGTACCCCTGGGGCGCTAGAGACCCCCAAAGTTGCCCCATAGACATACTATGGTGAGGGATCGCCCATGAAACAGTGTGTTTTTCCTACTATGGGAAATTACATAGGGATTTTGTATTGAACATAACTCAGGATCACAGTGTCATAGAGACAAGGGGGTGGGCTCATTTGAATCAGGCAACCAATCAGTTTCTCAGGATCATTATGAAGCTATCAAGCCACGCCCTAGCAACCATATAGAGCGCCATAGCAACAAGCTCCATAGACTTCCATTGAAAAAGATAAAATGAATAACTTTGGATAGAAGTGTCATAGAAACATGAGGGTGGGCTCGTTTGAGTCAGGGCAGCAAACGGCCAATCACGAATCACCTTCAACACTTCATAGCCACGCCCTAGCAACCATTTGGAGCACCCTAGCGACCCAAAGCAAAGAGAGATATCTTCAAATCTGAATATCATAAAGGCATGGGGGTTGGTTTATATCATTCATATAGGCTAGCAGACTTTGGAGTATCATCATTGGCAGCTGTCAGGCCACTCTCTAGCAACCAACCAGAGTACCCTAGCAACCATTTCTCAAGACCTATATCTCTGCATCAGAACATTGTACAGACATGGGAGTTGGTTTATATTGGCAAGCAGCCTTTGGAGTATCATCATTGGCAGCTGCCAAGCCACTCCCTAGCAACCAAATGGATTACCCTAGCAACCGAATTGCATGACCTATATCTCTGCATCAGAACATCGTACAGACATGGCGGTTGGATTTTTTCACTCATGGTACCAAACTGGACTTCCAACATGCTAGTCATGCTAGCAGTGATTAGCTACATGCTAATAGTGATTAGCTAAGTGCTCAAATGGGCTAAGGACTCTATAACAACTACATAGTGACCATCTGTGACAACTACCATCAACCTAGTAACATCATAGCAACCACCCAGGATACCATAGCAACTGCCTAGCAACCAGCCAAAACTCCCTAGCAACTGCCTAGCAACACCTTAGCAACCAACCCAAGTACCTTAGCAACTGCCTAGCAACCACTCAGGTTACCATAGCAACCACCCGAGTTACCATAGCAACCGCCCTAGCAACCATCATTTGGACCCTAGCAACCACCCGGGGTACCCTAGCAACCACATAGCAACACCTTAGCAACCGCCCCAATTACCCTAGCAACCACCCTGGGTACCCTAGCAACGGCCCTAGCAACCATCATGGGGACCCTAGCAACCGCCCTAGCAACCACCCCGGGTACCCTAGCAACCACATAGCAACACCCTAGCAACCACCCCGATTACCATAGCAACCACCCAGGGTACCCTAGCAACGGCCCTAGCAACCATCATGGGGACCCTAGCAACCGCCCTAGCAACCACCCCGGGTACCCTAGCAACCACATAGCAACACCCTAGCAACCGCCCCGATTACCCTAGCAACCACCCTGGGTACCCTAGCAACGGCCCTAGCAACCATCATGGGGACCCTAGCAACCGCCCTAGCAACCACCCCGAGTACCCTAGCAACCACATAGCAACACCCTAGCAACCGCCCCAATTACCCTAGCAACCACCCTGGGTACCCTAGCAACGGCCCTAGCAACCATTATGGGGACCATAGCAACTGCCCTAGCAACCATCCCGGGTACCCTAGCAACCACTTTTAGCAACCTACCAACTGTTTAACAATATTTAAAAGCTGTATCTCAGCAATATAACAATATAGAAAACACTGGCTCTGGCTTTTTGGATTCAGGCTGGCAAATAGTCTTTAAATATCACCCCATAAACTATATAGCCACATCATAGCAACCATGTAGACTACCCTAGCAACCATATAGGAATATAAAGAGCATATATCTTGGATCCACAACATCACACAGGCTTCATGTGTGGCTACCGGGAGCAGAGTTTTGCCACTGCAAGCACCACTCACATTTTCTTCAGGAAATGTACATTCTAGTTATTCTTATTATTCTTTTTCTTCCGTACAAAACTTCGGCGCGTAACTCGTCCCGCAGTTTTTGTCACAGACCTACAAAAGTGGCGTCAAATCGTGCGGCCTAATCGGGAATGGTGTGCTATGACTTTTATAAGCGATCGGGTGTACGATGTTCGTACAGCGGGCGAAAAATCAGCCGAAAAAATCGCATAGACAATGCATTACGGAATATTTTGACGGATCGTAGCTTCGAGAGAGAATTTCGCAGAAACACGTGAATCACCACATTTGAAGAGGCTATCAAGCTGTGCGAGAACATACCTCGCAGAGGGGTACAAGTTGTACCCCTGGGGGGCTAGAGACCCCCAAAGTTGCCCCATAGACATACTATGGTGCGAGATCGCCCATGAAACACTGTGTTTTTCCTACTATGGGAAATTACATAGGGATTTTGTATTGAACATAACTCTGCATCACAGTGTCATAGAGACAAGCGGGTGGGCTTATTTCAATCAGGCAACCAATCAGACTCTCAGGATCATTTTGAAGCTATCAAGCCACGCCCTAGCAACCATAGAGAGCACCATAGCAACAAGATCCATAGACTTCCATTGAAAAGATCAAATGAATAACTTTGGATAGAAGTGTCATAGAAATATGAGGGTGGGCTCGTTTGACTCGGGGCAGCAAATGGCCAATCACGAATCACCTTCAGCACTTCATAGCCACGCCCTAGCAACCATTTGGAGCTCCTTAGCGACTCAAAGCATAGAGAGATATCTTCAAATCTGAATATCATAAAGGCATGGGGGTTGGTTTATATCATTCATATAGGCTAGCAGACTTTGGAGTATAATCATTGGCAGCTGTTAGGCCACTACCTAGCAACCAACCAGAGTACCCTAGCAACCATTTTTCAAGACCTATATCTCTGCATCAGAACATTGTACAGACATGGGAGTTGGTTTATATTGGCAAGCAGCCTTTGGAGTATCATCATTGGCAGCTGCCAAGCCACTCCCTAGCAACCAAATGGATTACCCTAGCAACCGAATTGCATGACCTATATCTCTTCATCAGAACATCGTACAGACATGGCGGTTGGATTTTTTCACTCATGGTACCAAACTGGACTTCCAACATGCTAGTCATGCTAGCAGTGATTAGCTACATGCTAATAGTGATTAGCTAAGTGCTCAAATGGGCTAAGGACTCTATAACAACTACATAGTGACCATCTGTGACAACTACCATCAACCTAGTAACATCATAGCAACCACCCAGGATACCATAGCAACTGCCTAGCAACCAGCCAAAACTACCTAGCAACTGCCTAGCAACACCTTAGCAACCAACCCAAGTACCTTAGCAACTGCCTAGCAACCACTCAGGTTACCATAGCAACCACCCGAGTTACCATAGCAACGGCCCCAGCAACCATCATTTGGACCCTAGCAACCACCCGGGGTACCCTAGCAACCACATAGCAACACCTTAGCAACCGCCCCAATTACCCTAGCAACCACCCTGGGTACCCTAGCAACGGCCCTAGCAACCATCATGGGGACCCTAGCAACCGCCCTAGCAACCACCCCGGGTACCCTAGCAACCACATAGCAACACCCTAGCAACCACCCCGATTACCATAGCAACCACCCAGGGTACCCTAGCAACGGCCCTAGCAACCATCATGGGGACCCTAGCAACCGCCCTAGCAACCACCCCGGGTACCCTAGCAACCACATAGCAACACCCTAGCAACCGCCCCGATTACCCTAGCAACCACCCTGGGTACCCTAGCAACGGCCCTAGCAACCATCATGGGGACCCTAGCAACCGCCCTAGCAACCACCCCGAGTACCCTAGCAACCACATAGCAACACCCTAGCAACCGCCCCAATTACCCTTGCAACCACCCTGGGTACCCTAGCAACGGCCCTAGCAACCATTATGGGGACCATAGCAACTGCCCTAGCAACCATCCCGGGTACCCTAGCAACCACTTTTAGCAACCTACCAACTGTTTAACAATATTTAAAAGCTGTATCTCAGCAATATAACAATATAGAAAACACTGGCTCTGGCTTTTTGGATTCAGGCTGGCAAATAGTCTTTAAATATCACCCCATAAACTATATAGCCACATCATAGCAACCATGTAGACTACCCTAGCAACCATATAGGAATATAAAGAGCATATATCTTGGATCCACAACATCACACAGGCTTCATGTGTGGCTACCGGGAGCAGAGTTTTGCCACTGCAAGCACCACTCACATTTTCTTCAGGAAATGTACATTCTAGTTAGTGGTGCTTGCCGGAGGCAAGGCATCACTATTACTATTGTCCATACTTATTATTCTTATTCTTCTTCTTCTTATAGATTCCGTACAAATTTTCGGCGCGTAACTCGTCCCGCAGCTTTTGTCACAGACCCATAAAAGAGGCGTCAAATCGTGCGGCCTATTCGGGAATGGTGTGCTATGACTTTTATAAGCGATCGGGTGTACGATGTTCGTACATCGCGAGAAAAATCGGGCGATCAAACCCATAGACTTAACATTGCGGTCAACTTTGACGGATCGTAGCTCCAAGAGAGAATTTCGCAGAAACACGTGAATCACCACATTTGAAGAGGCTATCAAGCTGTGCGAGAACATACCTCGCAGAGGGGTACAAGTTGTACCCCTGGGGGGCTAGAGACCCCCAAAGTTGCCCCATAGACATACTATGGTGCGAGATCGCCCATGAAACACTGTGTTTTTCCTACTATGGGAAATTACATAGGGATTTTGTATTGAACATAACTCTGCATCACAGTGTCATAGAGACAAGCGGGTGGGCTCATTTCAATCAGGCAACCAATCAGACTCTCAGGATCATTATGAAGCTATCAAGCCACGCCCTAGCAACCATGGAGAGCACCATAGCAACAAGATCCATAGACTTCCATTGAAAAAGATCAAATGAATAACTTTGGATAGAAGTGTCATAGAAATATGAGGGTGGGCTCGTTTGACTCGGGGCAGCAAATGGCCAATCACGAATCACCTTCAGCACTTCATAGCCACGCCCTAGCAACCATTTGGAGCTCCCTAGCGACCCAAAGCAAACAGAGATATCTTCAAATCTGAATATCATAAAGGCATGGGGGTTGGTTTATATCATTCATATAGGCTAGCAGACTTTGGAGTATAATCATTGGCAGCTGTTAGGCCACTACCTAGCAACCAACCAGAGTACCCTAGCAACCATTTTTCAAGACCTATATCTCTGCATCAGAACATTGTACAGACATGGGAGTTGGTTTATATTGGCAAGCAGCCTTTGGAGTATCATCATTGGCAGCTGCCAAGCCACTCCCTAGCAACCAAATGGATTACCCTAGCAACCGAATTGCATGACCTATATCTCTGCATCAGAACATCGTACAGACATGGCGGTTGGATTTTTTCACTCATGGTACCAAACTGGACTTCCAACATGCTAGTCATGCTAGCAGTGATTAGCTACATGCTAATAGTGATTAGCTAAGTGCTCAAATGGGCTAAGGACTCTATAACAACTACATAGTGACCATCTGTGACAACTACCATCAACCTAGTAACATCATAGCAACCACCCAGGATACCATAGCAACTGCCTAGCAACCAGCCAAAACTCCCTAGCAACTGCCTAGCAACACCTTAGCAACCAACCCAAGTACCTTAGCAACTGCCTAGCAACCACTCAGGTTACCATAGCAACCACCCGAGTTACCATAGCAACCGCCCTAGCAACCATCATTTGGACCCTAGCAACCACCCGGGGTACCCTAGCAACCACATAGCAACACCTTAGCAACCGTCCCAATTACCCTAGCAACCACCCTGGGTACCCTAGCAACGGCCCTAGCAACCATCATGGGGACCCTAGCAACCGCCCTAGCAACCACCCCGGGTACCGTAGCAACCACATAGCAACACCCTAGCAACCACCCCGATTACCATAGCAACCACCCAGGGTACCCTAGCAACGGCCCTAGCAACCATCATGGGGACCCTAGCAACCGCCCTAGCAACCACCCCGGGTACCCTAGCAACCACATAGCAACACCCTAGCAACCGCCCCGATTACCCTAGCAACCACCCTGGGTACCCTAGCAACGGCCCTAGCAACCATCATGGGGACCCTAGCAACCGCCCTAGCAACCACCCCGAGTACCCTAGCAACCACATAGCAACACCCTAGCAACCGCCCCAATTACCCTAGCAACCACCCTGGGTACCCTAGCAACGGCCCTAGCAACCATCATGGGGACCCTAGCAACCGCCCTAGCAACCACCCCGAGTACCCTAGCAACCACATAGCAACACCCTAGCAACCGCCCCAATTACCCTAGCAACCACCCTGGGTACCCTAGCAACGGCCCTAGCAACCATTATGGGGACCATAGCAACTGCCCTAGCAACCATCCCGGGTACCCTAGCAACCACTTTTAGCAACCTAGCAACTGTTTAACAATATTTAAAAGCTGTATCGCAGCAATATAACAATTTAGAAAACACTGGCTCTGGCTTTTTGGATTCAGGCTGGCAAATAGTCTTTAAATATCACCCCATAAACTATATAGCCACATCATAGCAACCATGTAGACTACCCTAGCAACCATATAGGAATATAAAGAGCATATATCTTGGATCCACAACATCACACAGGCTTCATGTGTGGCTACCGGGAGCAGAGTTTTGCCACTGCAAGCACCACTCACATTTTCTTCAGGAAATGTACATTCTAGTTAGTGGTGCTTGCCGGAGGCAAGGCATCACTATTATTATCTCACATACTTCTTCTTCTTCTTCTTCTTCTTCTTCTTCTTCTTCTTCTTCTTCTTCTTCTAGATCCGTACAAATTTCGGCGCGTAACTAGTCCCGCAGTTTTTGTCACAGACCAACGAAACAGGCGTCAAATCGTGCGGCTTAATCGGGAATGGTGTGCTATGACTTTTATAAGCGGTTGGGCGTACGATGTTCGTCCGGCGGGCGAAAAATCGGGCGATAAATCCCATAGACAATGCATTGCGGCCAACTTTGACGGATCATAGCTCCAAGAGACAATTTCGCAGAAAAACGTGAATCACTACATTTGGAGAGGCTATCAGGCTGTGCAAGAACATACCCCGCATTGGGGTATAAGTTGTACCCCTGGGGCGCAAGAGCCCCCCAAATTTGCCCCTAATACAAAGTATAGGGAGGGCTACTATGGGAAATTACATAGGGATTTTGCATTGAACATAACTCAGGATCACAGTGTCATAGAGACAAGGGGGTGGGCTCATTTGAATCAGGCAACCAATCAGTCTCTCAGGATCACTGTGAATCTATCAAGCCACGCCCTAGCAACCATATAGAGCGCCATAGCAACAAGCTCCATAGACTTCCATTGAAAAAGATAAAATGAATAACTTTGGATAGAAGTGTCATATAAACATGAGGGTGGGCTCGTTTGACTCGGGGCAGCAAATGGCCAATCACGAATCACCTTCAACACTTCATAGCCACGCCCTAGCAACCATTTGGAGCACCCTAGCGACCCAAATTATAGAGAGATATCTTCAAATCTGAATATCATAAAGGCATGGGGGTTGGTTTATATCATTCATATAGGCTACCAGACTTTGGAGTATAATCATTGGCAGCTGTCAGGCCACTACCTAGCAACCAACCAGAGTACCCTAGCAACCATTTTTCAAGACCTATATCTCTGCATCAGAACATTGTACAGACATGGGAGTTGGTTTATATTGGCAAGCAGCCTTTGGAGTATCATCATTGGCAGCTGCCAAGCCACTCCCTAGCAACCAAATGGATTACCCTAGCAACCGAATTGCATGACCTATATCTCTGCATCAGAACATCGTACAGACATGGCGGTTGGATTTTTTGACTCATGGTACCAAACTGGACTTCCAACATGCTAGTCATGCTAGCAGTGATTAGCTACATGCTAATAGTGATTAGCTAAGTGCTCAAATGGGCTAAGGACTCTATAACAACTACATAGTGACCATCTGTGACAACTACCATCAACCTAGTAACATCATAGCAACCACCCAGGATACCATAGCAACTGCCTAGCAACAAGCTAAAACTCCCTAGCAACTGCCTAGCAACACCTTAGCAACCAACCCAAGTACCTTAGCAACTGCCTAGCAACCACTTAGGTTACCATAGCAACAACCCTAGTTACCATAGCAACCGCCCTAGCAACCATCATTTGGACCCTAGCAACCACCCGGGGTACCCTAGCAACCACATAGCAACACCTTAGCAACCGCCCCAATTACCCTAGCAACCACCCTGGGTACCTTAGCAACGGCCCTAGCAACCATCATGGGGACCCTAGCAACCGCCCTAGCAACCACCCCGGGTACCCTAGCAACCACATAGCAACACCCTAGCAACCACCCCGATTACCATAGCAACCACCCAGGATACCCTAGCAACGGCCCTAGCAACCATCATGGGGACCCTAGCAACCACCCTAGCAACCACCATGGGTACCCTAGCAACCACATAGCAACACCCTAGCAACCACCCCGATTACCCTAGCAACCACCCTGGGTACCCTAGCAACGGCCCTAGTAACCACACCCTAGCAACAGGGCGCCGAGTTTTGCCACTGCAAGCACCACTCACATTTTCTTCAGGAAATGTACATTCTAGTTAGTGGTGCTTGCCGGAGGCAAGGCATCACTATTACTATTCGCCTTGACAAAACTTTGGCGCGCTACTCCTCCCGCATTTTTTGTCACAGACCCATGAATGAGATGTCAAAACGTGCGGCTTATTGAGGAGAGGTGTGCTATGACTTTTCTAAGCAATCTGACATACGATATTCGTACAGCGGACGAAGAAAATGTGTAAAAATATCCCATAGACTTAACATTGGAAAAACTATCTGACATCATATCTTTGGATCAGAAAGTCATAGAGGCTTGGCAGAGGGCTCTTTTGACTCGGCCTATCAAGCAGTCCATAAGTAGTGACATAACAACTTCATAGCCACGCCCTAGCAACCACTTTTAGCACCCTAGCAACTGTTTAACAACATATAAAAGCTATTTGTCAGCAAAATAACTATATAGAAACACTAGATCTGGCTTTTTGGATTCAGGCTGGCAAATAGTCTTTAAATATCACCCCATAAACTATATAGCCACATCATAGCAACCATGTAGAGTACCCTAGCAACCATATAGGAATATAAAGAGCATATATCTTGGATCCACAACATCACACAGGCTTCATGTTTGGCTACCGGGAGCAGAGTTTTGCCACTGCAAGCACCACTCACATTTTCTTCAGGAAATGTACATTCTAGTGTTACTATTACTATTCGCCTTAACAAAACTTTGGCGCGCTACTTCTCCCGCAAATTTTGTCGCAGACCCATGAATGAGATGTCAAATCGTGCGGCTTATTGAAGAGAAGTGTGCTATGACTTTTCTAAGCAATCAGACTTACGATAATCGTACAGTGGGCGAAAGAAATGTGTAAAAATATCCCATAGACTTAACATTGGAAAACTTATCTGACATCATATCTTTGAATCAGAAAGACATAGAGGCTTGGGAGTGGGCTCATTTGTCTCGGCCTATCAAGCAGTCCATATGTAGTGACATAACAACTTAATATCCATGCCCTAGCAACCAATTTTAGCACCCTAGCAACTGTTTAGCTATATTTAAAAGCTATATATCAGCAAAATAACAATAAAGAAACACTGACTCTGGCTTTTTGGATCCAGCATGGCCTATAGTCTTTAAATAACACCCCATAAACTATATAGCCACACCATAGCAACCATATAGAGCACCCTAGCAACCATATAGCAATATAAAGGACTTATATCACGGCTCCAACACATCACACAGGCATCATGGGTGGCTACAGGGCACAGAGTTTTGCCACTGCAAGCACCACTCACATTTTCTTCAGGAAATGTACATTCTAATTAGTGGTGCTTGCCGGAGGCAAGGCATCACTATTACTATTCGCCTTGACAAAACTTTGGCGCGCTACTCCTCCCGCATTTTTTGTCACAGACCCATGAATGAGATGTCAAAATGTGCGGCTTATTGAGGAGAGGTGTGCTATGACTTTTCTAAGCAATCAGAAGTACAATATTCGTACAGCGGACGAAGAAAATGTGTAAAAATATCCCATAGACTTAACATTGGAAAAACTATCTGACATAATATCTTTGGCTCAGGAAGGCATAAATACTTAAGAGTGGGCTCTTTTGACTTGGCCTATCAAACAGTCCATATGTTGTGACATAACTACTTCATAGCCACGCCCTAGCAACCAATTTTAGCACCCTAGCAACTGTTTAACAACATTTAAAAGCTATATCTCAGCAATATAACAATATAGAAACACTGGATCTGACTTTTTGGATTCAGGCTGGCAAATAGTCTTTAAATATCACCCCATAAACTATATAGCCACACCATAGCAACCATATAGAGCACTCTAGCAACCATATAGAAATATAAAGAACTTATATCACGGCTCCACAACATCACACAGGCATCATGAGTGGCTACAGGGCGCAGAGTTTTGCCACTGCAAGCACCACTCACATTTTCTTCAGGAAATGTACATTCTAGTTAGTGGTGCTTGCCGGAGGCAAGGCATCACTATTATTATCTCACATACTTATTATTCTTATTATTATTCTTCCGTACAAATTTCGGCGCGTAACTAGTCCCGCAGTTTTCGTCATAGACCAACGAAACAGGCGTCAAATCGTGCGGCCTATTCGGGAATGGTGTGCTATGACTTTTATAAGCTTTCGGGCGTACGATGTTCGTACACCGGGCGAAATATCGGCCGAAAAATCGCATAGACAACGCATTACGGCCAACTTTGACGGATCGTAGCTCCGAGAGAGAATTTCGCAGAAACATGTGAATCACCACATTTGGAGAGGCTATCAAGCTGTGCGAGAGCATACCTCGCAGAGGGGTACAAGTTGTACCCCTGGGGCGCTAGAGACCCCCAAAGTTGCCCCATTGACATACTATGGTGAGGGATCGCCCATGAAACAGTGTGTTTTTCCTACTATGGGAAATTACATAGGGATTTTGTATTGAACATAACTCAGGGTCACAGTGTCATAGAGACAAGGGGGTGGGCTCATTTGAATCAGGCAACCAATCAGTCTCTCAGGATTACTGTGAATCTATCAAGCCACGCCCTAGAAACCATATAGAGCGCCATAGCAACAAGCTCCATAGACTTCCATTGAAAAAGATAAAATAAATAACTTTGGATAGAAGTGTCATAGAAACATGAGGGTGGGCTCGTTTGAGTCGGGGCAGCAAACGGCCAATCACGAATCACCTTCAACACTTCATAGCCACGCCCTAGCAACCATTTGGAGCACCCTAGCGACCCAAATTATAGAGAGATATCTTCAAATCTGAATATCATAAAGGCATGGGGGTTGGTTTATATCATTCATATAGGCTAGCAGACTTTGGAGTATAATCATTGGCAGCTGTTAGGCCACTACCTAGCAACCAACCAGAGTACCCTATCAACCATTTTTCAAGACCTATATCTCTGCATCAGAACATTGTACAGACATGGGAGTTGGTTTATATTGGCAAGCAGCCTTTGGAGTATCATCATTGGCAGCTGCCAAGCCACTCCCTAGCAACCAAATGGATTACCCTAGCAACCGAATTGCATGACCTATATCTCTGCATCAGAACATCGTACAGACATGGCGGTTGGATTTTTTCACTCATGGTACCAAACTGGACTTCCAACATGCTAGTCATGCTAGCAGTGATTAGCTACATGCTAATAGTGATTAGCTAAGTGCTCAAATGGGCTAAGGACTCTATAACAACTACATAGTGACCATCTGTGACAACTACCATCAACCTAGTAACATCATAGCAACCACCCAGGATACCATAGCAACTGCCTAGCAACCAGCCAAAACTCCCTAGCAACTGCCTAGCAACACCTTAGCAACCAACCCAAGTACCTTAGCAACTGCCTAGCAACCACTCAGGTTACCATAGCAACCACCCGAGTTACCATAGCAACCGCCCTAGCAACCATCATTTGGACCCTAGCAACCACCCGGGGTACCCTAGCAACCACATAGCAACACCTTAGCAACCGCCCCAATTACCCTAGCAACCACCCTGGGTACCTTAGCAACGGCCCTAGCAACCATCATGGGGACCCTAGCAACCGCCCTAGCAACCACCCCGGGTACCCTAGCAACCACATAGCAACACCCTAACAACCACCCCGATTACCATAGCAACCACCCTGGGTACCCTAGCAACGGCCCTAGCAACCATCATGGGGACCCTAGCAACCGCCCTAGCAACCACCCCGGGTACCCTAGCAACCACATAGCAACACCCTAGCAACTGCCCCGATTACCCTAGCAACCACCCTGGGTACCCTAGCAACAGCCCTAGCAACCATCATGGGGACCCTAGCAACCGCCCTAGCAACCACCCCGAGTACCCTAGCAACCACATAGCAACACCCTAGCAACCGCCCCAATTACCCTAGCAACCACCCAGGGTACCCTAGCAACGGCCCTAGCAACCATTATGGGGACCATAGCAACTGCCCTAGCAACCATCCTGGGTACCCTAGCAACCACTTTTAGCAACCTAGCAACTGTTTAACAATATTTAAAAGCTGTATCTCAGCAATATAACAATATAGAAAACACTGGCTCTGGCTTTTTGGATTCAGGCTGGCAAATAGTCTTTAAATATCACCCCATAAACTATATAGCCACATCATAGCAACCATGTAGAGTACCCTAGCAACCATATAGGAATATAAAGAGCATATATCTTGGATCCACAACATCACACAGGCTTCATGTGTGGCTACCGGGAGCAGAGTTTTGCCACTGCAAGCACCACTCACATTTTCTTCAGGAAATGTACATTCTAGTTAGTGGTGCTTGCCGGAGGCAAGGCATCACTATTATTATCTCACATACTTATTATTATTATTATTCTTACTTCTTCCGTACGAATTTCGGCGCGTAACTAGTCCCGCAGTTTTCGTCACAGACCCGCAAAAGAGGCGTCAAATCGTGCGGCCTATTCGGGAATGGTGTGCTATGACTTTTATAAGCGATCGGGCGTACGATGTTCGTCCGGCGGGCGAAAAATCGGGCGACAAATCCCATAGACAATGCATTGTGGCCAACTTTGACGTATCGTAGCTCCGAGAGAGAATTTCGCAGAAACACGTGAATCACCACATTTGGAGAGGCTATCAGGCTGTGCGAGAACATACCCCGCATTGGGGTATAAGTTGCACCCCTGGGGCGCAAGAGCCCCCCAAATTTGCCCCTAATACAAAGTATAGGGAGGGCAACTATGGGAAATTACATAGGGATTTTGTATTGAACATAACTCTAGATCACAGTGTCATAGAGTCAAGGGGGCGGGCTCATTTGAATCAGGCAACCAATCAGTCTCTCAGGATTACTGTGAATCTATCAAGCCACGCCCTAGCAACCATATAGAGCGCCATAGCAACAAGCTCCATAGACTTCCATTGAAAAAGATAAAATGAATAACTTTGGATAGAAGTGTCATAGAAACATGAGGGTGGGCTCGTTTGACTCGGGGCAGCAAATGGCCAATCACGAATCACCTTCAACACTTCATGGCCACGCCTAGCAACCATTAAGAGCTACCTAGCAACCTAAATCCAAAGATAGATATCTTAACATCTGAAAGACATAGAAGCATGGGGGTTGGTTTATATTGTCAAGCAGCCTTTGAAGTATCAGCATTGGCAGCTGCAAGGCCACTCCCTAGCAACCAAACAGAGTACCCTAGCAACCATTTGTCAAGACCTATATCCCTGCATCAGAACATTGTACAGACATGGGGGTTGGTTTATATTGGCAAGCAGCCTTTGGAGTATCATCATTGGGAGCTGCCAAGCCACTCCCTAGCAACCAAACGGATTACCCTAGCAACCGTTTTGCATGACCTATATCTCTGCATCAGAACATCGTACAGACATGGCGGTTGGATTTTTTGACTCATGGTACCAAACTGGACTTCCAACATGCTAGTCATGCTAGCAGTGATTAGCTACATGCTAATAGTGATTAGCTAAGTGCTCAAATTGGCCAAGGACTTTATAACAACTACATAGTGACCATCTGTGACAACTAACAACAACCTAGTAACATCATAGCAACCACCCAGGATACCATAGCAACTGCCTAGCAACCAGCCAAAACTCCCTAGCAACTGCCTAGCAACACCTTAGCAACCAACCCATGTACCTTAGCAACTGCCTAGCAACCGCCCAAGTTACCATAGCAACCGCCCTAGCAACCACCCAGGGTACACTAGCAACCACATAGCAACACCCTAGCAACAGCCCCAATTACCCTAGCAACCACCCTGGGTACCTTAGCAACGGCCCTAGCAACCATCATGGGGACCCTAGCAACCGACCTAGCAACCACCCCGGGTACCCTAGCAACCACATAGCAACACCCTAGCAACCACCCCGATTACCATAGCAACCACCCAGGGTACCCTAGCAACGGCCCTAGCAACCATCATGGGGACCCTAGCAACCACCCCGGGTACCCTAGCAACCACATAGCAACTCCCTAGCAACCGCCCCGATTACCCTAGCAACCACCCTGGGTACCCTAGCAACGGCCCTAGCAACCATCATGGGGAACCTAGAAACCACCATAGCAACCAACCGGAGTACCCTAGCAACCACATAGCAACCACCCCGATTACCTTAGCAACCACACTGGGTACCCTAGCAACGGCCCTAGCAACCATCATGGGGACCCTAGCAACCGCCTTAGCAACCACCCCGAGTACCCTAGCAACCACATAGCAACACCCTAGCAACCGCCCCAATTACCCTAGCAACCACCCTGGGTACCCTAGCAACGGCCCTAGCAACCATTATGGGGACCATAGCAACTGCCCTAGCAACCATCCCGGGTACCCTAGCAACCACTTTTAGCAACCTAGCAACTGTTTAACAATATTTAAAAGCTGTATCTCAGCAATATAACAATATAGAAAACACTGGCTCTGGCTTTTTGGATTCAGGCTGGCAAATAGTCTTTAAATATCACCCCATAAACTATATAGCCACATCATAGCAACCATGTAGAGTACCCTAGCAACCATATAGGAATATAAAGAGCATATATCTTGGATCCACAACATCACACAGGCGTCATGGGTGGCTACAGGGCGCAGAGTTTTGCCACTGCAAGCACCACTCACATTTTCTTCAGGAAATGTACATTCTAGTGTTACTATTACTATTCGCCTTGACAAAACTTTGGCGCGCTACTCCTCCCGCATTTTTTGTCACAGACCCATGAATGGGATGTCAAAACGTGCGGCTTATTGTGGAGAGGTGTGCTATGACTTTTCTGAGCAATCAGATGTACGGTATTCGTACAGCGGACGAAGAAAATGTGTAAAAATATCCCATAGACTTAACATTGGAAAAACTATCTGACATAATATCTTTGGCTCAGGAAGGCATAAATGCTTAAGAGTGGGCTCTTTTGACTCGGCCTATCAAGCAGTCCATATGTAGTGACAAAACAACTTCAATGCCACGCCCTAGCATCCACTTTTAGCAACCTAGCAACTGTTTAACAATATTTAAAAGCTGTATCTCAGCAATATAACAATATAGAAACACTGGCTCTTTGCTTTTTGGATTCAGGTTGGCATATATTCTTTAAAAATCACCCCATAAACTATATAGCCACACCATAGCAACCATATAGTGTACCCTAGCAACCATAAAGCAATATAAAAGCATATATCTTGGATCCACAACATCACACAGGCGTCATGGGTGGCTACAGGGCGCAGAGTTTTGCCACTGCAAGCACCACTCACATTTTCTTCAGGAAATGTACATTCTAGTGTTACTATTACTATTCACCTTGACAAAACTTTGGCGCGCTACTCCTCCTGCATTTTTTGTCGCAGACCCATGAATGAGATGTCAAAACGTGCGGCTTATTGTGGAGAGGTGTGCTATGACTTTTCTAAGCAATCTGACATATGATATTCGTACAGCGGACGAAGAAAATGTGTAAAAATATCCCATAGACTTAACATTGGAAAAATTATCTGACCTTATTTCTTTGGATCAGAAAGACATAGAGGCTTGGGAGTGGGCTCATTTGAATCGGCCTATCAAGCAGTCCATATGTAGTGACCTAACAACTTAATATCCATGCCCTAGCAACCACTTTTAGCACCCTAGCAACTGTTTCACTACATTTAAAGCTGTATCTCAGCAAAATAACTACATAGAAACACTGGCTTGGGGTTTTTGGATTCAGGCTGGTAAATAATCTTTAAATAACACCCCATAAACTATATAGCCACACCATAGCAACCATATAGAGCAGCCTAGCAACCATATAGCAATATAAATGACTTGTATCACGGCTCCACAACATCACACAGGCATCATGGGTGGCTACCGGGAGCAGAGTTTTGCCACTGCAAGCACCACTCACATTTTCTTCAGGAAATGTACATTCTAGTGTTACTATTACTATTCGCCTTGAAAAAACTTCGGCGCGCTACTCCTCCCGCATTTTTTGTCACAGACCCATGAATGAGATGTCAAAACGTGCGGCTTATTGTGGAGAGGTGTGCTATGACTTTTCTAAGCAATCAGATGTACGATATTCGTACAGCGGACGAAGAAAATGTGTAAAAATATCCCATAGACTTAACATTGGAAAAATTATCTGACATCATATCTTTGGATCAGAAAGGCATAGAGGCTTTGGAGTGGGCTCTTTTGACTCGGCCTATCAAACAGTCCATATGTTGTGACATAACTACTTCATAGCCACGCCCTAGCAACCACTTTTAGCACCCTAGCAACTGTTTCACTACATTTAAAGCTGTATCTCAGCAAAATAACTACATAGAAACACTGGCTTGGGGTTTTTGGATTCAGGCTGGTAAATAATCTTTAAATATCACCCCATAAACTATATAGCCACACCATAGCAACCATATAGAGCAGCCTAGCAACCATATAGCAATATAAATGACTTGTATCACGGCTCCACAACATCACACAGGCATCATGGGTGGCTACCGGGCGCAGAATTTTGCCACTGCAAGCACCACTCACATTTTCTTCAGGAAATGTACATTCTAGTTAGTGGTGCTTGCCGGAGGCAAGGCATCACTATTACTATTGTCCATACTTATTATTCTTATTCTTCTTCTTCTTATAGATTCCGTACAAAATTTCGGCGCGTAACTCGTCCCGCAGCTTTTGTCACAGACCCATAAAAGAGGCGTCAAATCGTGCGGCCTATTCGGGAATGGTGTGCTATGACTTTTATAAGCGATCGGGTGTACGATGTTCGTACATCGCGAGAAAAATCGGGCGATCAAACCCATAGACTTAACATTGCGGTCAACTTTGACGGATCGTAGCTCCAAGAGAGAATTTCGCAGAAACACGTGAATCACCACATTTGAAGAGGCTATCAAGCTGTGCGAGAACATACCTCGCAGAGGGGTACAAGTTGTACCCCTGGGGGGCTAGAGACCCCCAAAGTTGCCCCATAGACATACTATGGTGCGAGATCGCCCATGAAACACTGTGTTTTTCCTACTATGGGAAATTACATAGGGATTTTGTATTGAACATAACTCAGGGTCACAGTGTCATAGAGACAAGGGGGTGGGCTCATTTGAATCAGGCAACCAATCAGTCTCTCATGATCACTGTGAATCTATCAAGCCACGCCCTAGCAACCATATAGAGCGCCATAGCAACAAGCTCCATAGACTTCCATTGAAAAAGATAAAATGAATAACTTTGGATAGAAGTGTCATAGAAACATGAGGGTGGGCTCGTTTGAGTCGGGGCAGCAAACGGCCAATCACGATTCACCTTCAACACTTCATAGCCACGCCCTAGCAACCATTTGGAGCACCCTAGCGACCCAAAGCATAGAGAGATATCTTCAAATCTGAATATCATAAAGGCATGGGGGTTGGTTTATATCATTCATATAGGCTAGCAGACTTTGGAGTATCATCATTGGCAGCTGTCAGGCCTCTCCCTAGCAACCAACCAGAGTACCCTAGCAACCATTTCTCAAGACCTATATCTCTGCATCAGAACATTGTACAGACATGGGGGTTGGTTTATATTAGCAAGCAGCCTTTGGAGTATCATCACTGGCAGCTGCCAAGCCACTCCCTAGCAACCAAACGGATTACCCTAGCAACCGTTTTGCATTACCTATATCTCTGCATCAGAACATTGTACAGACATGGCGGTTGGATTTTTTCACTCATGGTACCAAACTGGACTTCCAACATGCTAGTCATGCTAGCAGTGATTAGCTACATGCTAATAGTGATTAGCTAAGTGCTCAAATGGGCTAAGGACTCTATAACAACTACATAGTGACCATCTGTGACAACTACCATCAACCTAGTAACATCATAGCAACCACCCAGGATACCATAGCAACTGCCTAGCAACCAGCCAAAACTCCCTAGCAACTGCCTAGCAACACCTTAGTAACCAACCCAAGTACCTTAGAAACTGCCTAGCAACCACCCAGGTTACCATAGCAACCGCCCTAGCAACCATCATTTGGACCCTAGCAACCACCCGGGGTACCCTAGCAACCACATAGCAACACCTTAGCAACCGCCCCAATTACCCTAGCAACCACCCTGGGTACCTTAGCAACGGCCCTAGCAACCATCATGGGGACCCTAGCAACCGCCCTAGCAACCACCCCGGGTACCCTAGCAACCACATAGCAACACCCTAGCAACCACCCCGATTACCATAGCAACCACCCAGGATACCCTAGCAACGGCCCTAGCAACCATCATGGGGACCCTAGCAACCACCCTAGCAACCACCACGAGTACCCTAGCAACCACATAGCAACACCCTAGCAACCGCCCCAATTACCCTAGCAACCACCCTGGGTACCCTAGCAACGGCCCTAGCAACCATCATGGGGACCATAGCAACTGCCCTAGCAACCATCATGGGGACCCTAGCAACCGCCCTAGCAACCACCCCGGGTACCCTAGCAACCACATAGCAACACCCTAGCAACCACCCCGAGAACCTTAGCAACCACACTGGGACCCTGGCAACCGACCTAGCAACCACCCCATGTACCCTAGCAACCACATAGCAACACCCTAGCAACCACCCTGATTACTCTAGCAACCACCCTGGGTACCCTAGCAACGGCCCTAGCAACCACCCTGAGTACCTTAGCAACCACACTGGGTACCCTAGCAACCACACTAGGTACCCTAGCAACCACCCTGGGTACCCTAGCAATGGCTCCAGCAACCACACCTTAGCAACAGAGGGGCGAGTTTTGCCACTGCAAGCACCACTCACATTTTCTTCAGGAAATGTACATTCTAGTGTTACTATTACTATTCACCTTTACAAAACTTTGGCGCACTACTCCTCCCGCATTTTTTGTCACAGACCCATGAATGAGATGTCAAAACGTGCGGCTTATTGTGGAGAGGTGTGCTATGACTTTTCTAAGCAATAAGATGTACGATATTCGTACAGCAGACGAAGAAAATGTGTAAAAATATCCCATAGACTTAACATTGGAAAAATTATCTGACATCATATCTTTGGATCAGGAAGGCATAGAGGCTTGGGACTGGGCTCTTTTGACTCGGCCTATCAATCAGTCCATATGTAGTGACATAACTACTTCATAGCCACGCCCTAGCAACCACTTTAAGCACCCTAGCAACTGTTTAACTATAATTAAAAGCTGTATCTCAGCAAAATAACTAAATAGAAACACTAGATCTGGCTTTTTGGATTCAGGCTGGCAAATAGTCTTTAAATATCACCCCATAAACTATATAGCCACTCCATAGCAACCATATAGTGCACCCTAGAAACCATATAGCAATATAAAGAACTTATATCACTGCTCCAAAACATCACACAGGCATCATGGGTGGCTACAGGGCGCAGAGTTTTGCCACTGCAAGCACCACTCACATTTTCTTCAGGAAATGTACATTCTAGTGTTACTATTACTATTCTCCCTGATAAAACTTCGGCACGCTACTCCTCCCGCATTTTTTGTCTCAAACCCATGAATGAGGTGTCATATCGTGCGGCTTATTGAGGAGAGGTGTGCTATGACTTTTCTAAGCAATCTGACATACGATATTCGTACAGCGGACGAAGAAAATGTGTAAAAATATCCCATAGACTTAACATTGGAAAAATTATCTGACCTTATTTCTTTGGATCAGAAAGACATAGAGGCTTGGGAGCGGGCTCATTTGACTCGGCCTATCAAGCAGTCCATATGTAGTGACCTAACAAGTTAATATCCATGCCCTAGCAACCACTTTTAGCACCCTAGCAACTGTTTAGCTACATTTAAAAGCTATATATAAGCAAAATAACAATACAGAAACACTGACTCTGGCTTTTTGGATTCAGGCTGGCCAATAGCCTTTAAATAACACCCCATAAACTATATAGCCACACCATAGCAACCATATAGAGCACCCTAGCAACCATATAGCAATATAAAGTACTTATATCACGGCTCCACAACATCACACAGGCATCATGGGTGGCTACAGGGCGCCGAGTTTTGCCACTGCAAGCACCACTCACATTTTCTTCAGGAAATGTACATTCTAGTGTTACTATTACTATTCACCTTGACAAAACTTCGGCACGCTACTCCTCCAGCACTTTTTGTCGCAGACCCATGAATGAGATGTCAAAACGTGCGGCTTATTGTGGAGAGGTGTGCTATGACTTTTCTAAGCAATCAGATGTACGATAATCGTACAGCGGGCGAAGAAAATGTGTAAAAATATCCCATAGACTTAACATTGGAAAAATTATCTGACATCATATCTTTGGATCAGGAAGGCATAGAGGCTTGGGAGTGGGCTCTTTTGACTCGGCCTATCAAGCAGTCCATATGTAGTGACAAAACAACTTCAATGCCACGCCCTAGCAACCACTTTTAGCACCCTAGCAACTGTTTAGCTACATTTAAAAGCTATATATCAGCAAAATAACAATAAAGAGACACTGACTCTGGCTTTTTGGATTCAGCATGGCCTATAGTCTTTAAATAACACCCCATAAACTATATAGCCACACCATAGCAACCATATAGAGCACCCTAGCAACCATATAGCAATATAAAGAGCATATATCTTGGATCCACAACATCACAGAGGCGTCATGGGTGGCTACAGGGCGCAGAGTTTTGCCACTGCAAGCACCACTCACATTTTCTTCAGGAAATGTACATTCTAGTGTTACTATTACTATTCGCCTTGACAAAAGTTTGGCGCGCTACTCCTCCCGCATTTTTTGTCACAGACCCATGAATGAGATGTCAAAACGTGCGGCTTATTGTGGAGAGGTGTGCTATGACTTTTCTAAGCAATCAGATGTACGATATTCCTACAGCGGACGAAGAAAATGTGTAAAAATATCCCATAGACTTAACATTGGAAAAACTATCTGACATCATATCTTTGGCTCAGGAAGGCATAAATGCTTAAGAGTGGGCTCTTTTGACTCGGCCTATCAAGCAGTCCATATGTAGTGACAAAACAACTTCAATGCCACGCCCTAGCAACCACTTTTAGCAACCTAGCAACTGTTTAACAACATTTAAAAGCTATATCTCAGCAATATAACAATATAGAAACACTGGATCTGGATTTTTGGATTCAGGCTGGCAAATAGTCTTTAAATATCACCCCATAAACTATATAGTCACACCATAGCAACAGTAAAGAGCAACCTAGCAACCATATAGCAATATAAAGAACTTATATCACGGCTCCACAACATCCCACAGGCATCATGGGTGGCTACAGGGCGCAGAGTTTTGCCACTGCAAGCACCACTCACATTTTCTTCAGGAAATGTACATTCTAGTTAGTGGTGCTTGCCGGAGGCAAAGCATCACTATTATTATCTCACATACTTATTCTTCTTCTTCTTCTTCTTCTTCTTCTAGATCCGTACAAATTTCGGCGCGTAACTAGTCCCGCAGTTTTTGTCACAGACCAACGAAACAGGCGTCAAATCGTGCGGTCTAATCGGGAATGGTGTGCTATGACTTTTATAAGCGATCGGGCGTACGATGTTCGTCCGGCGGGCGAAAAATCGGGCGATAAATCCCATAGACAATGCATTGCGGCCAACTTTGACGGATCATAGCTCCAAGAGAGAATTTCACAGAAACACGTGAATCACTACATTTGGAGAGGCTATCAGGCTGTGCGAGAACATACCCCGCATTGGGGTATAAGTTGTACCCCTGGGGCGCAATAGCCCCCCAAATTTGCCCCTAATACAAAGTATAGGGAGGGCTACTATGGGAAATTACATAGGGATTTTGTATTGAACATAACTCAGGATCACAGTGTCATAGAGACAAGGGGGTGGGCTCATTTGAATCAGGCAACCAATCAGTCTCTCAGGTTCACTGTGAATCTATCAAGCCACGCCCTAGCAACCATGGAGAGCGCCATAGCAACAAGCTCCATAGACTTCCATTGAAAAAGATAAAATGAATAACTTTGGATACAAGTGTCATAGAAACATGAGGGTGGGCTCGTTTGACTCGGGGCAGCAAATGGCCAATCACGAATCACCTTCAACACTTCATAGCCACGCCCTAGCAACCATTAAGAGCTACCTAGCAACCTAAATCCAAAGATAGATATCTTAACATCTGAAAGACATAGAAGCATGGGGGTTGGTTTATATTGTCAAGCAGCCTTTGAAGTATCAGCATTGGCAACTGCAAGGCCACTCCCTAGCAACCAAACAGAGTACCCTAGCAACCATTTGTCAAGACCTATATCTCTGCATCAGAACATTGTACAGACATGGGGGTTGGTTTATATTGCAAGCAGCCTTTAGAGTATCATCATTGGCAGCTACCAAGCCACTCCCTAGCAACCAAACGGATTACCCTAGCAACCGTTTTGCATGACCTATATCTCTGCATCAGAACATCGTACAGACATGGCGGTTGGATTTGTTGACTCATGGTACCAAACTGGACTTCCAACATGCTAGTCATGCTAGCAGTGATTAGCTACATGCTAATAGGGATTAGCTAAGTGGTCAAATGGGCTAAGAACTCTATAAAAACTACATAGTGACCATCTGTGACAACTACCAACCACCTAGTAACATCATAGCAACCACCCGAGTTACCATAGAAACCGCCCTAGCAACCATCATTTGGACCCTAGCAACCACCCGGGGTACCCTAGCAACCACATAGCAACACCTTAGCAACCGCCCCAATTACCCTAGCAACCACCCTGGGTACCTTAGCAACGGCCCTAGCAACCATCATGGGGACCCTAGCAACCGCCCTAGCAACCACTCCGGGTACCCTAGAAACCACATAGCAACACCCTAGCAACCACCCCGATTACCATAGCAACCACCCAGGGTACCCTAGCAACGGCCCTAGCAACCATCATGGGGACCCTAGCAACCGCCCTAGCAACCACCCCGGGTACCCTAGCAACCACATAGCAACACCCTAGCAACCACCCCGATTACCATAGCAACCACCCAGGGTACCCTAGCAACGGCCCTAGCAACCATCATGGGGACCCTAGCAACCGCCCTAGCAACCAGCCCGGGTACCCTAGCAACCACATAGCAACACCCTAGCAACCGCCCCGATTACCCTAGCAACCACCCTGGGTACCCTAGCAACGGCCCTAGCAACCATCATGGGGACCCTAGCAACCACCCCGAGTACTCTAGCAACCACATAGCAACACCCTAGCAACCACCCTGATTACCCTAGCAACCACCCTGGGTACCCTAGCAACGGCCCTAGCAACCATCATGGGGACCCTAGCAACCGCCCTAGCAACCACCCGGGGTACCCTAGCAACCACATAGCAACACCCTAGCAACCACCCCGATTACCTTAGCAACCACACTGGGACCCTAGCAACCGACCTAGCAACCACCCCAGGTACCATAGCAACCACATAGCAACACCCTAGCAACCACCCCGATTACCCTAGCAACCACCCTGGGTACCCTAGCAACGGCCCTAGCAACCACCCAGAGTACCTTAGCAACCACATTGGGTACCCTAGCAATGGCCCTAGCAACCACACTAGGTACCCTAGCAACCACCCTGGGTACCCTAGCAATGGCCCCAGCAACCACACCTTAGCAACAGAGGGGCGAGTTTTGCCACTGCAAGCACCATTCACATTTTCTTCAGGAAATGTACATTCTAGTTAGTGGTGCTTGCCGGAGGCAAGGCATCACTATTACTATTCGCCTTGACAAAACTTTGGCGCGCTACTCCTCCCGCATTTTTTGTCACAGACCCATGAATGAGATGTCAAAACGTGCGGCTTATTGAGGAGAGGTGTGCTATGACTTTTCTAAGCAATCGGAAGTACAATATTTGTACAGCGGACGAAGAAAATGTGTAAAAATATCCCATAGACTTAACATTGGAAAAACTATCTGACATAATATCTTTGGCTCAGGAAGGCATAAATACTTAAGAGTGGGCTCTTTTGACTTGGCCTATCAAGCAGTCCATATGTAGTGACATAACTACTTCATAGCCAAGCCCTAGCAACCAATTTTAGCACCCTAGCAACCGTTTAACTACATTTAATAGCTGTATCTCAACAAAATAACTACATAGAAACACTGGCTTGGGGTTTTTGGATTCGGGCTGGTAAATAGTCTTTAAATATCACCCCATAAACTATATAGCCACACCATAGCAACCATATAGAGCACCCTAGCAACCATATAGCAATATAAAGTACTTATATCTCGGCTCCACGACATCACACAGGCATCATGGGTGGCAACAGGGCGCCGAGTTTTGCCACTGCAAGCACCACTCACATTTTCTTCAGGAAATGTACATTCTAGTGTTACTATTACTATTCACCTTGACAAAACTTTGGCGCGCTACTCCTCCCGCATTTTTTGTCGCAGACCCATGAATGAGATGTCAAAATGTGCGGCTTATTGAGGAGAGGTGTGCTATGACTTTTCTAAGAAATCGGAAGTACAATATTCGTACAGCGGACGAAGAAATTGTATAAAAATATCCCATAGACTTAACATTGGAAAAAATTATCTGACATCATATCTTTGGATCAGAAAGGCATAGAGGCTTTGGAGTGGGCTCTTTTGACTCAGCCTATCAAACAGTCCATATGTTCTGACATAACTACTTCATAGCCATGACCTAGCAACCAATTTTAGCACCCTAGCAGCTGTTTCACTACATTTAAAGCTGTATCTCAGCAAAATAACTACATAGAAACACTGGCTTGGGCATTTTGGATTCAGGCTGGTAAATAATCTTTAAATATCACCCGATAAACTATATAGCCACACCATAGCAACCATATAGAGTACCCTAGCAACCCTATAGCAATATAAAGAATTTATATCACGGCTCCACAACATCACACAGGCATTATGGGTGGCTACAGGGTGCAGAGTTTTGCCACTGCAAGCACCACTCACATTTTCTTCAGGAAATGTACATTCTAGTTAGTGGTGCTTGCCGGAGGCAAGGCATCACTATTACTATTCGCCTTGACAAAACTTTGGCGCGCTACTCCTCCCGCATTTTTTGTCACAGACCCATGAATGAGATGTCAAAACGTGCGGCTTATTGAGGAGAGGTGTGCTATGACTTTTCTAAGCAATCGGAAGTACAATATTCGTACAGCGGACGAAAAAAATGTGTAAAAATATCCCATAGACTTAACATTGGAAAAACTATCTGACATAATATCTTTGGCTCAGGAAGGCATAAATGCTTAAGAGTGGGCTCTTTTGACTCGGCCTATCAAGCAGTCCATATGTAGTTACAAAACAACTTCAATGCCACACCCTAGCAACCACTTTTAGCAACCTAGCAACTGTTTCACTACATTTAAAGCTGTATCTCAGCAATATAACAATATAGAAACACTGGCTCTGGCTTTTTGGATTTAGGCTGGTAAATAGTCTTTAAATATCACCCCATAAACTATATATCCACATCATACCAACCATATAGAGTACCCTAGCAACCATATAGGAATATAAAGAGCATACAGTGGGGCTCGAAAGTTTGGGCACCCCTTGCAGAATCTGTGAAAATGTGAGTAATTTTCAAAAAATAAGAGAGATCATACTAAATGCATGTTATTTTTTATTTAGTACTGTCCTGAGTAAGATATTGTACATAAAAGATGTTAAAATTTAGTCCACCATACTAAACAATTGCAGAAATTATTAAAATAACCCCACTCAAAAGTTTGGGAACCCTTGGTTCTTAATACTGTGTGCTGTTACCTGATGATCCACGACTGTCTTTCTGGTTTGTGATGGTTGTGCATGAGTCCCTTGTTTGCTCTGAACAGTTAAACTGAGCAGCGTTCTTCAGAAAAATCTTTAAGGTCGTGCAGATTCTTCAGTTTTCCATCATCTTTGCATATTTGAACCCTTTCCAGCAGTGACTTTATGATTTTGAGATACATCTTTTCACACTGAGGACAATTGAGGCACTCAAACACAACTATTAAAAAAGTTTCAAACATTCACTGATGCTCCAGAAGGAAACAAGATGCATTAAGATTTGGGGGGTGAAAACTTTTGAACATGATGAAGATGGCCAAATTTGTCTTATTTTGTTGAATATGATTTTTTTCCCATTTAGTTTTGCCCTTCGTAAGCAGCAGAAGATACTTGTACGTTTCCCGGTACACAAATTAAGTACAATTTACCTTGATCTTCAAATTGCAAATGTTTTCACCCCCAGCTCTTAATGCATCGTGTTTCCTTCTGGAGCATCAGTGAATGTTTGACCCTTTTTTAATAGTTGTGTTTGAGTGCCTCAAATGTCCTCAGTGTGAAAATATGTATCTCAAAATCATACAGTCACTGCTGGAAAGGGTTCAAATATGCAAAGATGATGGAAAACTGAAGAATCTGCACGACCTTAAAGATTTTTCTGAAGAACGCTGCTCAGTTTAACTGTTCAGAGCAAACAAGGGACTCATGCACAACCATCACAAACCAGAAAGACAGTCGTGGATCATCAGGTAACAGCACACAGTATTGAGAACCAAGGGTTCCCAAACTTTTGAGTGGGGTTATTGTAATAATTTCTGCAATTGTTTTGTATGGTGGACTAAATGTTAACATCTTTTATGTACAATATCTTACTCAGGACAGTACTAAATAAAAAATAACATGCATTTAGTATGATCTCTCTTATTTTTTGAAAATTACTCACATTTTCACAGATTCTGCAAGGGGTGCCCAAACTTTCGAGCCCCACTGTATATCTTGGATCCACAACATCACACAGGCGTCATGGGTGGCTACAGGGTGCAGAGTTTTGCCACTGCAAGCACCACTCACATTTTCTTCAGGAAATGTACATTCTAGTTAGTGGTGCTTGCCGGAGGCAAGGCATCACTATTATTATCTCACATACTTATTATTCTTATAATGATTATTATAGATCCGTACAAATTTCGGCGCGTAACTAGTCCCGCAGTTTTTGTCACAGACCAACGAAACAGGCGTCAAATCGTGCGCCCTAATCGGGAATGGTGTGCTATGACTTTTATAAGCGATCGGGCGTACGATGTTCGTCCGGCGGGCGAAAAATCGGGCGATCAAACCCATAGACTTAACATTGGGGTCAACTTTGACGGATCGTAGCTCCGAGAGAGAATTTCGCAGAAACACGTGAATCACTACATTTGGAGAGGCTATCAGGCTGTGCGAGAATATACCCAGCATTGGGGTATAAGTTGTACCCCTGGGGCGCAAGAGCCCCCCAAATTTGCCCCTAATACAAAGTATAGGGAGGGCTACTATGGGAAATTACATAGGGATTTTGTATTGAACATAACTCTAGATCACAGTGTCATAGAGACAAGGGGGTGGGCTCATTTTGATCAGGCAACCAATCAGACTCTCAGGATCATTATGAAGCTATCAAGCCACGCCCTAGCAACCATATAGAGTGCCATAGCAACAAGCTCCATAGACTTCCATTGAAAAAGATAAAATGAATAACTTTGGATAGAAGTGTCATATAAACATGAGGGTGGGCTCGTTTGACTCGGGGCACCAAATGGCCAATCATAAATCACCTTCAACACTTCATAGCCACGCCCTAGCAACCATTTAGAGCACCCTAGCAACCTAAATCCAAAGATAGATATCTTAACATCTGAAAGACATAGAAGCATGGGGTTTGGTTTATATTATCAAGCATCCTTAGGAGTATCATCATTGGCAGCTGCAAGGCCACTCCCTAGCAACCAACCAAAGTACCCTAGCAACCATTTGTCAAGACCTATATCTCTGCATCAGAACATTGTACAGACATGGGGGTTGGTTTATATTGGCAAGCAGCCTTTGGAGTATCATCATTGGCAGCTGTCAAGCCACTCCCTAGCAACTAAACGGAGTACCCTAGCAACCGTTTTGCATGACCTATATCTCTGCATCAGAACATCGTACAGACATGGCGGTTGGTTTTTTGACTCATGCTAGCAAACTGGACTTCCAACATGCTAGTCATGCTAGCAGTGAGAAGCTACATGCTAATAGTGATTAGCTAAGTGCTCAAATGGGCTAAGAACTATATAAAAACTACATAGTGACCATCTGTGACAACTACCAACCACCTAGTAACATCATAGCAACCACCCAGGATACCATAGCAACTGCCTAGCAACCAGCCAAAACACCCTAGCAATCCCCTAGCAACACCTTAGCAACCATCCCAAGTACCTTAGCAACTGCCTAGCAACCACCCAGTTTACCATAGCAACCGTCCTAGCAACCATCATTGGGACCCTAGCAACCACCCCGGTTACCCTAGCAACCACATAGCAACACCCTAGCAACCACCCCGATTACCCTAGCAACCACCCTGGGTACCTTAGCAACGGCCCTAGCAACCATCATGGGGACCATAGCAACCGCCCTAGCAACCACCCCAGGTACCTTAGCAACCACATAGCAACACCCTAGCAACCACCCCGATTACCCTAGCAACCACCTTGGGTACCCTAGCAACGACCCTAGCAACCATCATGGGGACCCTAGCAACCGCCCTAGCAACCACCCCAGGTACCCTAGCAACCACATAGCAACACCCTAGCAACCACCCTGGGTACCCTAGCAACGGCCCTAGCAACCATCATGGGGACCATAGCAACCGCCCTAGCAACCACCCGGGGTACCCTAGCAACCACATAGCAACACCCTAGCAACCACCCTGATTACCCTAGCAACCACCCTGGGTACCCTAGCAACCGACCTAGCAATCACCCCAGGTACCCTAGCAACCACATAGCAACACCCTAGCAACCACCCTGATTACCCTAGCAACCACCCTGGGTACCCTAGCAACGGCCCTAGCAACCACCCAGAGTACCTTAGCAACCACACTGGGTACCCTAGCAATGGCCCTAGCAACCACACTAGGTACCCTAGCAACCACCCTGGGTACCCTAGCAATGGCCCCAGCAACCACACCTTAGCAACAGAGGGGCGAGTTTTGCCACTGCAAGCACCACTCACATTTTCTTCAGGAAATGTACATTCTAGTTAGTGGTGCTTGCCGGAGGCAAAGCATCACTATTACTATTCTCCATACTTATTATTCTTATTCTTATTCTTCTTCCGCCAAAATTTCGGCGCGTAACTAGTCCCGCAGTTTTCGTCACAGACCAACGAAACAGGCGTCAAATCGTGCGGCCTATTCGGGAATGGTGTGCTATGACTTTTATAAGCGATCGGGCGTACGATGTTCGTACACCGTGCGAAATATCGGCCGAAAAATCGCATAGACAATGCATTACGGCCAACTTTGACGGATCGTAGCTCCGAGAGACAATTTCGCAGAAACATGTGAATCACCACATTTGGAGAGGCTATCAGGCTGTGCGAGAACATACCTCGCAGAGGGGTACAAGTTGTACCCCTGGGGGGCTAGAGACCCCCAAAGTTGCCCCATAGACATACTATGGTGCGAGATCGCCCATGAAACAGTGTGTTTTTCCTACTATGGGAAATTACATAGGGATTTTGTATTGAACATAACTCTAGATCACAGTGTCATAAAGACAAGGGGGTGGGCTCATTTTGATCAGGCAACCAATCAGACTCTCAGGATCATTATGAAGCTATCAAGCCACGCCCTAGCAACCATATAGAGTGCCATAGCAACAAGCTCCATAGACTTCCATTGAAAAAGATAAAATGAATAACTTTGGATAGAAGTGTCATAGAAACAAGAGGGTGGGCTCGATTGACTCGGGGCAGCTAACGACCAATCACAAATCCCCTTCAAGATTTCATAGCCACGCCCTAGCAACCATTTAGAGCACCCTAGCAACCCAAAGCATAGAGGGATATCTTAACATCTGAAAGACATAGAAGCATGGGGTTTGGTTTATATTATCAAGCATCCTTAGGAGTATCATCATTGGCAGCTGCAAGGCCACTCCCTAGCAACCAACCAAAGTACCCTAGCAACCATTTGTCAAGACCTATATCTCTGCATCAGAACATTGTACAGACATGGGGGTTGGTTTATATTGGCAAGCAGCCTTTGGAGTATCATCATTGGCAGCTGCCAAGCCACTCCCTAGCAACCAAACGGAGTACCCTAGCAACCGTTTTGCATGAGCTATATCTCTGCATCAAAACATCGTACAGACATGGCGGTTGGTTTTTTTGACTCATGCTACCAAACTGGACTTCCAACATGCTAGTCATGCTAGCAGTGATTAGCTACATGCTAATAGTGATTAGCTAAGTGCTCAAATTTGCCAAGGACTTTATAACAACTACATAGTGACCATCTGTGACAACTAACAACAACCTAGTAACATCATAGCAACCACCCAGGATACCATAGCAGCTGCCTAGCAACCAGCCAAAACTCCCTAGCAACTGCCTAGCAACACCTTAGCAACCAACCCAAGTACCTTAGCAACTGCCTAGCAACCACCCAGGTTACCATAGCAACCACCCGAGTTACCATAGCAACCGCCCTAGCAACCATCATTTGGACCCTAGCAACCACCTGGGGTACCCTAGCAACCACATAGCAACACCTTAGCAACCGCCCCAATTACCCTAGCAACCACCCTGGGTACCTTAGCAACGGCCCTAGCAACCATCATGGGGACCCTAGCAACCGCCCTAGCAACCACCTCGGGTACCCTAGCAACCACATAGCAACACCCTAGCAACCACCCCGATTACCATAGCAACCACCCAGGGTACCCTAGCAACGGCCCTAGCAACCATCATGGGGACCCTAGCAACCACCCCGGGTACCCTAGCAACCACATAGCAACACCCTAGCAACCGCCCCGATTACCCTAGCAACCACACTGGGTACCCTAGCAACGGCCCTAGCGACCATCATGGGGACCCTAGCAACCGCCCTAACAACCACCCCGAGTACCCTAGCAACCACATAGCAACACCCTAGCAACCGCCCCAATTACCCTAGCAACCACCCTGGGTACCCTAGCAACGGCCCTAGCAACCATCATGGGGACCATAGCAACTGCCCTAGCAACCACCCCGGGTACCCTAGCAACCACATAGCAACACCCTAGCAACCATACCGATTACCCTAGCAACCAACCTGGGTAACCTAGCAACGGCCCTAGCAACCATCATGGGGACCCTAGCAACCGCCCTAGCAACCACCCAGGGTACCTTAGCAACCACAAAACAACACCCTAGCAACCTCCCTGATTACCATATAAACCACCCTGAGAACCCTAGCAATGGCCTTAGCAACCGTCCTTAGTACACTAGCAACCACCATAGCAACCACCCAGATTACCCTAGCAACCACCCTAGCAACCTCATTGCAACACCCTAGCAACAGAGGGGCGAGTTTTGCCACTGCAAGCACCACTCACATTTTCTTCAGGAAATGTACATTCTAGTTAGTGGTGCTTGCCGGAGGCAAGGCATCACTATTACTATTCGCCTTGACAAAACTTTGGCGCGCTACTCCTCCCGCATTTTTTGTCACAGACCCATGAATTAGATGTCAAAACGTGCGGCTTATTGAGGAGAGGTGTGCTATGACTTTTCTAAGCAATCGGAAGTACAATATTCGTACAGCGGACGAAGAAAATTTGTAAAAATATCCCATAGACTTAACATTGGAAAAACTATCTGACATAATATCTTTGGCTCAGGAACGCATAAATACTTAAGAGTGGGCTCTTTTGACTTGGCCTATCAAGCAGTCCATATGTAGTGACAAAACAACTTCAATGCCACGCTCTAGCAACCACTTTTAGCAACCTAGCAACTGTTTCACTACATGTAAAGCTGTATCTCAGCAATATAACAATATAGAAACACTGGCTCTGGCTTTTTGGATTTAGGCTGGCAAATAGTCTTTAAATATCACCCCATAAACTATATAGCCACATCATACCAACCATATAGAGTACCCTAGCAACCATATAGGAATATAAAGAGCATACAGTGGGGCTCGAATGTTTGGACACCCCTTGCAGAATCTGTTAAAATGTGAGTAATTTTCAAAAAATAAGAGAGATCATACTAAATGCATGTTATATTTTATTTAGTACTGTCCTGAGTAAGATATTGTACATAAAAGATGTTAACATTTAGTCCTTAAGACAAAAAAAAATGCTGAAATTATTAAAATAACCCCACTCAAAAGTTTGGGAACCCTTGATTCTTAATACTGTGTGCTGTTACCTGATGATCCACGACTGTCTTTCTGGTTTGTGATGGTTGTGCATGAGTACCTTCTTTGCTCTGAACAGTTAAACTGAGCATCGTTCTTCAGAAAAATCTTTAAGGTCGTGCAGATTCTTCAGTTTTCCAGCATCTTTGCATATTTGAACCCTTTCCAGCAGTGACTTTATGATTTTGAGATACATCTTTTCACACTAAGGACAATTGAGGCACTCAAACTCAACTATTAAAAAAGTTTCAAACATTCACTGATGCTCCAGAAGGAAAAACTTTTGAACATGATGAAGATGGTCAAATTTGTCTTATTTTGTTGAATATGATTTTTTTCCCATTTAGTTCTGCCCTTCGTAAGCAGCAGAAGATACTTGTACGTTTCCCGGTACACAAATTAAATACAATTTACCTTGATCTTCAAATTGCAAATGTTTTCACCCCCAGCTCTTAATGCATCGTTTTTCCTTCTGGAGCATCAGTGAATGTTTGAAACTTTTTTAATAGTTGTGTTTGAGTGCCTCAAATGTCCTCAGTGCGAAAATATGTATCTCAAAATCATACAGTCACTGCTGGAAAGGGTTCAAATATGCAAAGATGCTGGAAAACTGAAGAATCTGCACGACCTTAAAGATTTTTCTGAAGAACGCTGCTCAGTTTAACTGTTCAGAGCAAACAAGGGACTCATGCACAACCATCACAAACCAGAAAGACAGTCGTGGATCATCAGGTAACAGCACACAGTATTGAGAACCAAGGGTTCCCAAACTTTTGAGTGGGGTTATTTTAATAATTTCTGCAATTGTTTTGTATGGTGGACTAAATGTTAACATCTTTTATGTACAATATCTTACTCAGGACAGTACTAAATAAAAAATAACATGCATTTAGTATGATCTCTCTTATTTTTTGAAAATTACTCACATTTTCACAGATTCTGCAAGGGGTGCCCAAACTTTCAAGCCCCACTGTATATCTTGGATCCACAACATCACACAGGCGTCATGGGTGGCTACAGGGCGCAGAGTTTTGCCACTGCAAGCACCACTCACATTTTCTTCAGGAAATGTACATTCTAGTGTTACTATTACTATTCGCCTTGACAAAATGTTTGGCGCGCTACTCCTCCCACATTTTTTGTCACAAACCCATGAATGAGATGTCAAAATGTGCGGCTTATTGTGGAGAGGTGTGCTATGACTTTTCTAAGCAATCAGATGTACGATATTCGTACAGCGGACGAAGAAAATGTGTAAAAATATCCCATAGACTTAACATTGGAAAAACTATCTGACATAATATCTTTGGCTCAGGAAGGCATAAATGCTTAAGAGTGGGCTCTTTTGACTCGGCCTATCAAGCAGTCCATATGTAGTGACAAAATAACTTCAATGCCACGCCCTAGCAACCACTTTTAGCAACCTAGCAACTGTTTAACAATATTTAAAAGCTGTATCTCAGCAATATAACAATATTTAAACACTGGCTCTGGCTTTTTGGATTTAGGCTGGCAAATAGTCTTTAAATATCACCCCATAAACTATATAGCCACATCATACCAACCATATAGAGTACCCTAGCAACCATATAGGAATATAAAGAGCATACTGTGGGGCTCGAAAGTTTGGGCACCCCTTGCAGAATCTGTGAAAATGTGAGTAATTTTCAAAAAATAAGAGAGATCATACTAAATGCATGTTATATTTTATTTAGTACTGTCCTGAGTAAGATATTGTACATAAAAGATGTTAACATTTAGTCCTTAAGACAAAAAAAATGCTGAAAATATTAAAATAACCCCACTCAAAAGTTTGCGAACCCTTGGTTCTTAATACTGTGTGCTGTTACCTGATGATCCACGACTGTCTTTCTGGTTTGTGATGGTTGTGCATGAGTCCCTTGTTTGCTCTGAACAGTTAAACTGAGCAGCGTTCTTCAGAAAAATCTTTAAGGTCGTGCAGATTCTTCAGTTTTCCAGCATCTTTGCATATTTGAACCCTTTCCAGCAGTGACTTTATGATTTTGAGATACATCTTTTCACACTAAGGACAATTGAGGCACTCAAACACAACTATTAAAAAAGTTTCAAACATTCACTGATGCTCCAGAAGGAAACAAGATGCATTAAGATTTGGGGGGTGAAAACTTTTGAACATGATGAAGATGGCCAAATTTGTCTTATTTTGTTGAATATGATTTTTTTCCCATTTAGTTCTGCCCTTCGTACGCAGCAGAAGATACTTGTACGTTTCCCGGTACACAATTTAAATACAATTTACCTTGATCTTCAAATTGCAACTGTTTTCACCCCCAGCTCTTAATGCATCGTGTTTCCTTCTGGAGCATCAGTGAATGTTTGACCCTTTTTTAATAGTTGTGTTTGAGTGCCTCAAATGTCCTCAGTGCGAAAATATGTATCTCAAAATCATACAGTCACTGCTGGAAAGGGTTCAAATATGCAAAGATGCTGGAAAACTGAAGAATCTGCACGACCTTAAAGATGTTTCTGAAGAACGCTGCTCAGTTTAACTGTTCAGAGCAAACAAGGGACTCATGCACAACCATCACAAACCAGAAAGACAGTCGTGGATCATCAGGTAAAAGCACACATTATTGAGAACCAAGGGTTCCCAAACTTTTGAGTGGGGTTATTTTAATAATTTCTGCAATTGTTCTGTATGGTGGACTAAATGTTAACATCTTTTATATACAATATCTTACTCAGGACAGTACTAAATTAAATATAACATGCATTTAGTATGATCTCTCTTATTTTTTGAAAATTACTCACATTTTTTTACAGATTCTGCAAGGGGTGCCCAAACTTTCGAGCCCCACTGTATATCTTGGATCCACAACATCACACAGGCGTCATGGGTGGCTACAGGGCGCAGAGTTTTGCCACTGCAAGCACCACTCACATTTTCTTCAGGAAATGTACATTCTAGTTAGTGGTGCTTGCCGGAGGCAAGGCATCACTATTACTATTGTCCATACTTATTATTATTCTTATTCTTCTTCTTCTTATAGATTCCGTACAAAATTTCGGCGCGTAACTCGTCCCGCAGCTTTTGTCACAGACCCATAAAAGAGGCGTCAAATCGTGCGGCCCATTCGGGAATGGTGTGCTATGACTTTTATAAGCGATCGGGTGTACGATGTTCGTACATCGCGAGAAAAATCGGGCGATCAAACCCATAGACTTAACATTGCGGTCAACTTTGACGGATCGTAGCTCCAAGAGAGAATTTCGCAGAAACACGTGAATCACCACATTTGAAGAGGCTATCAAGCTGTGCGAGAACATACCTCGCAGAGGGGTACAAGTTGTACCCCTGGGGGGCTAGAGACCCCCAAAGTTGCCCCATAGACATACTATGGTGCGAGATCGCCCATGAAACACTGTGTTTTTCCTACTATGGGAAATTACATAGGGATTTTGTATTGAACATAACTCAGGGTCACAGTGTCATAGAGACAAGGGGGTGGGCTCATTTGAATCAGGCAACCAATCAGTCTCTCAGGATCACTGTGAATCTATCAAGCCACGCCCTAGCAACCATATAGAGCGCCATAGCAACAAGCTCCATAGACTTCCATTGAAAAAGATCAAATGAATAACTTTGGATAGAAGTGTCATAGAAACATGAGGGTGGGCTCGTTTGAGTCGGGGCAGCAAACGGCCAATCACGAATCACCTTCAGTACATTCTAGCCACGCCCTAGCAACCATTAAGAGCACCCTAGCAACCCAAAGCAAGAAGGGATATCTTCCAATCTGAATGTCATAAAGGCATGGGGGTTGGTTTATATCATTCATATAGGCTAGCAGACTTTGGAGAATAATCATTGGCAGCTGTTAGGCCACTACCTAGCAACCAACCAGAGTACCCTAGCAACCATTTTTCAAGACCTATATCTCTGCATCAGAACATTGTACAGACATGGGAGTTGGTTTATATTGGCAAGCAGCCTTTGGAGTATCATCATTGGCAGCTGCCAAGCCACTCCCTAGCAACCAAATGGATTACCCTAGCAACCGAATTGCATGACCTATATCTCTGCATCAGAACATCGTACAGACATGGCGGTTGGATTTTTTCACTCATGGTACCAAACTGGACTTCCAACATGCTAGTCATGCTAGCAGTGATTAGCTACATGCTAATAGTGATTAGCTAAGTGCTCAAATGGGCTAAGGACTCTATAACAACTACATAGTGACCATCTGTGACAACTACCATCAACCTAGTAACATCATAGCAACCACCCAAGATACCATAGCAACTGCCTAGCAACCAGCCAAAACTCCCTAGCAACTGCCTAGCAACACCTTAGTAACCAACCCAAGTACCTTAGCAACTGCCTAGCAACCACCCAGGTTACCATAGCAACCGCCCTAGCAACCATCATTTGGACCCTAGCAACCACCCGGGGTACCCTAGCAACCACATAGCAACACCTTAGCAACCGCCCCAATTACCCTAGCAACCACCCTGGGTACCTTAGCAACGGCCCTAGCAACCATCATGGGGACCCTAGCAACTGCCCTAGCAACCACCCCGGGTACCCTAGCAACCACATAGCAACACCCTAGCAACCACCCCGATTACCATAGCAACCACCCAGGATACCCTAGCAACGGCCCTAGCAACCGCCCTAGCAACCACCACGAGTACCCTAGCAACCACATAGCAACACCCTAGCAACCGCCCCAATTACCCTAGCAACCACCCTGGGTACCCTAGCAACAGCCCTAGCAACCATCATGGGGACCCTAGCAACCGCCCTAGCAACCACCACGAGTACCCTAGCAACCACATAGCAACACCCTAGCAACCGCCCCAATTACCCTAGCAACCAGCCTGGGTACCCTAGCAACGGCCCTAGCAACCATTATGGGGACCATAGCAACTGCCCTAGCAACCATCCCGGGTACCCTAGCAACCACTTTTAGCACCCTAGCAACTGTTTAACAACATTTAAAAGCTGTATCTCAGCAAAATAACTACATAGAAACACTGGCTTGGGGTTTTTGGATTCAGGCTGGTAAATAATCTTTAAATATCACCCCATAAACTATATAGCCACACCATAGCAACCATATAGAGCAGCCTAGCAACCATATAGCAATATAAATGACTTATATCATGGCTCCACAACATCACACAGGCATCATGGGTGGCTACCGGGCGCCGAGTTTTGCCACTGCAAGCACCACTCACATTTTCTTCAGGAAATGTACATTCTAGTTAGTGGTGCTTGCCGGAGGCAAGGCATCACTATTACTATTCGCCTTGACAAAACTTTGGCGCGCTACTCCTCCCGCATTTTTTGTCACAGACCCATGAATGAGATGTCAAAACGTGCGGCTTATTGAGGAGAGGTGTGCTATGACTTTTCTAAGCAATCTGACATACGATATTCGTACAGCGGACGAAGAAAATGTGTAAAAATATCCCATAGACTTAACATTGGAAAAATTATCTGACCTTATTTCTTTGGATCAGAAAGACATAGAGGCTTGGGAGTGGGCTCATTTGACTCGGCCTATCAAGCAGTCCATATGTAGTGACCTAACAACTTAATATCCATGCCCTAGCAACAACTTTTAGCACCCTAGCAACTGTTTAGCTACATTTAAAAGCTATATATCAGCAAAATAACAATACAGAAACACTGACTCTGGCTTTTTGGATTCAGGCTGGCCAATAGTCTTTAAATAACACCCCATAAACTATATAGCCACACCATAGCAACCATATAGAGCACCCTAGCAACCATATAGCAATATAAAGTACTTATATCATGGCTCCACATCATCACACAGGCATCATGGGTGGCTACAGGGCGCCGAGTTTTGCCACTGCAAGCACCACTCACATTTTCTTCAGGAAATGTACATTCTAGTGTTACTATTACTATTCGCCTTGACAAAACTTTGGCGCGCTACTCCTCCCGCATTTTTTGTCACAGACCCATGAATGGGATGTCAAAACGTGCGGCTTATTGTGGAGAGGTGTGCTATGACTTTTCTGAGCAATCAGATGTACGGTATTCGTACAGCGGACGAAGAAAATGTGTAAAAATATCCCATAGACTTAACATTGGAAAAACTATCTGACATAATATCTTTGGCTCAGGAAGGCATAAATGCTTAAGAGTGGGCTCTTTTGACTCGGCCTATCAAGCAGTCCATATGTAGTGACAAAACAACTTCAATGCCACGCCCTAGCATCCACTTTTAGCAACCTAGCAACTGTTTAACAATATTTAAAAGCTGTATCTCAGCAATATAACAATATAGAAACACTGGCTCTTTGCTTTTTGGATTCAGGTTGGCATATATTCTTTAAAAATCACCCCATAAACTATATAGCCACACCATAGCAACCATATAGTGTACCCTAGCAACCATAAAGCAATATAAAAGCATATATCTTGGATCCACAACATCACACAGGCGTCATGGGTAGCTACAGGGCGCAGAGTTTTGCCACTGCAAGCACCACTCACATTTTCTTCAGGAAATGTACATTCTAGTTAGTGGTGCTTGCCGGAGGCAAGGCATCACTATTATTATCTCACATACTTATTAGTGGTGCTTGCCGGAGGCAAGGCATCACTATTACTATTCTCCATACTTATTATTATTATTCTTATTATTCTTTTTCTTCCGTACAAAACTTCGGCGCGTAACTCGTCCCGCAGTTTTTGTCACAGACCTACAAAAGTGGCGTCAAATCGTGCGGCCTAATCGGGAATGGTGTGCTATGACTTTTATAAGCGATCGGGTGTACGATGTTCGTACAGCGGGCGAAAAATCAGCCGAAAAAATCGCATAGACAATGCATTACGGAAAATTTTGACGGATCGTAGCTTCGAGAGAGAATTTCGCAGAAACACGTGAATCACCACATTTGAAGAGGCTATCAGGCTGTGCGAGATCATACCTCGCAGTGGGGTATAAGTTGTACCCCTGGGGCGCTAGAGCCCCCCAAAGTTGCCCCATAGACATACTACGGTGAGGGATCGCCCATGAAACACTGTGTTTTTCCTACTATGGGAAATTACATAGGGATTTTGTATTGAACATAACTCAGGATCACAGTGTCATAGAGACAAGGGGGTGGGCTCATTTGAATCAGGCAACCAATCAGTCTCTCAGGATCACTTTGAATCTATCAAGCCACGCCCTAGCAACCATAGAGAGCGCTATAGCAACAAGCTCCATAGACTTCCATTGAAAAAGATAAAATGAATAACTTTGGATAGAAGTGTCATAGAAACATGAGGGTGGGCTCGTTTGACTCGGGGCAGCAAATGGCCAATCACGAATCACCTTCAACACTTCATAGCCAAGCCCTAGCAACCATTTGGAGCACCCTAGCGACCCAAAGCATAGAGAGATATCTTCAAATCTGAATATCATAAAGGCATGGGGGTTGGTTTATATCATTCATATAGGCTAGCACACTTTGGAGTATAATCATTGGCAGCTGTTAGGCCCCTACCTAGCAACCAACCAGAGTACCCTAGCAACCATTTTTCAAGACCTATATCTCTGCATCGGAAAATTGTACAGACATGGGATTGGTTTATATTGGCAAGCAGCCTTTGGAGTATCATCACTGGCAGCTGCCAAGCCACTCCCTAGCAACCAAATGGATTACCCTAGCAACCGAATTGCATGACCTATATCTCTGCATCAGAACATCGTACAGACATGGCGGTTGGATTTTTTCACTCGTGGTACCAAACTGGACTTCCAACATGCTAGTCATGCTAGCAGTGATTAGCTACATGCTAATAGTGATTGGCTAAGTGCTCAAATGGGCTAAGGACTCTATAACAACTACATAGTGACCATCTGTGACAACTACCATCAACCTAGTAACATCATAGCAACCACCCAGGATACCATAGCAACTGCCTAGCAACCAGCCAAAACTCCCTAGCAACTGCCTAGCAACACCTTAGCAACCAACCCAAGTACCTTAGCAACTGCCTAGCAACCACCCAGGTTACCATAGCAACCACCCGAGTTACCATAGCAACCGCCCTAGCAACCATCATTTGGACCCTAGCAACCACCCGGGGTACCCTAGCAACCACATAGCAACACCTTAGCAACCGCCCCAATTACCCTAGCAACCACCCTGGGTACCTTAGCAACGGCCCTAGCAACCATCATGGGGACCCTAGCAACCGCCCTAGCAACCACCCCGGGTACCCTAGCAACCACATAGCAACACCCTAGCAACCACCCCGATTACCATAGCAACCACCCAGGGTACCCTAGCAACGGCCCTAGCAACCATCATGGGGACCCTAGCAACCGCCCTAGCAACCACCCCGGGTACCCTAGCAACCACATAGCAACACCCTAGCAACCGCCCCGATTACCCTAGCAACCACCCTGGGTACCCTAGCAACGGCCCTAGCAACCATCATGGGGACCCTAGCAACCGCCCTAGCAACCACCCCGAGTACCCTAGCAACCACATAGCAACACCCTAGCAACCACCCCGATTACCCTAGCAACCACCCTGGGTACCCTAGCAACGGCCCTAGCAACCATCATGGGGACCCTAGCAACCGCCCTAGCAACCACCCGGGGTACCCTAGCAACCACATAGCAACACCCTAGCAACCACCCCGATTACCTTAGCAACCACACTGGGACCCTAGCAACCGACCTAGCAACCACCCCAGGTACCATAGCAACCACATAGCAACACCCTAGCAACCACCCCGATTACCCTAGCAACCACCCTGGGTACCCTAGCAATGGCCCTAGCAACCACCCAGAGTACCTTAGCAACCACACTGGGTACCCTAGCAATGGCCCTAGCAACCACACTAGGTACCCTAGCAACCACCCTGGGTACCCTAGCAATGGCCCCAGCAACCACACCTTAGCAACAGAGGGGCGAGTTTTGCCACTGCAAGCACCACTCACATTTTCTTCAGGAAATGTACATTCTAGTGTTACTATTACTATTCGCTTTGACAAAACTTTGACGCGCTACTCCTCCCGCATTTTTTGTCGCAGACCAATGAATGAGATGTCAAAATGTGCGGCATATTGAGGAGAGGTGTGCTATGACTTTTCTAAGCAATCGGATGTACGATAATCGTACAGCGGGCGAAAAAGTTGCGTGAAAATGTCCCATAGACTTAACATTGGAAAAATTATCTGACATCATATCTTTGGATCTGGAAGGCATAGAAGCTTGGAAGTGGGATCTTTTGAATCGGCCTATCAAACAGTCCATATGTAGTGAAATAACTACTTCATTGCCACGCCATAGCAACCAATTTTAGCTCCCTAGCAACTGTTTAACTACATTTAAAAGCTGTATCTCATCAAAATAACTATATAGAAACACTGGCTTGGGCTTTTTGGGTTGAGGCTGGTAAATAATCTTTAAATATCACTCCATAAATTATATAGCCACACCAAAGCAACCGTATAGAGCACCCTAGCAACCATATAGCAATATAAAGAACTTATATCACGGCTCCACAACATCACACAGGCATTATGGGTGGCTACAGGGCGCAGAGTTTTGCCACTGCAAGCACCACTCACATTTTCTTCAGGAAATGTACATTCTAGTTAGTGGTGCTTGCCGGAGGCAAGGCATCACTATTACTATTCGCCTTGACAAAACTTTGGCGCGCTACTCCTCCCGCATTTTTTGTCACAGACCCATGAATGAGATGTCAAAACGTGCGGCTTATTGAGGAGAGGTGTGCTATGACTTTTCTAAGCAATCTGACATACGATATTCGTACAGCGGACGAAGAAAATGTGTAAAAATATCCCATAGACTTAACATTGGAAAAATTATCTTACCTTATTTCTTTGGATCAGAAAGACATAGAGGCTTGGGAGTGGGCTCATTTGACTCGGCCTATCAAGCAGTCCATATGTAGTGACCTAACAACTTAGTATCCATGCCCTAGCAACCACTTTTAGCACCCTAGCAACTGTTTAGCTACATTTAAAAGCTATATATCAGCAAAATAACAATACAGAAACACTGACTCTGGCTTTTTGGATTCAGGCTGGCCAATAGTCTTTAAATAACACCCCATAAACTATATAGCCACACCATAGCAACCATATAGAGCACCCTAGCAACCATATAGCAATATAAAGTACTTATATCATGGCTCCACATCATCACACAGGCATCATGGGTGGCTACAGGGCGCCGAGTTTTGCCACTGCAAGCACCACTCACATTTTCTTCAGGAAATGTACATTCTAGTTATTATTATTATTCTTACTTCTTCCGTACGAATTTCGGCGCGTAACTAGTCCCGCAGTTTTCGTCACAGACCCGCAAAAGAGGCGTCAAATCGTGCGGCCTATTCGGGAATGGTGTGCTATGACTTTTATAAGCGATCGGGCGTACGATGTTCGTCCGGCGGGCGAAAAATCGGGCGACAAATCCCATAGACAATGCATTGTGGCCAACTTTGACGTATCGTAGCTCCGAGAGAGAATTTCGCAGAAACACGTGAATCACCACATTTGGAGAGGCTATCAGGCTGTGCGAGAACATACCCCGCATTGGGGTATAAGTTGCACCCCTGGGGCGCAAGAGCCCCCCAAATTTGCCCCTAATACAAAGTATAGGGAGGGCAACTATGGGAAATTACATAGGGATTTTGTATTGAACATAACTCTAGATCACAGTGTCATAGAGTCAAGGGGGCGGGCTCATTTGAATCAGGCAACCAATCAGTCTCTCAGGATTACTGTGAATCTATCAAGCCACGCCCTAGCAACCATATAGAGCGCCATAGCAACAAGCTCCATAGACTTCCATTGAAAAAGATAAAATGAATAACTTTGGATAGAAGTGTCATAGAAACATGAGGGTGGGCTCGTTTGACTCGGGGCAGCAAATGGCCAATCACGAATCACCTTCAACACTTCATGGCCACGCCTAGCAACCATTAAGAGCTACCTAGCAACCTAAATCCAAAGATAGATATCTTAACATCTGAAAGACATAGAAGCATGGGGGTTGGTTTATATTGTCAAGCAGCCTTTGAAGTATCAGCATTGGCAGCTGCAAGGCCACTCCCTAGCAACCAAACAGAGTACCCTAGCAACCATTTGTCAAGACCTATATCCCTGCATCAGAACATTGTACAGACATGGGGGTTGGTTTATATTGGCAAGCAGCCTTTGGAGTATCATCATTGGGAGCTGCCAAGCCACTCCCTAGCAACCAAACGGATTACCCTAGCAACCGTTTTGCATGACCTATATCTCTGCATCAGAACATCGTACAGACATGGCGGTTGGATTTTTTGACTCATGGTACCAAACTGGACTTCCAACATGCTAGTCATGCTAGCAGTGATTAGCTACATGCTAATAGTGATTAGCTAAGTGCTCAAATTGGCCAAGGACTTTATAACAACTACATAGTGACCATCTGTGACAACTAACAACAACCTAGTAACATCATAGCAACCACCCAGGATACCATAGCAACTGCCTAGCAACCAGCCAAAACTCCCTAGCAACTGCCTAGCAACACCTTAGCAACCAACCCATGTACCTTAGCAACTGCCTAGCAACCGCCCAAGTTACCATAGCAACCGCCCTAGCAACCACCCAGGGTACACTAGCAACCACATAGCAACACCCTAGCAACAGCCCCAATTACCCTAGCAACCACCCTGGGTACCTTAGCAACGGCCCTAGCAACCATCATGGGGACCCTAGCAACCGACCTAGCAACCACCCCGGGTACCCTAGCAACCACATAGCAACACCCTAGCAACCACCCCGATTACCATAGCAACCACCCAGGGTACCCTAGCAACGGCCCTAGCAACCATCATGGGGACCCTAGCAACCACCCCGGGTACCCTAGCAACCACATAGCAACTCCCTAGCAACCGCCCCGATTACCCTAGCAACCACCCTGGGTACCCTAGCAACGGCCCTAGCAACCATCATGGGGAACCTAGAAACCACCATAGCAACCAACCGGAGTACCCTAGCAACCACATAGCAACCACCCCGATTACCTTAGCAACCACACTGGGTACCCTAGCAACGGCCCTAGCAACCATCATGGGGACCCTAGCAACCGCCTTAGCAACCACCCCGAGTACCCTAGCAACCACATAGCAACACCCTAGCAACCGCCCCAATTACCCTAGCAACCACCCTGGGTACCCTAGCAACGGCCCTAGCAACCATTATGGGGACCATAGCAACTGCCCTAGCAACCATCCCGGGTACCCTAGCAACCACTTTTAGCAACCTAGCAACTGTTTAACAATATTTAAAAGCTGTATCTCAGCAATATAACAATATAGAAAACACTGGCTCTGGCTTTTTGGATTCAGGCTGGCAAATAGTCTTTAAATATCACCCCATAAACTATATAGCCACATCATAGCAACCATGTAGAGTACCCTAGCAACCATATAGGAATATAAAGAGCATATATCTTGGATCCACAACATCACACAGGCGTCATGGGTGGCTACAGGGCGCAGAGTTTTGCCACTGCAAGCACCACTCACATTTTCTTCAGGAAATGTACATTCTAGTTATTATTATTATTCTTCCGTACAAATTTCGGCGCGTAACTAGTCCCGCAGTTTTCGTCACAGACCAACGAAACAGGCGTCAAATCATGCGGCCTATTCGGGAATGGTGTGCTATGACTTTTATAAGCGATCGGGCGTACGATGTTCGTACACCGGGCGAAAAATCGGCCGAAAAATCGCATAGACAACGCATTACGGCCAACTTTGACGGATCGTAGCTCCGAGAGAGAATTTCGCAGAAACATGTGAATCACCAAATTTGGAGAGGCTATCAGGCTGTGCGAGAGCATACCTCGCAGAGGGGTACAAGTTGTACCCCTGGGGGGCTAGAGACCCCCAAAGTTGCCCCATAGACATACTATGGTGCGAGATCGCCCATGAAACACTGTGTTTTTCCTACTATGGGAAATTACATAGGGATTTTTTATTGAACATAACTCTGCATCACAGTGTCATAGAGATAAGCGGGTGGGCTCATTTCAATCAGGCAACCAATCAGACTCTCAGGATCATTATGAAGCTATCAAGCCACGCCCTAGCAACCATAGAGAGCACCATAGCAACAAGATCCATAGACTTCCATTGAAAAAGATCAAATGAATAACTTTGGATAGAAGTGTCATAGAAATATGAGGGTGGGCTCGTTTGACTCGGGGCAGCAAATGGCCAATCACGAATCACCTTCAGCACTTCATAGCCACGCCCTAGCAACCATTTGGAGCTCCCTAGCGACCCAAAGCATAGAGAGATATCTTCAAATCTGAATATCATAAAGGCTTGGGGGTTGGTTTATATCATCTATACTACCAAGCAGACTTCGGAGTATCATCATTGGCAGCTGCCAGGCCACTCCCTAGCAACCAAACACATTACCCTAGCAACCGTTTTGTAAGATCTATATCTCCACATCAGTACATCGTAGAGGCATGGGGGTTGGTTTATATTGGCAAGCAGCCTTTGGAGTATCATCATTGGCAGCTGCCAAGCCACTCCCTAGCAACTAAATGGAGTACCCTAGCAACCGTTTTGCAAGACCTATATCTCTGCATCAGAACATCGTGCAGACATGGCGGTTGTTTTTTTTTTGACTCATGCTAGCACACTGGACTTCCAACATGCTAGTCATGCTAGTAGTGATTAGCTAAATGCTAATAGTGATTAGCTAAGTGCTCAAATGGGCTAAGAACTCTATAAAAACTACATAGTGACCATCAGTGACAACTACCAACCACTAAGTAACATCATAGCAACCACCCAGGATACCATAGCAACTGCCTAGCAACCAGCCAAAACTCCCTAGCAACTGCCTAGCAACACCTTAGCAACCAACCCAAGTACCTTAGCAACTACCTAGCAACCACCCAAGTTACCATAGCAACCGCCCTAGCAACCATCATTTGGACCCTAGCAACCACCCGGCGTACCCTAGCAACCACATAGCAACACCTTAGCAACCGCCCCAATTACCCTAGCAACCACCCTGGGTACCTTAGCAACGGCCCTAGCAACCATCATAAGGACCCTAGCAACCGCCCTAGCAACCACCCCGGGTACCCTAGCAACCACATAGCAACACCCTAGCAACCACCCCGATTACCATAGCAACCACCCAGGGTACCCTAGCAACGGCCCTAGCAACCATCATGGGGACCCTAGCAACCGCCCCGGGTACCCTAGCAACCACATAGCAACACCCTAGCAACCACCCCAATTACCCTAGCAACCACCCTGGGTACCCTAGCAACGGCCCTAGCAACCATCATGGGGTCCATAGCAACTGCCCTAGCAACCACCCCGGGTACCCTAGCAACCATATAGCAACACCCTAGCAACCATACCGATTACCCTAGCAACCACCCTGGGTACCCTAGCAACGGCCCTAGCAACCATCATGGGGACCCTAGCAACCGCCCTAGCAACCACCCAGGGTACCCTAGCAACCACATAACAACACCCTAGCAACCTCCCTGATTACCATATAAACCACCCTGAGAACCCTAGCAACCATAGCAACCACCCAGATTACCCTAGCAACCACACTGGGTACCCTAGCAACCACCCTAGCAACCTCATTGCAACACCCTAGCAACAGAGGGGTGAGTTTTGCCACTGCAAGCACCACTCACATTTTCTTCAGGAAATGTACATTCTAGTTAGTGGTGCTTGCCGGAGGCAAGGCATCACTATTACTATTCGCCTTAACAAAACTTTGGCACGCTACTCCTCCCGCAGTTTTTGTCACAGACCCATGATTGAGGTGTCAAATCGTGCGACTTATTCAGGAGAGGTGTGCTATGACTTTTCTAAGCAATCGGACTTACAATATTCGTACAGCGGGCGAAGAAAATGTGTGAAAATATCCCATAGACTTAACATTGGAAAAATGATCTGACATCATATCTTTGGATCAGAAAGTCGTAGAGGCTTAGAAGAGGGCTCTTTTGACTCATCCTATCAAGCAGTCCATAAGTAGTGACATAACAACTTCATATCTATGCCCTAGCAACCACTTTAAGCACCCTAGCAACTGTTTAACAACATATAAAAGCTATATGTCAGCAAAATTACTATATAGAAACACTGGCTCTGGCTTTCTGGAATCAGGCTGGCCAATAGTCTTTAAATATCACCCCATAAACTATATAGCCACACTATAGCAACCATATAGAGCACATTAGCAACCATATAGCAAAATAAAGTACTTATATCTCGGCTCCACAACATCACACAGGCATCATGGGTGGCTACAGGGCGCCGAGTTTTGCCACTGCAAGCACCACTCACATTTTCTTCAGGAAATGTACATTCTAGTTAGTGGTGCTTGCCGGAGGCAAGGCATCACTATTATTATCTCACATACTTATTATTCTTATAATGATTATTATAGATCCGTACAAATTTCGGCGCGTAACTAGTCCCGCAGTTTTTGTCACAGACCAACGAAACAGGTGTCAAATCGTGCGGCCTAATCGGGAATGGTGTGCTATGACTTTTTTAAGCGATCGGGCGTACGATGTTCGTCCGGCGGGCGAAAAATCGGGCGATCAAACCCATAGACTTAACATTGGGGTCAACTTTGACGGATCGTAGCTCCGAGAGAGAATTTCGCAGAAACACGTGAATCACTACATTTGGAGAGGCTATCAGGCTGTGCGAGAACATACCCAGCATTGGGGTATAAGTTGTACCCCTGGGGCGCAAGAGCCCCCCAAATTTGCCCCTAATACAAAGTATAGGGAGGGCTGCTATGGGAAATTACATAGGGATTTTGTATTGAACATAACTCAGGATCACAGTGTCATAGAGACAAGGGGGTGGGCTCATTTGAATCAGGCAACCAATCAGTCTCTCAGGATCACTGTGAATCTATCAAGCCACGCCCTAGCAACCATAGAGAGCGCCATAGCAACAAGCTCCATAGACTTCCATTGAAAAAGATAAAATGAATAACTTTGGATAGAAGTGTCATAGAAACATGAGGGTGGGCTCGTTTGACTCGGGGCAGCAAACGGCCAATCACGAATCACCTTCAACACTTCATAGCCACGCCCTAGCAACCATTAAGAGCACCCTAGCAACCTAAATCCAAAGAGAGATATCTTAACATCTGAAAGACATAGAAGCATGGGGGTTGGTTTATATTGTCAAGCAACCTTTGGAGTATCATCATTGGCAGCTGTCAGGCCATTCCCTAGCAACCAATCAGTGTACCCTAGCAACCATTTTTCAAGACCTATATCTCTGCATCAGAACATTGTACAGGCATGGGGGTTGGTTTATATTGGCAAGCAGCCTTTGGAGTATCATCATTGGCCACTCCCTAGCAACCAAACGGAGTACCCTAGCAACCATTTTGCATGATCTATATCTCTACATCAGAACATCGTACAGACATGGCGGTTGGATTTTTTGACTCATGGTATCAAACTGGACTTCCAACATGCTAGTCATGCTAGCAGTGATTAGCTACATGCTAATAGGGATTAGCTAAGCGCTCAAATGGGCTAAGGACTCTATAACAACTACATAGTGACCATCTGTGACAACTACCAACAACCTAGTAACATCATAGCAACCACCCAGGATACCATAGCAACTGCCTAGCATCCAGCCAAAACTCCCTAGCAACTGCCTAGCAACACCTTAGCAACCAACCCAAGTACCTTAGCAACTGCCTAGCAACCACCCTAGTAACCATCATTTGGACCCTAGCAACCACCCTGGGTACCCTAGCAACCAAATAGCGACACCCTAGCAACCGCCCCAATTACCCTAACAACCACCCTGGGTACCTTAGCAACGGCCCTAGCAACCATCATGGGGACCCTGTGTATGTACACATCTATCTATCTATCTATCTATCTATCTATCTATCTATCTATCTATAATCTGACTGTTTCTTTTCTATCTACAATCTGTCTGTTTCTAATCTATCTGTCTGTTTCTTATCTATCTATCTATCTATCTATCTATCTATCTATCTATCTATCTATCTATCTATCTATCTATCTATCACTCTGGGTACCCTAGCAACCACATAGCAACACCTTAGCAACCACTCAGGGTACCCTAGCAACCGCATGGCAACACCATAACAACCATCCCAGGTACGCTAGCAACTGCATAGCAACACCCTAGCAACCACTATGGGTACCCTAGCAACCGCATAGCAACACCTTAGCAACCACTCTGTGTACCCAAGCAACTGCATAGCAACACCCTAGCAACCATCCCAGAAACCCTAGCAATCGCATAGCAACACCTTAGCAACCACTCCAGGTACCCTAGCAACCGCATAGTAACACCCTAGCAACCACTCTGGGTACCCTAGCAACCACATAGCAACACCCTAGCAACCACTCTGGGGGACCCTAGCAACTGCATAGCAACACCCTAGCAACCACGGAGGGTACCCTAGCAACCGCATGGCAACACCCTAACAACCATCCCAGGTACCCAAGCAACTGCATAGCAACACCTTAGCAACCACTCTGTGTGCCCTAGCAACTGCATAGCAAGACCCTAGCAATATGAAGATAAAATTATGCCATAATGAATTGCAAGCGCAAGGTAAAATTTGTGAAAGTGTAAATAAGATTGCAAGCGTAAATCAAATTTGCATGCGCAAGATAAGATTTGTAAAGGTGTAAGTCGACTTTCAAGTGTAAGAAAAAAATATTTGCAGCATTTTAGTGTTATTCGTAAGTGTAATTCATGTATTGTGAAACTGCAGCTTCATGCTAACGCAAAATAATAAGGATCTGCATTCTTCTGACTTCCATTTTTCCGCGTGTACACTTTTGGCACTGTTTCAGCGCACAGATGCGGCCAAAAGTACTGCAGGTCTGTGAACATCAATTTGCAAGCGAAAGCAACAGAGTCAAGAACTGCAAAACAGATTAATTGCGTAAAATCAAACTTTGTTTAAAAAATAAACTGCTGCAAACGTCTAAATTACTTGTTGGGTGCGTAGGATAAACGCTCCCGAAATAACCTGGTTTGCACAGTTCGTCTTTCTGCGCTTACAGTTTTGGCACGATTCTATCACTGACTTAGCTTTGCAAGCGTGAAAGAGGAGGGCGGGTCCACCTTCTTCATGTAGCCAATCAAATGAGCTTCTTGCTGACTCTCGATTTACTCTTATCTGATTGGTTCAATTATCGCGCCAGTCACCAGAAGAGAAACAAACTCCTTCGTGAGTGACTTTCTGACTTGGCTCAGCATCTTCCTCGCCGCCGTTATGGTACTTTTAACGCACACACAAATATATAATAATAAACAATTGTTGTAGGCCTATATTAAAATAATTTATAAGTTGTGTAGGCTACTATTAAGCCGACTCCCGCCTCCCGTGTGTTAATACTGCATACTATGACATTCTCGGTGTTAAGAAAAACAGATTCGGCTGGTTTGGCATTTTCATTGAAAGGATGTAGGTCTATATGTTAAGCATCAGCTCAAAATTATGTATATGTTAGGCATCAGCTCAAAGGTCTAAGCATATTAAATGGTATCTGCTTTGAGCTGATGCTAAACTATATAATTAATACATTTTATAGCAAATCTATAATGTGCATGTTGCTAATTGTTATACTGCTGTCTAAATCGTAGGAACTACTAATGAATGCTGTGATGGATAGACTTCACACACGACTGACCCATCTGCTTAATCGGCCACCAGTTGATTTAGATTTTTTGGAGTTTACCTGTTCACAGGAGCTAGTTTTTTTAAGTGCAGTTTCAAGCCAGGAGGATGCAGGATTTCTACATGCTGTAATGAATGGACTTAGAGAGGTTGTGCAGGTGATTGGTGAGATCAACGACAATCACGTGTACAACATTCTAGATTTTGAATCTGGCAAGCTTGGGCGACCAAGAATAGTTTTGTCAGAGGACCGTATTGAGGAACTTATAGCCATGTCTCTACCAGTCCCATGTGTAGCAAAATTGCTGGGAGTGAGCACAAGAACCATACGCCGGAGAATGTCAGAAATAGGATTGTCAGTGAGAGACACATACAGTAGGGTTCAGGATGAAGAGCTAGACACATTAGTCACAGCAGTAAAATCCAGACATCCATATGCTGGATATAGGATGGTGAAGGGTTTGCTGCAGGCTGAGGGTCACAGAGTGCAGTGGGAAAGGATTCGGGCCTCCATGCACAGGGTTGACAGTGCAGGCATCATCTCCAGGCTGACACAGTTGGGATGTGTGGTTCGGCGAACATACTCTGTGCCTAGCCCAGGAGCACTGATGCACATTGATACAAATCATAAGCTCATTCGGTATGTATATACTCATCCTAAATTAGTCAAGGAAATGTTATTAGCTGAACCTTTTTATTTTTTATTTTTCTCCAAAACAGCTACAACATTGTGATCTTCGGGGGCATTGATGGTTTCTCTAGAAAGGTATTTAAATGTGAACAAAGGGCTATTCTGCACGGAAGTCAACTAATTATTACTACCAAACTTGCAACCATTGCTCGAGATCTATAACATGTATATTGCATATTGATGTCTGAATCACATATTGTAAAAAAATGTTTACACAGATCATGTACCTTGGTGTTGCAACCAACAATCTGGCTTCAACAACCCTTTACTACTTCCAGTGCTCAATTGAGAGATTCGGTCTTCCACTCAGGTAAATGTTGGATTTGATTCAATTTGCATTTGGTCTAAACCAGGGGTATTAACGCCTGGTCCAGTCCATTGTCCTGCATTAGCTTGTTTAAGTGCATTTGGTTAAAATTTTAAGTTAAACTTATTTGCAAAGAATGTAATGCATACAGTATTTAACATTTTATTCAAAGTAAAATGTTGTATAGTGTAAACCAATGTTGGTAACACTTTATAATAATGTTCAGTTGTAAGCCATTTATAACTGGTTAGTTAATGAACTTATCATTTACAAAACATTCATAAATAATTAGCAAGTGATATACTAACATTTTATGTATGTTTTATAAATTCTGTTACAAATCATTTACAAGTGATTAGTAAATGATTAACAAATCATTTATGAAACATGACTGCATTCATAAATTATTAATAAGTGATATGTTCATTATTTTATGTATGTTTTGTAGATTCAGTTATAAGTAATTTACAATTGATTAGTTAATGATTACTGTAACTAATCATTTACAAAACATGACTATGTGTTTCATAAATAAATAATACATTAAGTTACATTTATTTGTATGTTTTGCTCACATCAGATTGACTGGTTAAAGACTCATGTGTTTCAGAGAAGACAGCTGTCTATACCCTCACCAATCAGCACTTACACTGCAGTAGCCTACACACTGCAGTGTTCAACACCTGCTATAGATGTGTAAACACATGAATAAGTCATTTACAACACTTTCTGCATCCCCTAATCTAAAGTGTAAACCATTCATCACTTCTAAATGTGTTACACATCATTCATAGATAAGATCCACAGATCTTATGCCTTATTGATTCTTTAAAGGAACCGTATGTAAGATTGTGGCCAAAACTGGTACTGCAATCACTTTCAAAACATCAACATCAGTTGAGGGCTGCAACTTTTAAATGACGATATCCTGGCCGGACTACTGTTGTCAGTCATATAAGTATTTGAAATTAACACGATTTATTAATGTCTAGTGACATATCAGGGCAATTTAATGATTAATTTAAATACATTTCTTACATACAGTTCCTTTAAGTGTAAATCTACGAATGATGTGTAAGACAATTACAAGTGATGATTAGTTTACATGTATGTGTATATAAGCCATTGACAACACTTTTTGCACCCTCTAATAATTGCTACATATATACACAAAAAAACTATTTATTAAATATTTATGAAAAGCATATTCATGTTTTGTAAATTATTAGTTATTATTTTACTAATCACTTGTAATGACTTGTAACAGTTTACAAAATATACATAAAATATTAGTATATCACTTTCTAATCATTTATGAATGTTTTCTAAATGATTAGTTCATCATTAACTAACCACTTAAAAATGACTTACAACTGAATGTTATTATAAAGTGTTTTCCAAATTTTGTGAGATAGTTATTTTTAAGATGTGCTATCTAAATATTTGTTTAGGGTCAGGGGAGATCAAGGGGTTGAAAATGTAGAAGTGGCCCGTATGATGTTTTCAGTTCGAGGTACAGGAAGAAGCAGCTTCATTGCGGGGAAGAGTGTCCACAATCAAAGGTTGTACTGTTGTTATACCTATTTCAAATGTTAATTCAAAAAACAATAATGTCAATATTGTAACATAAAATTTATACATTAACAGAATAGAGAGGCTTTGGAGAGATGTCTGGGTTGCAGCCACAAACATCTACTACAATGTGCTTCATCAACTGGAGGAAGAAGGACAGCTGGATATCTCTAACCGTATGCATCTCTTCTGTTGCCACTACGTGTTTGTTCCACGACTTCAAAATCATCTGGACACTTTCCGTGATGGATGGGACAATCATCCCCTAAGTACAGAAGGAAATCTGACTCCAAATCAGTTGTGGGAGATGGGAGGACATAATTTGTGTCTTCCTGAAAATGATGAGGTGCCAATGTTTTATGATTGTATGTCTGGACATTCCATAGGCGTTAATGGTTTTTATACTGTACAAACCGTATATTCTATCCCCTTACACTGCCCCTATCCCTAAACCTACTCATCACAGGAAACATTCTGCATTCCATAGGCGTTAATGGTTTTTATACTGTACAAACCGTATATTCTATCCCCTTACACTGCCCCTATCCCTAAACCTACTCATCACAGGAAACATTCTGCATTTTTACATTTAAAAAAAAACCACTGCTTAGTATGTTTTTAAAGCCATTTGAAAAATGAGGACCCTCAAAATGTCCTCATAAATCACGTATTTTCCCGAGTGTCCTCATTTGCAGGTGTGTTATCATAAAAATGTCCTCAGTTGTCATGAAAACAAGTACACACACACACACACACACGTCTATATATATATATATATATATATATATATATATATATATATATATATATATATATATATATATATATATATATACATACACACACAAAAACCTTTCAGTGTGTGAGGGTGTGAAGACCTTCTTAAAAAACTTTCACAGTTTAAGACAAATCAGGGACTAAGGCAGAACTATCACAAGAGATATAGTCACATTGACCATCCATCCATTGTTTCTTATTCTCAAAGTAATATTAAGCTTTAAGGGAAGGCATTATTTTCTGAAAGTTCACCAAAATAAAATATGTTTTGTCTCATTCATATAGGGCATCAACATTCCCTTGATTGACTGGGAAAGCAGTGGCCTCCCTGAAGAGCCTGAATCTGGAATCCAGGTACCAGAAATAGAGTGCCCGCTAACTGCAGAGGCATATGGGGAACTTAGGGTTGCAATGGACCCAATGGGGCCATCTGAGTGTTTTGGCCGTGATATTTATATTTCAGTTGTACAGTATGTGCAACAACATTTCAATGTGTATATGTAAAGAATTACAGTTCCAGACAAAGTCTGGTAAAATTAAGTGCTGAAGTGAAGTGGTCAGTGAAATTGTTGGTATTTGACATCTGTGTAATGTCTGAATACACTGTTAATAAAAAATTTTTTTTTGAAAAGTCTTTGAATTTAGAATTTTTTATTTACTTTTTATTTTCAGTTGTAACTCTTTTCTAAATAATGAATTGAACATTCATCATAACATTGACAGAATCACAGATTTTTTTAATGCCATTTACGATTATTTTTATTATTAATGATCTTTTAGAGGTTCTTTTAAGATCAGTCTTTGAACTGAACAGTTTGTTTTTGAATAACATTTTGGTACATTATAGATGTAACTTATGCCAAGTCATGAGATATGAATCACTTCAATTACATCATAACACTGACAAGAATGTTGAACTCGGAAAACAGCTGGATTAGGAAATGTACAGTATTTTACAACGTATGCCATTTAACAATAGTAATTGTTTTCTGAACTTTCGATTATCAGGTGGTGATGTGTTTTCTGTAGAACAATATTTTAACTCAATCTAGTGCATAGTTCGACTAATAAGCAAACTTATGCCAATTCAACCACACCTTTACACTAACCCAAATCCAGTGTCACATGTTGCAATACAGGCCTCCAGATCCATAGAAAACTCATTAAATGTACTGTAGTGACCAGGTAAACGTAGGATTTGGAAACATGTTGATGATCTTGGATGATTAGAACGGATCACTTCAACCTTCATGCCACATGAGGGAAGCTCCCATCCGACCCAGAACTTCACAAGTTGTTGAAGTGTACCTGCACTTGCTTCGAAGCAATAGTAATAATAATATATATTAGTAAATGCATTTGTTACATTTAAAAAAATGTCTTGATTCAACTCAGTCTCACAATATCTATCATACCAATTTCAATGAAACGACGTAGGTACTCTGCAATGCGACATTTAATGTGAAGTGGGTATGTATCCTCATCGTCATCTTCCTCCTCCTCAGCAGGCCATACAATATTATCCAGGATAGTCTTTATTTAATTAAGAATAAACTGAAGAATTATAGATTCAACCAAAATATTTGAATGTAATCCTGTCCAATACTACATAAAATTCATGTTATAATACCTGAGCACAGCATGCAATGTCTGAGTGTCTGGGGAACATCAAAGGGACAGCATCTGGACGTCTTTCAAACCACGTCTGAATTGTTTGATCTGACGAATGGTCCTTCCAAGAACCTATACAACAGAATACAGACCAAATATTTAATTATAGTTTGACTGCTTTTAATTGTGGAGCAAAACAGATGTAGGTAAGATTAAAATATAAAATTACAGCATGATGCAGAAGTCGGTTGAACAGCCAATGTCTATTGTCATTTGTGACACCAGGGAGGTCCCAAGATAGAGCCAAGTCTAGGATGGCTTTCTTGTCTTGATCTGAAATTTTAGCATCTCCCTCAAGCCGTAGGAAACGTTTTCATTGTGAAATTTCAAATATAATTTTAATTGTACAGGTGATTGATAAGTGGTTTAAAATCAAACATTTGCATACCAACTGTATAGTTTCACGATGATCTAGGTCTGGGCAGTCTTGTAGCTGAATAGTGGCTGTTTCAGTTGGTCTTCCTAGTAAAACATGTATTACAGCAGGACTAATCCCTGGTAAACAAGGGCCACCATGGATGAAGGAGTGGCCAACCATCCTCCCAGCCATTAGGAAAAGGTCACTCTCCACTAGAATTTGGGATGTGGAGGGTACAAGATGATCGGGCTCACCCTCAAATAACAAAGTTGTTCCTGTGTTCCCTACAAAATAGATTTGTGAAAGAAAACTTTTGGCCAATAAATTACTACAGTTAAAATTTCAATTCATAAATATTTACTTAGTTATGTTATACAAAATGGCTACAGTAAAGCATTCACATTGGTCTATTATCTTTTTTTGTGTGCAAGTCAATAAACAAGGTCATTGGAATCAACAGTTAACTCACATTGATCATGAAGCCATTTGTCAGTTTTAAAACTGCCGTACTGAGAATATGACGATTCACCCCCTCACCAGTGGCGGCATCACCTGTTAAAGATGACATTAAATAATTAGTTCTCCCAAAATAGTAAAATCTGCATTTTACATTGTAGATGAACTAACCTTTTTTACTAGGTAACAACTTTTCAGAGAACATACCAGACATTTGTTTACTATTTATGGTAATACATTATCAGTGTACTTTTTATATCATGATATTGAGAAAATATTACCTCTGAGGATACAGGAAAATGGCCTAGCCCAGTTGATATTTGGTCGCTTGTAGAAAGAAATTATCTCTCTATCCTGCTCCTCTAGGTCGTCCCTGAGATCTAACATGAAACGCAAGGGTTGTCCCTGTTCTTCAGTACTCAGTAGTTGTTTTCTGTACACATCTGCAGCCATTTTTGGCTCAGTAATCTTCTTCCAATCTGAAGTTATAAGAAAAACTAATTTTGTTTACTGTTTTCAACTTAATGTTTTAACCTATTTAAAACTCAATGTCAATGTCAACCATTATTCTTATTGCATCCACTCAACCTTCTCTTTCAAGAGATGTTCTGGCTACAGCATCCTCATCGCCCCTTCTGCTGGATGGTCCGGCTACAGCATCCTCGCCACCTACTCTCCTGTTGGATGGTCCGGCTACAGCATCCTCGCCACCTACTCTCCTGTTGGGTGGTCCGGCTACCTCTTGCTGTTCAGATGCAGCATCCTCTCCACTTTCACTGCTGTGAGGTGGTCCAGTTACAGCATCATTTGTCCACTCTGAAGAGTTCTCCATTTCTCTAGAGCAACTTGCGGAATAAAACAACAACATGTCATCTATGATGATACAAATATTTAAAAAATTAACCCATCTATGTGTAAACTGTACTTTAACATACTTTTCTACACAGAGACTAGCGTGGAATTCAATCATGTCTTCTGGAAAATAACTTCCACAGACTGGACATTGTTCCTATAAGTAGCAGAACAAATGTTTTAAAATGTGTTCAAAGTAATAACATTAATATTTATACTTGAAGAAGTTTTTTTTTTTTTTTTTACAGACCATGCTAGGTTTGATCTTTTTTTCCTCACTGACATAAATTATGTCCTCATCTGGACTTTCTTCCTGTTACAGAAAAAAAAAAATCTTACTGGGAAATCAAACATTACACATCTACAGTATAGTAGTAAAATAAACTATGATATATCTGTAAACTTTACACAAACTTACTGATGCATTTTCTGAGTCTAGTGCACAATTGTCAATGTGCAGAGCCAAAACTTGAAGTGGCATGGTGACTCCACACTTTTTGCAAACAGATTTGGGCATCTTCTCAAATTCTGCTGAATGTGGGGATAATGGTGTACTGTCTATTGTATCTTGCAGTGGAACTATGTATAGTGTGATCTTTCCATTGCTAGAAGCCACTTTTAAACATTTGGTTGTATAGCCTTCAGACTCGGGTGGCACCACAGTCAACTTTCTTTGTCCGCATCCACCTTGTTATTAAGTACAAGACATGGACCTGATTAGTAATATTTTGAAGTGGAACATTATTAAACATAGAATACATACACTGTAAAAAGGCTTACAACTTTCTGCATGTGTTAAAATATTCCTGCATTATAATATGCTGAATAAAAGATAAACATACTATAGTAATTACTATTGATAGTGCTGTGGAACTTAGCCTCTGTATTTTCTTATAGAATCAAACAACAATCCCCATACCTGCAGCTTTATAGCAAAGCCAACCGCCAGCTAGTTGTTTCATTTTATGGTACTCGTCTTCGAGGATACTGACAATCTTAATCAAGAATCAGAAGGAGTAAGAATGAAGAACAGTCACCAAAAGATTGTATTAAATAAAGTGAAAACTGAGCACATATGCCGAAGTGAGTACACTACCTCTTTGTGAGTAGCATTTTCTGGCAATGACACTACCCTTCGTCCAAGGCCTGCCTGAAGCAACCTAAGCTCTTCTGCCCCCTTAGGAGTTCTGTCAGTATGCTCTGGGAGCAGAAAGAATTGTATGGAGAACGTCCGTATGGATTTGGTTACTTGAAAACGGCGTTTTCCTTGTTTTTTTAAAAACAGTCCAGGAAATGATCTGTCAAAAAAGAAACAGTTGAGGGTGAGGAAAAAAGAAAAAGTCGGAAACACCTCTGAGCTGATTGGTCAAAAGATTCTATTATAAGAAAGATCTGTGAAATACATTTTCAGACATACAGCTGGCATCTCAGTTTTATGGACTGCACCAATAAAGTCTGATCTTCGGTATCTGGAACTTTTGGAGGTTTTTTTGGAGAGACAATTTTTTTTTTTTCACAACATGGCTATAACAAACATTTATTTTGTGTTCCAAATAACAGTGAGTGAATAATGACAGATTTTGCATTACTGTTAATGGTTTTAAAAGTAAAAACTAACCTTTGCATTTCATTGTTGACAGTGGGTGCTGGAGTAGGCCTATTTGTCCCTGTATTAGGAGATCCACTAGGTTTTCCGGAGACAGATGTGACCCCTGTATGTATAAGACCAGGAGCTCCACTTCTAATCGATCCTGGCCGGGAAGGGGTAGGGGTGGCTGCGGGGGTGGGGGTGGGGTTGTGGCGTGCTTCCTCCACACAGTCCAACAAATTTTTAAGAGCATTTTGTAACCTATCTTGCCGGGCCTGCTCCTGAAAAGTAATTAGAGTGGTAGCTGCACTACTACAGTACTCAACCTGCCTTTCTTATTACCTCACACATAATCATAACAGCAGGATCTAAACAACTAACAATGCATACTTTGATAGGGAATATTGCTTTGGGATTGTTGGGATGAGCACTGCATGATATACTGAGAACTAGCTCAATCTGCTGCAGAAAGAATAACGTTAGTAGAATAAATGAGCAATGGACACACACTGTGTTTAAATTATAGATTTGGATATCAGCTCAAAGCTCTAAGCAGATTATATGATATACACCATATAATATGCTTAGACCTTTGAGCTGATGCTTAACATATACATCCTTTCAATGAAAATGCCAAACCAGCCGAATCTGTTTTTCTTAACACCGAGAATGTCATAGTATGCAGTATTAACACACGGGAGGCGGAAGTCGGCTTAATAGTATCCTACACAACTTATAAATTATTTAAATATAGGCCTACAACAATTGTTTATTATTATATATTTGTGTGTGCGTTAAAAGTACCATAACGGCGGCGAGGAAGATGCTGAGCCAAGTCAGAAAGTCACTCACGAAGGAGTTTGTTTCTCTTCTGGTGACTGGCGCGATAATTGAACCAATCAGATAAGAGTAAATCGAGAGTCAGCAAGAAGCTCATTTGATTGGCTACATGAAGAAGGTGGACCCGCCCTCCTCTTTCACGCTTGCAAAGCTAAGTCAGTGATAGAATCGTGCCAAAACTGTAAGCGCAGAAAGACGAACTGTGCAAACCAGGTTATTTCGGGAGCGTTTATCCTACGCACCCAACAAGTAATTTAGACGTTTGCAGCAGTTTATTTTTTAAACAAAGTTTGATTTTACGCAATTAATCTGTTTTGCAGTTCTTGACTCTGTTGCTTTCGCTTGCAAATTGATGTTCACAGACCTGCAGTACTTTTGGCCGCATCTGTGCGCTGAAACAGTGCCAAAAGTGTACACGCGGAAAAATGGAAGTCAGAAGAATGCAGATCCTTATTATTTTGCGTTAGCATGAAGCTGCAGTTTCACAATACATGAATTACACTTACGAATAACACTAAAATGCTGCAAATATTTTTTTCTTACACTTGAAAGTCGACTTACACCTTTACAAATCTTATCTTGCGCATGCAAATTTGATTTACGCTTGCAATCTTATTTACACTTTCACAAATTTTACCTTGCGCTTGCAATTCATTATGGCATAATTTTATCTTCATACTAGCAACCACTACGGGTACCCTAGCAACTGCATAGAGACACCTTAGCAACCACTCTGTGTACCCTAGCAACTGCATAGCAACACCCTAACAACCATCCCAGAAACCCTAGCAATCGCATAGCAACACCTTAGCAACCACTCCGGGTACCCTAGCAACCGCATAGCAACACCCGAGCATCCACTCCGGGGTACCCTAGCAAGCACATAGCAACACCTTAGCAACCACTCAGGGTACCCTAGCAACCACATGGCAACACCCTAGTAACCACTCAGAGTACCCTAGCAACCGCATGGCAACACCCTAGCAACCACTATGGGTTCCCTAGAAACCGCACGGCAACACCTTAGCAACCACTCCGGGTACCCTAGCAACTGCATAGCAATTAATAAACTTTTTAACTTAACTTAAAATTTAATTTAATTTTAAACTTTTTAAACTTTCTGGCCAGGCTTTCTCAAGCCAACTTAAAGTTTGTCTTGACGAACTTTTTTATCTAGTTATTATTATTATCTGATATAGGTTTCAGAAGTGGGTGTGGCAAAATGGCTCTATAGCGCCACCTGGTAAATTTCAACGGAGTATTCCTCGAGCTACGTTTCACATACATGCATGAAAATCGGTACGCACGTGTAACACACCAATACCTACAAAAAAGTCTCTTGGTACAAAATCCAAAACCCAACAGGAAGTAAGTTATTTTGAATTTCCTGTACGATTTTTGTGCAGTTTTTGCCGTATCCATACCTCGTACTTTGACGAACTCCTCCTACAGTTTTAATCGGATTATCTTCAAATTTGGTGAGGGTCATCATAAGACCTTTGTGACGTTAAATTGCGAAGCTTTTAAGTTTTCGTCAAGGGGTGTGTCCCTGGCGGCCTGACAAAATTTGATGTTTCGCCGTGAAACAGGAAGTTGCTTTAACTCAGGCGAGCAATGTCCGATCTGCCCCAAACTTCACACGTATGATGGGTGTTCTGTCCTGAACAAACACCTATGACCAAATTCAGTTATAGTCATAGCGCCACCTGCTGGTAACAGGATGTGACATGGTTAACACAGTTATGGACTCCTTGCAAAATAATAAAAGGCCTCAACAAGGGTTAAATAGGCTGGCAAAATTTTATAAGCATGCTAATACATGCTAACAACATTTAGCTAAGTGCTAAAGCATGCTACTAATGCCGTGAAACAGGAAGTTGCTGTAACTCAGGCAAGCAATGTCCGATCTGCCCCAAACTTCACACGTGTTATGGGTGTTCTGTCCTGAACAAACACCCATGACCAAATGCAGTTATAGTCATAGCGCCGCCTGCTGGTAACAGGAAGTGACATGGTTAACACAGTTATAGACTCCTAGGAACATATTAAAAAGTGCCAACAAGTGTTAAATAAGCTGGCAACATGCTAGTAACCTACTAATACATATTAGCAACAATTAGCTAAGTGCTAAAGCATCATATTATTGCAGTGAAACAGGAAGTTGCTGTAAATCAGGCAAGCAATGTCCAATCTGTCCCCAAACTTCACACGTGTTATGGGTGTTCTGTCCTGAAAAAACACCCATGACCAAATTCAGTAATAGTCATAGCGCTACCTGCTGGTTACAGGAAGTTACATGGTTAACATTGTTATGGACTCCTAGCAACATATTAAAAAGTGTCAACAAGTGTTAAAAAGGCTGGCAACATGCTAGAAACATACCAATACATGCAACACTTAGCTAAATGCTAAAGCATGCTAGTGATGCAGTGAAAAAGGAATTTGCTGTAACTAATGCAAGCAATGACCGATCTGCCCCAAACTTCACACGTTTGACAAGGGTCCTGTCCTAAATAAATCAACATGCCCATATTCGGTTATAGTCATAGCGCCACCTGCTGGCAACAGGAAGTGTCATTTTTAACACTTTTATGCACTATTTGCAACACAGTAAAATATGCCATTGTGTGCTAATCATGCTAGAAATATTTTCAAACATTCTAGCAACACTTCAAAACATCACATGTTTTATAAGAGTACTGGCCTGAACACAACTAAAGGCCAATATTTAATTCTAAGTATAGCGCCGCCTGCTGGCAACAGGAAATGAATTATTTTATACTAACTTAAACATGACTTGTCTGATCTGCCCGAAACTTTGCATGTTTGGTAAGAGTCCTGGCCTGAAGAAATTTACATGTCAATATTCTGATATAATCATAGCGCCACCTGTTGGCAGCAGGAAATGTGGCACAAATATTTACTATTTTATAAGCATATGGCCCAATGTTCACTGTTCCTCCTATGGGCACCGGGTGGTGGTGGTGAGCCCGAGTGCGAGGGCCCTTTTTTATCGCTGCTTGCAGCTTTAATTAGGGCTCAAGTCTGGAGGGAGAGAGCCCTATTGTTTTCCTTAGGATTATTTTTTATTATTATTATTATTTTTTTTAATGTTACGGGGGCTTTTGGGGTCCTTAACATGCTCGAAAACTCTTGAAAATTGGCACACACCTTGGAACCTGCGGCCATTAGGGCCGGGCAGAGACTGATACACGGGCGTGACACAGGGGCTCTACAGCACCCCCTGGAATACTGAGGGCCATATATCATACATACTTGCACGTAGACACATGAAACTCGGTACACATGTAGATCTCATCAAACCAAACAACTTTCGTACTGCATGTCATAGGCTCCGCCCAACAGGAAGTTGGCTATTTAAGGTTTAGTATTCATATTTTTCGTCAAAGTTGTGGGGGCTTTTGGGGCCCTTAACATACTCAAAAACTCTTGAAAATTTGCGCACACTTTGGAATCTGTGGCCTTTAGGAGCCTGCAGAGGCTGGGACCCAGGCGTGGCACAGGGGCTCTACGGCGCCCCCTGGAACACAGTCAGAAATGTTGATGTATAGCTCACACATACTTGCACGTATTCATATTTAACTCAGTACACATATAGATCTCATTGTGCCGAACAACTTTCGTATTGCATGTCATAGGCTCCGCCCAACAGGAAGTCAGCTATTTAGAGTTATGTAAAAAGCGCATGCTCTGGAATTTGAAATACTTGTCATAGGTTTTTTTGCCGATTGCCACCAAACTCGGTCAACATGATCTCAAAACATTGGGGATGAAAAATTGCCAGGGGTTTTTTGATATCTCGAACGGTTTGCTCGTGGCGAGGTGTTGAAATTATGGCGAGAAATGAGAAACAGGACGTGTCTAATACCATCCACATACACTACCTGATTTTAATCAAACTTCATCAGATTATTCGTTGTATGATGTCGATCGCATATATGTGACTATTAGGAGTCAAAGTTATAGCGCCACCAACTGGCAGCAGGAAGTGTGTCATTTTCAAAATGCTTTGAATTCAGCATCTTATTTTTACTCAATTTGCTTCAAACTTCATCAGAATAATGTTAAAACAAAGCCTATATAAATCTGCTGGGCGGATATCGATATCTAAAAATATTGTTGCCGTGGCAACATGTGAAATTGGAAGGGTTTTCAGGTGATTTTGAGGCATATAAACTACTTAGAATTTCACGAAATTCAGAACACATATCAGTATTAGTGACAGCTAGACAATAGCAAAAGCTTTTAAAAGGGCGTGAAGGAGGCACTCTATAGCGCCACCTTTTGTCAAAAGTGGGGGGGTTAGTTTTAGCTACAGACACCAAACTCAGTACATATATTGGTCTTATCAAGACGGACAACTTTCTAATTTACAGTCATCAGCTACGACCCACATGAAGTTGGCTATTTTGACTTGAATATGGATTTTTGGGAAATTTCTGCTGTGAATTAATGCATAGTGCTCAGAGGAGAAGTACACTTGACACACCATACTTTGTCTACATGTTGAAAAAACATTGAGGAACTTAAATTGTGAATGGATTTTGGATAGCTGGAATGGTTTTGCTGTGGTGATTTTTTGAAATGACCGTAAAAAGGGAATCATTAATTGTATTGTATTTTTAAATTGCAGCTTCCAAACACGTCAAAGAATTTTTTCATACAGATGAAAAAGTCATTCTGAGGAAATATGCATAGTTTCACGACTTTACAACACTGTATGGATAACAGAAAATTATAAAAACTGTCAGACATCTCATCTCACTCTGTCCCTCTGTTTGAGTATATGTGCTTAGACTTCCATTGTCTGAGAGAAATAGCGCCCCTACAGGTGCAATTCCCGGACTAAAAAAGGGTTAAACTTAACTTTTAAATCGGTTAAAATACAAATACATACTTAGATTTAATTCAAACTGACAAGCTAAACCAACATATCTGATTATTACCGGCTCAGGGATCATTAATAATTGATGTGTAGTCAGTGATACGTGAGAAATACGAGAGATGAATCACCCCTCTGAGCAGGAGCTTGTGGAATGACGAGCTCAGAAAAAACGAGTTTATTCTTGTTTTATAGCTATTAAAAATACAATTTTACAGCGATATCACACAATTCACCAATTAGAACACACCAAAAGCTAAATTCAGATGTTTTTGAACTGTTTGTGTGAAAATGAAATATTTGTGGCTGCCTATCTGAAATCACCGCTCCGATCAGCGCGTACAGTGTCGAGCTCAAAACTAACGAATTTATTCTTGTTTAAGAGCTTTTTAAAATAAAATATTACCACAAATGCACACAATACACCCATTATAACACAACAAGAGCTAAATGCAGGTGCTTGTGACCCGTTTAAGTGTGAAAGACTATTTGAAACCGCGACGGGCAGAATAACATATCTCTCTCGAGCTGCAGGATTCTGCCTTTTGTCATATGAACGAACACATCACGGACAAGATTATTTCAAAATACATAATAGCTTGGCGAATATAAATGAAATCAGCCACGTGAACATAAACTGTTGAGAAATAAATCTGAAGTGGATCTACTGGATTTGAATATTAAGTGACCGCATTTACCAGCTGCTTCTGTCTTCAGTTTTAATCTATATAAAAAAAGGAAACTCATTCGTCTTGGCTGCTTTTTTTTTATGTGTGTACGTATTTATTTATTTATTTTGCTCTAACAAGAATTAATCTATATTTAATTAAATCAAGTACATTTTATTTTACATTTGATTTGTCCATTTCTGCATCTAAACGCCTAAAAACCTAAAACATGCTCTATTATACTATTGTTAGCAATTTCTTTATCTCCCAATTTATCTGGTGTACACACTTTTATTTTCATAATAAACTTGTTTGTTAGATTATAGACAGTTACAGTGGTCTATAATAAATATTAACGGGTTTTATTCAAGCTGTTTGAATGATTGAAGTAGGCTAATTTTTTTAAATGTAAATCCAAAAAAATAAATTAAATAAATAAAAAACATTGGAAAACAATAACTGTTGTACTTTTTTATACATTTTGTATAATTTCATAGTTTATGCATTATAATTATAAAAACAAAAATAAATTTAGCCACTCACATAGAAATATCTTAGGCCTTATCCTTTTCTGACAATTTTAGGGATTTTTAAAAATCCTAAAAAACCTTATTTGTGCTGCAAATAATAATTTCAAACTCATTTGATACTGACCTCTGACACCCTGTGACATGACATGTATCTGAATTTTCATAATCTCATGGATGTAACAGTAAATCTGTTCAGCTCACAGATCAAGACTAAGCTGCAATGCAAGCAGAACTTTCACAAATGCTTATAAGTCATTAAAGGATTTTATAACACTGTAAAATAATGTCTAATTTGTTAACATTAGCAAATGCATTGATAACACTTCATAATAACGGCACTCATTAGTAAATAGTCAGTTCATGCTTTATAAAGCCATGTCCCAATATTAATAGTCAGTAGTAAGCAGTTTATAAATACAGCTATAAACAGCTTGTTCTTCGTTTATAAGCACATTTATTAAAAAGGAGAGTAAAGGGTCCGTTATCTTCCTATGAAAAATAAAAAAATAAATAAATAAACAAACAACAACACAGATTGATACAGAACTCAGAAATTTTATTGTGGATTTATGATAAAATCAGCCTGTAAATGAATTCATACTCCTCCAAGAAGACACAAGTAGTTCACACCAAACTTTTTCAACATGATGCTAATATACTGAAGATGTTAAATTGCGAATGGGTTTAGGATACTGTAAATGGTGTGGCCATAGCGATTTATTCTATTTCATTCTAACTCTTCATATATATTTTTATATACGTAGAAGTCATCATTTGAAGGAAGCACAGTAAGTCTCATAACTTAATCATGTTCAGGAGTCATCATAAAATTAAAACTATCATAACTTATAAATCAAGCTTGCAATTATTAGTACCAATAATGGCCACCAGATGGAGCTATAGGATTACTTTTAAATAATTATTGTAGAAACGAGTATTATTTAAATCATTTATAGAAATCTTTCAAAGAAAAATAATATGTATTTTATGTATTTTACTGATGAAATGACCCTCACTTAATTAGAATAACATGCTGAAGTATTGTGAAATACTGTATATTAAGAATAGTTCTTTATAGGCTTTATGGACAGATAAGTTTTGAGTGACTCTTGAAGGATCAGCACCACATCCTCTTTTACCACTGTTTAAAGAATTTATCTTACAGATTAGGTGCGAATGAATTTTGGATAGCTTGAATGGTTCTGTCGTGGTGATTTTTTTAAATAACAGTAAAAAAGGAACCAATAAATGTCTTTAATTTAAAAAAGTGCAGCTTCTAAACACTTCAAAAAAATGTACACATAGAAGACAAGTCATTCTGAGGAAATATGCATAGTTTCATGACTATACAACACTATATGGATGATAGAAAATTAAAAAAACTATCATACATCTGATGTCACTCTGTCCCTTTGTCACTGTGGGTAATGTGTGTGTGTGTGTGTGTGTGGGAGAGAGAGAGAGAATGTGTGTGTGTGTGTGCTGAGTTTGTGTGAATGTGTGGGGGAGGGGAGGGGCTGGGTGTCAGAGAGAGAGAGAGAGAGAGAGAGGGAGACTTAATCATCTCCTTAATCACCAGAATTATAGGTCAATAAAATCATTACAAAACACTAATAAATTATTAAGAGAGAGAGAGAGAGAGAGAGAGAGAGAAAGAGAGAAACATCTCAGAGTTAACATCTCTTTAATCACCAGCAGAAAAAAAACTGTAATTTTGTGTTATTGTTGTTGTTTTCATCATTACAGCTTAAAAAATATCTTAGGCCTCATCATTTTCTGTCAGTTTTAGGGACAAAAAAGTTCATTTGTAATCCTAAACCAGTTAATTTAATTAATTTACAGAAAACATTAACTGGAACAGAATTAAGAATTAAAGTGAAGAATTAGGCGTGAAAATATCAGGGAGCATTTAGTCTCCAGCGCCAACATTTTACAGAACTACCACTTTCCTGGAGCCTCCAGAATTACTCGGTGTCAAGTTCTGAGAGATTTAAGATTCCAAAAAATGATTTAATTAGAATACCATTAAGTACTGTGAAATACTATATATTAAGACTTTATATATAGGCTTTATGAACAGATTAGAGTGACTCGTGAAGGACCAGCACCACCTTCTCTTGTCCGATGGTTTGAGGAATATATCTTCCAGAATCTGGGATTAAGATTTATTTATTTTATGAATGAATGCTATATAAATATTGTTCATGTTAACATAGTTAATGTTTATAAATGAAATCTTATTGTAAAGTGTTACTAAAGTTATATATATTTTTCTGTGAATGTGATTTTAAAGTCTAGATGATTCAGATTAACCCTTTAACTGCCGTATCCTTTAAAACCTCACTGCCAGAGGGATATTGTTAATGCATGTGCCTGCTGGGCACAGTTTACCTGATGCCACCGGGGTGGCGTTCGCACTGATGGCTTGAGCCCGCCATCGCTGCTTGCAGCTATATTTAGGGCCCGAGCACCGATAGTGTGAGGACCCTCTTGGAATTGCTCCGTTTATTATTATTAGGGCCCGAGCACCGAGGTGCGAGGACCCTCTTGTATCTGCTTTGTTTATTATTAGGGCCCGAGCACCGATGGTGTGTGGACCCTCTTGGAATTGCTCCATTTATTATTATTATTTTTTTTTTTATTATTATTATTATTATTATTATTATTATTATTATTATTATTATTATTATTATTATTATTATTAGGGCCCGAGCACCGATGGTGTGAGGACCCTCTTGGAATTGCTCCGTTTATTATTATTATTATTATTATTATTATTATTATTATTATTATTATTATTATTCTCTAAGATGAATCGCATTTTTGAGAGCCTAAACATGCTCGAAAAGTCATGAAACTTTGCACACACCTCAGAACTGGCGAAAATTTACGTCTGATATGGGTTTCAGAAGTGGGTGTGGCAAAATGGTTCGACAGCGCCACCTATACACGTTCAACGGTGTGCGCCTCGAGCTACGTTTCACGTACATGTATGAAAATTGGTATACACATGTATCTCTCCAATACCTACAAAAAAGTCTCTTGGAGCAAAATCCGAAACCCAACAGGAAGTCGGTTATTTTTAATTTTATGAGCAAATTTTGTGTCATTTTTGTCATTTCCATGCGTTGTATTTTAACGAACTCCTCCTAGAGATTAATTCAGATCAACACCAAAGTTGGTATGTCTAATCTAAAGGCCTTTGCGATGTTAAATTGCGAAGATTTTGAGTTTTCGTTAAAGGGCGTGTCCGTGGCGGCCTGGCGAATTTCGATGATTCGCCATGAAAAATGAAGTTGCTATAACTCAGACATACAATGTCCAATCTGCCCCAAACTTCACATGTTTGATGAGACTCCGAACCTGAACAGATTGACATGCCCATATTCAGTTATAGTCATAGCGCCACCTATTGGCAACAGGAAGTGACATATTTTACACTGCGACTAACTACTCCTAGAAATTTTATGACATCAATGTCTTTTTTGTGGTCAATCTAATCTAAAGGCCTGTGCGATGTTAAGTTGTGAAGATCTTGAGTTTTCGTTAAGGGGCGTGTCCATGGCGCCGTGACAAAATTCAAAGTCCCGCCATGGGAATAAAAGATGTTATAACTCAGGCATAAAATGTCCGAACTTCCCCAAACTTCACATGTTTGATAAAAGTCCTGGCCTGAACAGATCTGAAGGCCAATATTCCATCGGGTGTGGCAAAATGGCTCGATAGCGCCACCTATACACTTCCAACGGAGTGCACCTCGAGCTATGTTTCACGTACATGTACAAAAATTGGTACACACATGTAACACACCAATACCTACAAAAAGGTCTCTTGGTACGAAATCCTAATCCCAACAGGAAGTCGGTTATTTTGAATTTTCCCTGCAAAATTGGTGTTGTTTTTGCCATTTTCAGGGGTTGTACTTTAACGAACTCCTCCTAGAGATTTATTCAGATCAGCATCAAACTTGGTCAGTTAAATCTAAAGGCCTTTGCGATGTTAAATTGGGAAGATCTTGAGATTTCATTAAAGGGAGTGTCCATGGCGGCCTGACAAATTTCGATGTTTCGCCATGAAAAAGGAAGTTGCTGTAACTCAGACATACAATGTCCAATCTGCCCCAAACTTCACATGTTAGATAAGACTTCTGCCTTTAACCGATCTACATGCACATATTCAATTATAGTCGTGGCGCCACCTGCTGGCAACAGGAAGTGACATATTTTACGCTGAGACAAACTACTCCTAGAGATTTTTTGACATTAATGTAATTTTGTGGTCAGTCTAATCTAAAGGCCTGTGTAATGTTAAATTGTGGCAATCTTGAGTTTTTGTTAAAGAGCGTGTCCATGGCAAAAATGACAAAATTTGATGTCTCGCCACAGCAAGAGAAGTTGTTGTAACTCAGGCATAAAATGTTTGATCTTCCCCAAACTTGACATGTTCGATAAGAGTACAGCCCTGAACACATCTGAAGGCCAATATTCCATTATAATGATAGCGCCACCTGCTGGCAACAGAAAGATTGGCACATATATGGAATAAACTTTGATATATTCCACTTATATTTATGAGTTTAAATGCATATTTCTCACCGTTCACCTATTTACTAAAGCCACTCGCTGCCGGTGAGCCCGGGTGCGAGGGCCCGTTCATCGCTGCTTGCAGCTTTAATTATTATTATTATTATTATTCACCAGAATGAATCGCATTTTTGAGGGCCTAAACATATTCAAAAAGTCATGAAACTTTGCACACACCTCAGAACCGGCGAAAATGTACATCTGATATGGGTTTCAGAAGTGGGTGTGGCAAAATGGCTCGACAGCGCCACCTATACATGTTCAACGGTGTGCGCCTCGAGCTATGTTTCACGTACATGTATGAAAATCGGTACACACATGTAGCTCTCCAATACCTACAAAAAAGTCTCTTAGAGCAAAATTCTAAACCCAACAGGAAGTCGGTTATTTTTAATTTTATGAGCAAATTTTGTGTCATTTTTGCCATTTCCATGAGTTGTATTTTAACAAACTCCTCCTAGAAACTTATTCAGATCAACACCAAATTTGGTATGCCTAATCTAAAGGCCTTTGCGATGTTAAATTGCGAAGATTTTGAGTTTTCGTTAAAGGGCGTGTCCGTGGCGGCCTGGCGAATTTTGATGATTCGCCATGAAAAATGAAGTTGCTATAACTCAGACATACAATGTCCAATGTGCCCAAAACTTCACATGCTTAATAAGACTCCTGACCTGAACATATTTACATGCCCATATTCAGTTATAGTCATAGCGCCACCTATAGGCAACAGGAAGTGACATATTTTACACTTCGACAGACTACTCCTAGAAATTTTTTGACATCAATGTCTTTTTTATGGTCAGTATAATCTAAAGGCCTGTGCAATGTTAAATTGTGAATATCTTGAGTTTTCGTTAAGGGGCGTGTCCATGGCGCCGTGACAAAATTCAAAGTCTCGCCATGGGAATAAAAGATGTTATAACTCAAGCATAAAATGTCCGATCTTCCCCAAACTTCACATGTGTGATAAAAGTCCTGGCCTGAACAGATCTGAAGGCCAATATTCCATCGGGTGTGGCAAAATGGCTCGATAGCGCCACCTGTACACTTTCAACGGAGTGCACCTTGAGCTATGTTTCACGTACATGTACAAAAATTGGTACACACATGTAACACACCAATACCTACAAAAAAAGTCTCTTGGTACGAAATCCTAATCCCAACAGGAAGTCGGTTATTTTGAATTTTCCCTGCAAAATTGGTGTTGTTTTTGCCATTTTCAGGGGTTGTACTTTAACGAACTCCTCCTAGAGATTTATTCAGATGAACACCAAACTTGGTCAGTGTAATCTAAAGCCATTTGCGATGTTAAATTGCGAAGGACTTGAGGTTTCGTTAAAGGGCGTGTCCATGGCGGCCTGACAAATTTCGATGTTTCGCCATGAAAAAGGAAGTTGCTGTAACTCAGACATACAATGTCCAATCTGCCCCAAACTTCACATGTTGGATAAGACTCTTGACCTGAACAGATCTACATGCCAATATTCAGTTATAGTCATAGCGCCACCTATTGGCAACAGGAAGTGGAATATTTTACACTGCGACAAACTACTCCTAGAAATTTTGTGACATCAATGTTATTTTTGTGGTCAGTCTAATCTAAAGACCTGTGTGATGTTTAGTTGTGAAGATCTTGAGTTTTCGTTAAAAGGCGTGTCCATGGCGCCGTGACGAAGTTTGATGTGTCGCCATGGGAATAAAAGATGTTATAACTCAGGCATAAAATGTCCAATCTTGCCCAAACTTCATATGTGTGATAAGGGTCCTAGCCTGAACAGATCTGAAGGCCAATATTCCATTGGGTGTGGCAAAACGGCTCGATAGCGCCACCTATACACTTTCAACTGAGTGCATATACCCTTTCAATGGAGTGCGCCTCAAGCTATGTTTCACGTACATGTACAAAAATCGGTACACACATGTAACACGCCAATATCTACGAAAAAGTTTCTTGGTACGAAATCCGAATCCAAACAGGAAGTCAGTTATTTAGAATGTTCTCTGCAAAATTGGCGTTGTTTTTGCCATTTTCAGGGGTTGTACTTTAACAAACTCCTCCTAGAGATTTGTTCAGATCAACATCAAACTTGGCCAATTAAATCTAAAGGCCGTTGCGATGTTAAATTGCGAAGATCTTGAGGTTTCGTTAAAGTGCATGCCCATGGCGGCCTGACAAATTTCGATGTTTAGCCATGAAAAAGGAAGTTGTTGTAACTTAGACATACAATGGCCAATCTGCCCCAAACTTCACATGTTGGATAAGACTTTTGACCTGAACAGATCTAAATGCCAATATTCAGTTATAGCCATAGCCATCATTATAATGGAATATTGGCCTTCAGATGTGTTCAGGCCAGGACTTTTATCACAAATTTGGGGAAGATCGGACATTTTATGCCTGAGTTACAACAACTTCTTTTCCTGTGGCAAGACATCAAATTTTGTCATAATGCCATGGACACACCCTTTAACAAAAACTCAAGATCTCCATAATTTAACATTGCACAGGCCTTAAGATTAGACTGACCACAAAAAATACATTAATGTCAAAAGATTTCAAGGAGTACTTTGTCACAGCGTAAAACATGTCACATGTTGCCAGCAGGTGGCGCTATGACTATAATTGAATATAGGCATGTAGATCTGTTAAGGGCAGAAGTCTTATCTAACATGCTAAGTTTGGGGCAGATTGGACATTGTATGTCTGAGTTACAGCATTTTCCTTTTTCATGGCGAAACATCGAAATTTGTCAGGCCGCCATGGACACTCCCTTTAACGAAATCTCAAGATCTTCCCAATTTAACTTCGCAAAGGCCTTTAGATTTAACTGACCAAGTTTGATGTTGATCTGAATAAATCTCTAGGAGGAGTTTGTCAAAGTACAACCCCTGAAAATGCCAAAAACAACACCAATTTTCCAGAGATCATTCTAAATAACTGACTTCCTGTTTGGATTCAGATTTCGTACCAAGAGACTTTTTCGTAGATATTGGTGTGTTACATATGTGTACCGATTTTTGTACATGTACGTGAAACATAGCTTGAGGCGCACTCCGTTGAAAGTGTATATGCACTCAGTTGAAAGTGTATAGGTGGCGCTATCGAGCCATTTTGCCACACCCAATGGAATATTGGCATTCAGATCTGTTCAGGCCAGGACCCTTATCACACATGTGAAGTTTGGGCAAGATCGGACATTTTATGCCTGAGTTATAACATCTTTTATTCCCATGGCGACACATCGAACTTCGTCACGGCGCCATGGACACGCCTTTTAACGAAAACTCAAGATCTTCACAACTAAATATCACACAGGTCTATAGATTAGACTGACCACAAAAATACCATTGATGTCATAAAATTTCTAGGAGTAGTTTGTCGCAGTGTAAAATATTTCACTTCCTGTTGCCAATATGTGGCGCTATGACTACAACTGAATATTGGCATGTAGATCTGTTCAGGTCAAGAGTCTAATCCAACATGTGAAGTTTGGTGCAGATTGGACATTGTATGTCTGAGTTACAGCAACTTCCTTTTTCATGGCGAAACATCGAAATTTGTCAGGCCGCCATGGACACGCCCTTTCACGAAACCTCAAGTCCTTCGCAATCGTGTCAAGAGACTTTATTGTAGGTATTGGTGTGTTACATGTGTGTACCAATTTTTGTACATGTACGTGAAACATAGCTCGAGGCGCACTCCGTAGAAAGTGTATAGGTGGCGCTGTTGAGCCATTTTGCCACACCCACTTCTGAAACCCATATCAGCCGTAAATTTTCGCCAGTTCTGAGGTGTGTGCAAAGTTTCATGACTTTTTGAGCATGTTTAGGCTCTCAAAAATGCGATTCATTTTGGAGAATAATAATAATTAAAGCTGCAAGCAGCGATGAACGGGCCCTCGCACCCGGGCTCACCGGCAGCGAGTGGCTTTAGTCAAGAGGTGAACGGTGAGAAATATGCGTTTAAACTCATAAATATAAGTAGAATATATCAACGTTTATTCCATATATGTGCCAATCTTCCTGTTGCCAGCAGGTGGCACTATCATTACAATAGAATATTGGCCTTCAGATGTGTTCAGGGCTGCACTCTTATCGAACATGTGAAGTTTGGGGAAGATCAAACATTTTATGCCTGAGTTACAACAACTTCTCTTGCTGTGGCGAGACATCAAATTTTGTCATTTTTGCCATGGACATGCTCTTTAACAAAAACTCAAGATTGCCACAATTTAACATTACACAGGCCTTTAGATTAGACTGACCAAAAAAATACATTAATGTAAAAAAATATCTAGGAGTAGTTTGTCTCAGCGTAAAATATGTCACTTCCTGTTGCCAGCAGGTGGCGCTATGACTATAATTGAATATGGGCATGTAGATCTGTTAAGGGCAGAAGTCTTATCTAACATGTGAAGTTTGGGGCAGATTGGACATTGTATGTCTGAGTTACAGCAACTTCCTTTTTCATGGCGAAACATCGAAATTTGTCAGGCCGCCTTGGACACTCCCTTTAACGAAATCTCAAGATCTTCCCAATTTAACTTCGCAAAGGCCTTTAGATTTAACTGACCAAGTTTGGTGTTGATTTGAATAAATCTCTAGGAGGAGTTCGTCAAAGTACAACCCCTGAAAATGCCAAAAAAAACACCAATTTTGCAGAGAAAATTCTAAATAACTGACTTCCTGTTTGGATTCGGATTTCGTTCCAAGAGACTTTTTCGTAGATATTGTTGTGTTACATGTGTGTACCGATTTTTGTACATGTGCGTGAAACATAGCTTGAGGCGCACTCCGTTGAAAGTGTATATGCACTCAGTTGAAAGTGTATAGGTGGCGCTATCGAGCCATTTTGCCACAACCAATGGAATTTTGGCCTTCAGATCTGTTCAGGCCAGGACTCTTATCACACATGTGAAGTTTGGGCAAGATCGGACATTTTATGCCTGAGTTATAACATCATTTATTCCCATGGCGACACATCGAACTTCGTCACGGTGCCATGGACACGCCTTTTAACGAAAACTCAAGATCTTCACAACTAAACATCACACAGGTCTTTAGATTAGACTGACCACAAAAATAACATTGATGTCATAAAATTTCTAGGAGTAGTTTGTCGCAGTGTAAAATATTTCACTTCCTGTTGCCAATAGGTGGCGCTAAGACTATAACTGAATATGGGCATGTAAATATGTTCAGGTCAGGAGTCGTATTAAACATGTGAAGTTTTGGGCAGATTGGACATTGTATGTCTGAGTTATAGCAACTTTCTTTTTCACGGCGAAACATCGAAATTTGTCAGGCCGCCACGGACACGCCCTTTAACGAAACCTCAAGTCCTTCGCAATTTAACATTACAAAGGCCGTTAGATTAGGCATATCAACTTTGGTGTTGATCTGAATGAATCTCTAGGAGGAGTTCGATAAAATACAACGCATGGAAATGACAAAAATGACACAAAATTTGCTCATAAAATTAAAAATAACCGACTTCCTGTTGGGTTTGGGATTTTGCTCCAAGAGACTTTTTTGTAGGTATTGGAGAGATACATGTGTATACCAATTTTCATATATGTACGTGAAACGTAGCTCGAGGCGCACACCGTTGAACGTGTGTAGGTGGCGCTGTCGAGCCATTTTGCCACACCCACTTCTGAAACCCATATCAGACGTAAATTTTCGCCAGTTCTGAGGTGTGTGCAAAGTTTCATGACTTTTCGAGCATGTTTAGGCTCTCAAAAATGCGATTCATCTTAGAGAATAATAATAATAATAATAATAATAAACGGAGCAATTCAAAGAGGGTCCTCACACCATCGGTGCTCGGACCCTAATAATTAAAGCTGCAAGCAGCGATGAACGGGCCCTCGCACCCGGGCTCACCGCCAGCGAGAGGCTTTAGTAAATTGGCGAACTGCGAAATATATGTATTTAAAGTCGTGAATATAAGTGGAATATGTAAAAATCATTTATATGTGCTAGTCTTCCTGTTGCCAGCAGGTGCCGCTATCATTATAACGGAATATTGGCCTTCAGATGTGTTTAGGCTAGGACACTTATCAAAAATGTGAAGTTTGGGAAGATTGGACATTTTATGCCTGAGTTACAACAACTTCTCTTCCTGTGGTGTGACATAAAATTTTGTCATGGTACCATGGACACTCCCTTTAACGAAATCTCAAGATCTTCCCAATTTAACATCGCAACGGCCTTTATATTTAACTGACCAAGTTTGATGCTGATCTGAATAAATCTCTAGGAGGAGTTCGTTAAAGTACAACCCCTGAAAATGCCAAAAAAACAACACCAATTTTGCAGAGAACATTCTAAATAACTGACTTCCTGTTTGGATTCGGATTTCGTACCAAGAGACTTTTTCGTAGATATTGGTGTGTTACATGTGTGTACCGATTTTTGTACATGTACGTGAAACATAGCTTGAGGCGCACTCCATTGAAAGTGTTTATGCACTCAGTTGAAAGTGTATAGGTGGCGCTATCGAGCCATTTTGCCACACCCAATGGAATATTGGCCTTCAGATCTGTTCAGGCCAGGACCCTTATCACACATGTGAAGTTTGGGCAAGATCGGACATTTTATGCCTGAGTTATAACATCTTTTATTCCCATGGTGACACATCAAACTTCGTCACAGCGCCATGGACACGCCTTTTAACGAAAACTCAAGATCTTCACAACTAAACATCACACAGGTCTTTAGATTAGACTGACCACAAAAATAACATTGATGTCATAAAATTTCTAGGAGTAGTTTGTCGCAGTGTAAAATATTACACTTCTTGTTGCCAATAGGTGGCGCTATGACTATAACTGAATATTGGCATGTAGATCTGTTCAGGTCAATAATCTTATCCAACATGTGAAGTTTGGGGCAGATTGGACATTGTATGTCTGAGTTACAGCAACTTCCTTTTTCATGGCAAAACATCGAAATTTGTCAGGCCACCATGGACACGCCCTTTAACGAAACCTCAAGTCCTTCGCAATTTAACATCGCAAATGGCTTTAGATTACACTGACCAAGTTTGGTGTTCATCTGAATAAAGCTCTAGGAGGAGTTCGTTAAAGTACAACCCCTGAAAATGGCAAAAACAACACCAATTTTGCAGGGAAAATTCAAAATAACCGACTTCCTGTTGGGATTAGGATTTCGTACCAAGAGACTTTTTTGTAGGTATTGGTGTGTTACATGTGTGTACCAATTTTTGTACATGTACGTGAAACATAGCTCGAGGTGCACTCCGTTGAAAGTGTATAGGTGGCGCTATCGAGCCATTTTGCCACACCCGATGGAATATTGGCCTTCAGATCTGTTCAGGCCAGGACTTTTATCACACATGTGAAGTTTGGGGAAGATCGGACATTTTATGCCTGAGTTATAACATCTTTTATTCCCATGGCGAGACTTTGAATTTTGTCACGGCGCCATGGACACGCCCCTTAACGAAAACTCAAGATCTTCACAATTTAACATTGCACAGGCCTTTAGATTATACTGACCATAAAAAAGACATTGATGTCATAAAATTTCTAGGAGTAGTCTGTCGAAGTGTAAAATATGTCACTTCCTGTTGCCTATAGGTGGCGCTATGACTATAACTGAATATGGGCATGTAAATATGTTCAGGTCAGGAGTCTTATTAAACATGTGAAGTTTTGGGCACATTGGACATTGTATGTCTGAGTTATAGCAACTTCATTTTTCATGGCGAATCATCGAAATTCGCCAGGCCGCCACGGACACGCCCTTTAACGAAAACTCAAAATCTTCGCAATTTAACATCGCAAAGGCCTTTAGATTAGGCATACCAAATTTGGTGTTGATCTAAATAAGTTTCTAGGAGGAGTTCGTTAAAATACAACTCATGGAAATGGCAAAAATGACACAAAATTTGCTCATAATATTAAAAATAACTGACTTCCTGTTGGGTTTAGAATTTTGCTAGTAGTATATATTCTACTGCTTATGTCATGATGATTTATGACTTTGACCTTTGACCTATTGACAGGTTGAACTTCCGGTGACCTTATGATGGATGGGTTGAACTTCCGGAATGAGTTCAGGGGCTAACCTATGACCGTTTCCCACGCATCGATCATGTGGTTTTGACAGAAAGTTTTACCCTATTGACCTAGTTAGTACTAAATTATAGTTTTTGACGGCTAGTTTAAACGGTAAAGGAAACACTCCCCACGCATCAATCATGTGGTTTTGACAGAAAGTTTTACCCTATTGCCCTAGTTAGTTCTAAATCATGGTTTTAGGAAACCCTCCCCATGCATCGATCATATGGTTTTGACAGAAGCTGTTTGAACTTTGTGTCAGTTAGCTTGTTTGAAGTTTGTGCCAGCTAACTTGTTTGAACTTTATCCCAGTTATTATGGCTTCTCCCCCCTCCCATTACATTCCTGAGCAGTGTATAAATGGGATCGGTGTGTTCTACGTTTGTATATAAAACATTCTATAATTTATATGATATAATTAATTATCATGCTAAGGTTGAAAAACATTTCAGTTATTTCACATTCATATATAAAACATTATATAATTTATATAATATAATAATTATCATGCTAAGGTTGAAAACATTTCAGTTATTTCATATATGTGACATTCAGTTATTTCACATTTATATATAAAACATTCTATAATTTATATAATATTTATATAATTTATATAATATAATTAATTATCATGCTAAAGTTGAAAAACATTCTGTTCTTTTAAAAAGGTTATAAAAAGCTTACTAAAACCAACTGTTTTAGTTTTAGATAAAAATTACATAAAACATTCTATCCTTTATATTCTATGCTTTATATAATTTATATAATATAAATTATATAATCTAAAACAATTAAACTATGGTTGTCAAAAAATTATATCCTTTAAAATTATATAATGGAATGCTTACACAATATATCTTACTAAAAAGAATAAAATAAAAATAACACATGTTTGTAAGTCTAGACGGTCTCTGACTTCAGTGATCAAGACATCAGGGACTGAAATTATAATCCTAAAAGTTTAAAAATGTTTTACATTTAATACATTATTAAAAGTTGTAATAGAGTTGTTAAATTATTAAAAGTGGTAAAACAAAAACACTGTTTTTTCTGAATGACCTCACACTGTCTCAAAAAGTAAAGGAGCCGCGTGCGCGTGTCTGTGTCCGTCTATGCGCGCCCCCTCTCCGTCTGAGCTCTGACCCCCTCCTTTGCATACCAGAGTACGCTGAAATCTCACACTAACAAAAGTTGAAAACATGCCTTTAAAAGTATAATATAAATATCTTATTAATCCAATTGTTTTAGTTTTAGATGAATAAAAGTATAAATGAAATGCTTACTGAAACCAATTATTTTAGATAAACAAAATAATAAATAAAATTGTCTTACCTTATTTTAGAGAGAGTTGAAGAAGTAGCTCCTAACACATCATTGTCCATTGATGTCCACTGAACTTCCGGTGACCTTATGATGGATGGGTTGAACTTCCGGAATGAGTTCATGGGCTAACCTATGACCCTTTCACACGCATCGATCATGTGGTTTTGACAGAAAGTTTTACCCTATTGACCTAGTTAGTTATATATTTTGACGGGTAGGTTAAAAAGTATAGGAAACACTCCCCACGCATCGATCATGTGGTTTTGACAGAAATGTGAACTTTGATGAGGCCTAGAACAATTTATAACAATTATTTTCAATAATAATGAAAAAGGTTCAATAACGATGTTCAATGTAAACAAGAATCCGACTCTAATGCGACTGAGCTTGTTTCACATATAATAGTTAGATGATTTATCTAACAATTGAAATTTACGATATGTAAAATATTTCGGCATTCTGCCGAATAAAAAGATCATAAAAAGAAGAACAATTATTAAGACACAACAACTGTTTTCTGGATCGGGCCTAAAAGACAGATGCCTAAAAGTATTGGTGGGGCCAGAATAAAAAATGAATCATCCCCCTTTCACATAAAAATACCACGTATCAACCGTAATTCATTAGCTTAACCGTTGTTTAGTGACACACACACGCAAATAACTGTGTAATAAAAAAAATAAGTGTAATAGTTAGACGAGTTTAAAGTTTAATACATATCTTTGACGTCGATGTTTCGTAGACATAGCAGAAAGATTCACTCTCATACTAAACACTCTCAGAAGGACCGTCATTTAATTCTCTTGATGCAATATTTATTCATGTTTTTCATAAATTCTCTTCATGCAATATCTGACCACACTCTATGCACTTTTTGCAAACTAAACGAAGCAAGATGTCAATGACAAACAGTCAAAAGCTAAAACTGATCACTATAGTGGCTTTTCTATATTTGTTTTAAATGGCTCATGATGATGAAGAATTAGAATTAGAATTGACTTTTCTTTTTTATCTGCAGGTTTTACCAAAGTGTGGAACTTTAAGGCCTCGATCTTTAATGAGTATGCCTCTCTCGGTGCAATAGTCGGATGTGATTCTGCTGTAAAAGTGTAAAACAGCTTGTGCGATTCGTATTTGTGTGATTGATATCAATGTAGTCAAACTATCACTTAAATTCTTAAGCGTCATTTATTTCTATAAACGGCTCTCAAAGAAACGTCTTCACCTAAAACACACACACACAGTCCAACGTACAACATGTGAAACAGCGTCGTCTGCTATCTGAACAAGATGACTAATCTAGCGGAGTAATAAAACCATCATCATTTGAAAACTTTTGTGTATTTATTTGTGTATCACAAATTCTTAGTGAATTGATCTTTTGAATCTTACACATGTGATTCCTGTATAAAAATTATGTTTTAAAGTTAGTCCATAGTCTTTACAAGAGTGTGACAAAATCCAGCCTCAGATACATCCAAAGATACTAAGTAGGAGAATATGAAGTGAAGTGAAGTGACATTCGGCCAAGTATGACCCATACTCAGAATTTGTGCTCTGCATTTAACCCATCCGAAATGCACACACACAGAGCAGTGAACACACACACACACACACTGTGAGCACACACCCGGAGCAGTGGGCAGCCATTTTTTATGCTGCGGCGCCCGGGGAGCAGTTGGGGGTTCGATGCCTTGCTCAAGGGCACCTCAGTCGTGGTATTGAGGGTGGTGAGAGAACTGTACATGCACTCCCCCCACCCACAATTCCTGCCGGCCCAGGACTCGAACCCACAACCCTTCGATTGGGAGTCCGATTCTCTAACCACCAGGCCACGACTTCCCCAACACACTATATCTAACTGTATAGTGTGAAGATTCCATTATCTGTTTATTTTGGGTCAGATGTTATAAGTATTAGTTAATAACAAAAACTTTAAATCAACATAATATTAATCAAATATGGTTAAATTACAGTTTGAAAATGTTTATTTACAACGTGTTGCGTTGTGAGTGAGATGTTAGAGAAATCTGGTTGCACTACGCCTGAAACTTAGTCATCAACATCTAAACTAAAAATTATCATGGTTTAGTTGTATTTTAAAACTCTTTTTTTTTTTCCTTAAAAATTAACTTGTTTAATCGTATTCATATTGATCAGGTTGATATTTGTAGAAATAAGCAAAAAGAACATGTTAATGGCCTTGTGTCAGACTTTGTGAAACTTTAAAGCTAGATTATCATTTGAAAAGTGTAATACAGTATTTGATTTTTACACAATCATTACACATTGAACCATTGAAGGCCTTTTGAAACTTTTGAAGGCCTCACATGTGCAGATTCGCTCGGTTGAAAAATTGTATTTTATTAGCTAAAATCATTGTCTTTATTAATAAATATGTCCTCATGGGTGTAAAATGATCTCTGCCAATGATCTGACTTAATTTATTATCTTTATCTACATGGGGAGGGTAAGTCCAAGGAGGCTTCCGTGTCGTTCCGCCATCTTGAAAAAGAGCAGAGAGGGACAAAAATCACTAGCCTAACTCAAAGTTTCATCATCAACTCTACTATAGTCAACAACCAAATTATGACTTAAAAACGTTTTAAGTATTACATTAAAAAAGCGTCATTGACAAAAATTGTAATTCTGACTTAAAAAGTTGAAATTATGACTATGCGTCATACATTATGAGATGAAAAGTTGAAATGATGACATACTAAATTGAAATTATGATAGATAAAGTAAATATTCCATAGTGAAATTTTCTGAATTCAATATAATTGTATTTGTGAAAATTGTCTTCCCATACCGGGAGTCGAACCCGGGCAGCCTGGATGAAAACCAGGAATCCTAACTGCTAGACCATATGGGGGGCGTTGATACAGTCCTCGGCACATTTGAAAGGCTGCACTGCACGGGACAAAATCCCTCCAAGGGATCATTATATAGGTGGTATAACGGTAGAACATGTACAATTAAACTCGATGATGTGCTATTGGAAGACATGTTGTAATAGATTCTTGACGCATAACAGCTACCGCAGCTGCAACACTCATTTGAAAAAGTGAGTAGATGGGTGAACCGCTAGATGGGTGAAATCTTTAACAAAAAAGCCTCCAAAATCGAGGAGGTCGAAGGGCATGCTTCGTGCTATAGCTCTCCCCAAAGTCATGCGGCCGCCATCAGCTAATGCTAACATTTGAAACTTCTACATGTATTTTGAGTAGATGACCGATAGTATATTCTCAGTAAAGGGTTTCACCCTAGTTCGGGAGATACAAGTAAAAATGATCTTATACGATCTTATACTTATACTTTGAATTAAGACGACGTGTGATTTTTCCTTTGATTTTCCAAATGATACAACTTTGTCTAAATAAGAGCAATGTGAAGTCCTAGGATTTTTGTGACAAACTTTGACAACATGTTTCATGTTGTATGTTGTATGTAACAATCTAAAGTTTTTGGACAGACACTGCTTAACAATAACAACAGTAACAATAATACATAAATCTTCTAAGAAGATAAATAAAAGATATGATTTTAATAAAACTTTAAAGATTTGATTTAAACTTTTAAGGTTATGCTTCTAAATGAAATTAGTGTAAACTCTGGATGTACTCTGGAAAGGCATTAGCAGACTAGATGTACTGCGACATTGTCCCCCGAGACTCATCTGGTCTGTTGCCCTATATCCTGAAGCTTCAGTTCACACTGTAGTTTATCACTGAAGGGTCTGGGGCTATTTGCTTTTTTTTTTTTTTTGGATTGTTGCATAATGAACTACTTCGCCTGTCTGGAAATGTAAGGTGTTTTTATTTAGCTAAAACTTTTTTACATTTTATTAAATTATTTATTTATTTCATTTTTTTTTTTTACATTTTGTTTTCTGTGATGGTCGTTTTTAGGTGTACGGGATAGCTATGGAAAGCCTCCACCATAAAATTGAAACCCAGCTTGGACAAAAAATGCTGATTGAATCTTTTTCATATAAATGAGATTTAAGTACAGTTTACGACCAAGTACAGTTTTTCAACCATCTAAAGTTTTGAACAGGCATTGTTTAATAACAATTATATTTTAGGTCACCGTTAAACAAAATAATTCATATCATACACAAGTCTTCTAAAATATAAATAGAAGATGAGTATGTATTCAAACTTTAAAGATTTAAACAGTCTTTTAATTTTACGATTATGATTTGAAATAAATTTAGTGTGTACAAAACTTTGGCCCTGGAAAGGCGGTAGCAGACTAACATGACATACGCTCTGACACGATGCACAGAGGCTCATCTGTCATCCGATATCCTGAAGTTATCATTATTGTCAAGTAACTTCTTTCTCTGCGCTGATCGGAAGACCCTTATTTCTGGAAGATTCCCAGTTTCTAAATGTTCTCATGGTTGCTCTCTCTGAAGATAGGCCTATGTTATTGTCATTTTCTCACAGATACAACTTAAGAAATTATTGAACATTTCACAGGCGTGAGATGACTTGTGACACTTTAAATTATTTTACATACCCATGATAAATAAAAAAATATACTTTAAGTTCAAGTGGAATTTTTCCACAGACCATCGTTGTAGAATATTTGTTTTTATTTAGACTTTTAATAATTTATTTAAATTTTATTTTTTAAAAGATATCATTTAACCTTTTAAGATTTTCCTTTGAAGTAATTTTAGCCCTAACACAATGTCTCATCCCATCACTGAATACAGTCCTCTGAGTCAGAGACGCTGGTGTGAGAGAGAACCACTTTTTGATTTATGTCTCTTAAGAGCTTCTTGAACATGTAAGTTCAAGAGTTGTAAGTTCCTAAACATGTAAGATGAGTTTTATTCTTTTTACAAGCATTTCAGTAGATTTTTTTAGTAAGATATTACATTAAATTATTGTATATGATGTTATATGTATATTAATCTCACTTTCACCGTGCTCAGGAATGTGGAGTGGGGTCCTGTTTCATATGTCAGAGCTCATATGTGAAGGGGCGCGTACAGACACACACACACACACACACACACACAGACACGTGTGTTTTACTTTTTGACACACATACCGCGCGCCTCCCTATGTTTTGAGACAGTGCTTTGAGAGACATTCAGGAATGACTATATGAATTCAGTTGTGTAAAACAATTTTGAATCCATTCATACATTGCATTTTTGTGGACATCAATGGACAATGATGTGTTAGGAGCTACTTCTTCAACTCTCTCTAAAATAAGGTAAGACAATTTTATTTATTATTTTGTTTATCTAAAATAATTGGTTTCAGTAAGCATTTCATTTATACTTTTATTCATCTAAAACTAAAACAATTGGATTAATAAGATATTTATATTATACTTTTAAAGGCATGTTTTCAACTTTTGTTAGTGTGAGATTTCACCGTACTCTGGTATGCAAAGGAGGGGGTCAGAGCTCAGACGGAGAGGGGGCGCGCATAGACGGACACAGACACGCGCACGCGGCTCCTTTACTTTTTGAGACAGTGTGAGGTCATTCAGAAAAAACAGTGTTTTTGTTTTACCACTTTTAATAATTTAACAACTCTATTACAACTTTTAATAATGTATTAAATGTAAAACATTTTTAAACTTTTAGGATTATAATTTCAGTCCCTGATGTCTTGATCACTGAAGTCAGAGACCGTCTAGACTTACAAACATGTGTTATTTTTATTTTATTCTTTTTAGTAAGATATATTGTGTAAGCATTCCATTATATAATTTTAAAGGATATAATTTTTTGACAACCATAGTTTAATTGTTTTAGATTATATAATTTATATTATATAAATTATATAAAGCATAGAATATAAAGGATTGAATGTTTTATGTAATTTTTATCTAAAACTAAAACAATTGGTTTTAGTAAGCTTTTTATAACCTTTTTAAAAGAACAGAATGTTTTTCAACTTTAGCATGATAATTAATTATATTATATAAATTATATAAATATTATATAAATTATAGAATGTTTTATATATAAATGTGAAATAACTGAATGTCACATATATGAAATAACTGAAATGTTTTCAACCTTAGCATGATAATTATTATATTATATAAATTATATAATGTTTTATATATTAATGTGAAATAACTGAAATGTTTTTCAACCTTAGCATGATAATTAATTATATCATATAAATTATAGAATGTTTTATATACAAACGTATAACACACCGATCCCATTTATACACTGCTCAGGAATGTAATGGGAGGGGGGAGAAGCCATAATAACTGGGATAAAGTTCAAACAAGTTAGCTGGCACAAACTTCAAACAAGCTAACTGACACAAAGTTCAAACAGCTTCTGTCAAAACCATATGATCGATGCATGGGGAGGGTTTCCTTAAACCATGATTTAGAACTAACTAGGGCAATAGGGTAAAACTTTCTGTCAAAACCACATGATCGATGCGTGGGGAGTGTTTCCTTTACCGTTTAAACTAGCCGTCAAAAACTATAATTTAGTACTAACTAGGTCAATAGGGTAAAACTTTCTGTCAAAACCACATGATCGATGCGTGGGAAACGGTCATAGGTTAGCCCCTGAACTCATTCCGGAAGTTCAGCCCATCCATCATAAGGTCACCGGAAGTTCAAACTGTCAAAAGGTTAAAGGTCAAAGTCATAAATCATCAAGACATAAGCAGTAGAATATATACTACTTTTGCTCTAAGAGACTTTTTTGTAGGTATTGGAGAGTTACATGTGTGTACCGATTTTCATACATGTACGTGAAACATAGCTCGAGGCGCACAACGTTGAACATGTATAGGTGGCGCTGTCGAGCCATTTTGCCACACCCACTTCTGAAACCCATATCAGATGTAAATTTTCGCCGGTTCTGAGGTGTGTGCAAAGTTTCATGACTTTTTGAGTATGTTTAGGCCCTCAAAAATGCGATTCATCCTGGAGAAGAATAATAATAATAATTAAAGCTGCAAGCAGCGATGAACGGGCCCTCGCACCCGGGCTCACTGGCAGCGAGTGGCTTTAGTAAATAGGTGAACAGTGAGAAATATGCATTTAAACTCATAAATATAAGTAGAATATATCAATGTTTATTCCATATATGTTCCAATCTTCCTGTTGCCAGCAGGTGGCACTATCATTATAATGGAATATTGGCCTTCAGATGTGTTCAGGGCTGCACTCTTATCGAACATGTGAAGTTTGGGGAAGATCAAACATTTTATGCCTGAGTTACAACAACTTCTCTTGCTGTTGCGAGACATCAAATTTTGTCATTTTTGCCATGGACACGTTCTTTAACAAAAACTCAAGATTGCCACAATTTAACATTACACAGGCCTTTAGATTAGACTGACCACAAAAATACATTAATGTCAAAAAATCTCTAGGAGTAGTTTGTCTCAGCGTAAAATATGTCACTTCCTGTTGCCAGCAGGTGCTCTATGACTATAATTGAATATGGGCATGTAGATCTGTTAAGGGCAGAAGTCTTATCTAACATGCGAAGTTTGGGGCAGATTGGACATTGTATGTCTGAGTTACAGCAACTTCCTTTTTCATGGCGAAACATCGAAATTTGTCAGGCCGCCATGGACACTCCCTTGAACGAAATCTCAAGATCTTCCCAATTTAACATCGCAAAGGCCTTTAGATTTAACTGACCAAGTTTGATGCTGATCTGAATAAATCTCTAGGAGGAGTTCGTTAAAGTACAACCCCTGAAAATGCCAAAAACAACACCAATTTTGCAGAGAACATTCTAAATAACTGACTTCCTGTTTGGATTCGGATTTCGTACCAAGAGACCTTTTCGTAGATATTGGTGTGCTACATGTGTGTACCGATTTTTGTACATGTACGTGAAACATAGCTTGAGGCGCACTCCATTGAAAGTGTATATGCACTCAGTTGAAAGTGTATAGGTGGCGCTATCGAGCCATTTTGCCACACCCAATGGAATATTGGCCTTCAAATCTGTTCAGGCCGGACCCTTATCACACATGTGAAGTTTGGGCAAGATCGGACATTTTATGCCTGAGTTATAACATCTTTTATTCCCTTGGCGACACATCAAACTTCGTCACGGCGCCATGGACACGCCTTTTAACGAAAACTCAAGATCTTCACAACTAAACATCACACAGGTCTTTAGATTAGACTGACCACAAAAATAACATTGATGTCATAAAATTTCTAGGAGTAGTTTGTCGCAGTGTAAAATATTTCACTTCCTGTTTCCAATAGGTGGCGCTATGACTATAACTGAACATTGGCATGTACATCTGTTCAGGTCAAGAGTCTTATCCAACATGTGAAGTTTGGGGCAGATTGGACATTGTATGTCTGAGTTACAGCAACTTCCTTTTTCATGGCGAAACATCGAAATTTGTCAGGCCGCCATGGACACGCCCTTTAACGAAACCTCAAGTCCTTCGCAATTTAACATCGCAAAGGGCTTTAGATTACACTGACCAAGTTTGGTGTTCATCTGAATAAATCTCTAGGAGGAGTTCGTTAAAGTACAACCCCTGAAAATGGCAAAAACAACACCAATTTTGCAGGCAAAATTCAAAATAATCGACTTCTTGTTGGGGTTAGGATTTCGTACCAAGAGACTTTCTTGTAGGTATTGGTGTGTTACATGTGTGTACCAATTTTTTTACATGTACGTGAAACATAGATCGAGGCGCACTCCGTTGAAACTGTATAGGTGGCGCTATCGAGCCATTTTGTCACACCCGATGGAATATTGGCCTTCAGATCTGTTCAGGCCAGGACTTTTATCAAACATGTGAAGTTTGGGGAAGATCGGACATTTTATGCCTGAGTTATAACATCTTTTATTCCCATGGCGAGACTTTGAATTTTGTCACGGCGCCATGGACACGCCCCTTAACGAAAACTCAAGATCTTCACAACTTAACATCGCACAGGTCATTAGATTAGACTGACCACAAAAAAGACATTGATGTCATAAAATTTCTAGGAGTAGTTAGTCGCAGAGTAAAATATGTCACTTCCTGTTGCCAATAGGTGGTGCTATGACTATAACTGAATATGGGCATGTCAATCTGTTCATGTTCGGAGTATTATCAAACATGTGAAGTTTGGGGCAGATTGGACATTGTATGTCCGAGTTATAGCTACTTCATTTTTCATGGCGAATCATCGAAATTCGCCAGGCCGCCACGGACACGCCCTTTAACGAAAACTCAAAATCTTCGCAATTTAACATCGCAAAGGCCTTTAGATTAGGCATACCAACTTTGATGTTGATCTGAATTAATCTCTAGGAAGAGTTCGTTAAAATACAATGACAAAAATGACACAAAATTTGCTTATAAAATTAAAAATAACCGACTTCCTGTTGGGTTTCGGATTTTGCTCCAAGAGACTTTTTTGTAGGTATTGGAGAGATACATGTGTATACCAATTTTCATACATGTACGTGAAACGTAGCTCGAGGCGCACACCGTTGAACGTGTATAGGTGGCGCTGTCGAGCCATTTTGCCACACCCACTTCTGAAACCCATATCAGACGTAAATTTTCGCCAGTTCTGAGGTGTGTGCAAAGTTTCATGACTTTTCGAGCATGTTTAGGCTCTCAAAAATGCGATTCATCTTAGAGAATAATAATAATAATAATAATAATAATAATAATAATAATAATAATAATAATAATAATAATAAACGGAGCAATTCCAAGAGGGTCCTCACACCATCGGTGCTCGGGCCCTATCTAAAGCTGCAAGCAGCGATGAACGGGCCCTCGCACCCGGGCTCACCGGCAGCGAGTGGCTCTAGTAAATAGGTGAATGGTGAGAAATATGCGTTTAAACTCATAAATATAAGTAGAATATATCAATGTTTATTCCATATATGTGCAAATCTTCCTGTTGCCAGCAGGTGGCGCTATGACTATAATGGAATATTGGCCTTCAGATGTGTTCAGGGCTGCACTCTTATCGAACATGTGAAGTTTGGGTAAGATCAAACATTTTATGCCTGAGTTACAACAACTTCTCTTGCTGTGGCGAGACATCAAATTTTGTCATTTTTGCCATGGACACGCTCTTTAACAAAAACTCAAGATTGCCACAATTTAACAGTACACAGGCCTTTAGATTAGACTGACCACAAAAATACATCATTAATGTCAAAATATCTCTAGGAGTAGTTTGTCTCAGCGTAAAATATGTCACTTCCTGTTGCCGGCAGGTGGCGCTATGACTATAATTGAATATGGGCATGTAGATCTGTTAAGGGCAGAAGTCTTATCTAACATTCAAAGTTTGGGGCAGATTGGACATTGTATGTCTGAGTTACAGCAACTTCCTTTTTCATGGCGAAACATCGAAATTTGTCAGGCCGCCATGGACACTCCCTTTAACGAAACCTCAAGATCTTCCCAATTTAACTTCGCAAAGGCCTTTAGATTTAACTGACCAAGTTTGATGTTGATCTGAATAAATCACTAGGAGGAGTTCGTTAAAGTACAACCCCTGAAAATGCCAAAAACAACACCAATTTTGCAGAGAAAATTCTAAATAACTGACTTCCTGTTTGGATTCGGATTTTGTACCAAGAGACTTTTTCGTAGATATTGGTGTGTTACATGTGTGTACCGATTTTTGTACATGTACATGAAACATAGCTTGAGGCGCACTCCGTTAAAAGTGTATATGCACTCTGTTGAAAATGTATAGGTGGCGCTATCGAGCCATTTTGCCACACCAGATGGAATATTGGCCTTCAGATCTGTTCAGGCCAGGACTTTTATCACACATGTGAAGTTTTGGGAAGATCGGACATTTTATGCCTGAGTTATAACATCTTTTATTCCCATGGCGAGACTTTGATGTTTGTCACGGCGCCATGGACACGCCCCTTAACGAAAACTCAAAATCTTCGCAATTTAACATCGCAAAGGCCTTTAGAATAGGCATACCAAATTTGGTGTTGATCTGAATAAGTTTCTAGGAGCAGTTCGTTAAAATACAACTCATGGAAATGGCAAAAATGACACAAAATTTGCTCATAATATTAAAAATAACTGACTTCCTGTTGGGTTTAGAATTTTGCTCTAAGAGACTTTTTTGTAGGTATTGGAGAGTTACATGTGTGTACCGATTTTCATACATGTACGTGAAACATAGCTCAAGGCGCACACCTTTGAACATATATAGGTGGCGCTGTCGAGCCATTTTGCCACACCCACTTCTGAAACCCATATCAGATGTACATTTTCGCCGGTTCTGAGGTGTGTGCAAAGTTTCATGACTTTTTGAGTATGTTTAGGCCCTCAAAAATGTGATTCATTCTGGAGAATAATAATAATAATAATAATAATAATAATAATAATAATAATAATAATAATAATAATAAACGGAGCAATTCCAAGAGCGTCCTCACACCATCGGTGCTCGGGCCCTAATTAAAGCTGCAAGCAGCGATGAACGGGCCCTCGCACCCGGGCTCACCGCCAGCGAGTGGCTTTAGTAAAATGGCGAACGGCGAGATTTATGCATTTAAAGTCGTAAATATAAGTGGAATATGTCAAAATCATTTATATGTGCCAGTCTTCCTGGTGCCAGCAGGTGGTGCTATCATTATAATGGAATATTGGCCTTCAGATGTGTTTAGGCCAGGACTCTTATCACAAATGTGAAGTTTGGGGAAGATCGGACATTTTATGCCTGAGTTACAACAACTTCTTTTCCTGTGGCGAGACATCAAATTTTGTCATGGTGCCATGGACACACCCTTTAACAAAAACTCAAGATCTCCATAATTTAACATTGCACAGGCCTTAAGATTAGACTGACCACAAGAAATACATTAATGTCAAAAGATTTCTAGGAGTACCTTGTCACAGCGTAAAATATGCCACTTCCTGTTGCCAGCAGGTGGCGCTATGACTATAAGTGAATATGGGCATGTGGATCTGTTAAGGGCAGAAGTCTTATCTAACATGCGAAGTTTGGGGCAGATTGGACATTGTATGTCTGAATTACAGCAGCTTCCTTTTTCATGGCGAAACATTGAAATTTGTCAGGCCGCCATGGACACGCCCTTTAACGAAATCTCAAGATCTTCCCAATTTAACTTCGCAAAGGCCTTTAGATTTAACTGACCAAGTTTGATGGTGATCTGAATAAATCTCTAGGAGGAGTGCGTTAAAGTACAACCCCTGAAAATGCCAAAAACAACACCAATTTTGCAGAGAACATTCTAAATAACTGACTTCCTGTTTGGATTCGGATTTCGTACCAAGAGACTTTTTTGTAGATATTGGTGTGTTACATGTGTGTACCAATTTTTGTACATGTACGTGAAACATAGCTTGAGGCGCACTCCGTTGAAAGTGTATATGCACTCAGTTGAAAGTGTAAAGGTGGCGCTATCGAGCCATTTTGCCACACCCAATGGAATATTAGCCTTCAGATCTGTTCAGGCCAGGACCCTTATCACACATGTGAAGTTTGGGCAAGATCGGACATTTTATGCCTGAGTTATAACATCTTTTATTCCCATGGCGACACATCGAACTTCGTCACGGCGCCATGGACATGCCTTTTAACGAAAACTCAATATCTTCACAACTAAACATCACACAGGTCTTAAGATTAGACTGACCAAAAAAATACCATTGATTTCATAAAATTTCTAGGAGTAGTTTGTCGCAGTGTAAAATATTTCACTTCCTGTTGCCAATAGGTGGCGCTATGACTATAACTGAATATTGGCATGTAGATCTGTTCAGGTCAGAAGTATTATCTAACATGTGAAGTTTGGGGCTGATTGGACATTGTATGTCTAAGTTACAGCAGCTTCCTTTTTCATGGCGAAACATCAAAATTTGCCAGGCCGCCATGGACATGCCCTTTAACGAGACCTCAAGATCTTCGCAATTTAACATTGCAAAGGGCTTTAGATTACACTGACCAAGTTTGGTGTTGATCTGAATAAATCTCTAGAAGGAGTTCGTTAAAGTACAACCCCTAAAAAATGGCAAAAACAACACCAATTTTGGAGAGAAAATTCTAAATAACCGACTTCCTGTTGGCGAAAATGTACATCTGATATGGGTTTCAGAAGTGGGTGTGGCAAAATGGCTCGACAGCGCCACCTATACATGTTCAACGGTGTGCACCTCGAGCTATGTTTCACGTATATATGTGAAAATCGGTACACACATGTAACTCTCCTATACCTACAAAAAAGTATCTTAGAGCAAAATTCTAAACCCAACAGGAAGTCTGTTATTTTTAATTTTATGAGCAATTTTTGTGTCATTTTTGTCATTTCCATGCGTTGTATTTTAACGAACTCCTCCTAGAGATTCATTCAGATCAACACCAAAGTTGGTATGCCTAATCTAAAGGCCTTTGCGATGTTAAATTGCGAAGATTTTGAGTTTTCGTTAAAGGACGTGTCCGTGGCGGCCTGGCGAATTTCGATGATTCGCCATGAAAAATGAAGTTGCTATAACTCAGACATACAATGTCCAATGTGCCCAAAACTTCACATGTTTAATAAGACTCCTGACCTGAACATATTTACATGCCCATATTCAGTTATAGTCATAGCGCCACCTATAGGCAACAGGAAGTGACATATTTTACACTTCGACAGACTACTCCTAGAAATTTTTTGACATCAATGTCTTTTTTATGGTCAGTATAATCTAAAGGCCTGTGCAATGTTAAATTGTGAAGATCTTGAGTTTTCGTTAAGGGGCGTGTCCATGGCGCCGTGACAAATTTTAAAGTCTCGCCATGGGAATAAAAGATGTTATAACTCAGGCATAAAATGTCCGATCTTCCCAAAACTTCACATGTGTGATAAGAGTCCTGGCCTGAACACATCTGTAGGCCAATATTCAATCGGGTGTGGCAAAATGGCTCGATAGCGCCACCTATACACTTTCAACATAGCGCGCCTCGACCTCCGTTTAACGTACATGTACAAAAATCGGTACACACATGTAAAACACCAATACCTACAAAAAAGTCTCTTGGTACGAAATCCGAAACCCAACAGAAAGTTGGTTATTTTTAATATTATGAGCAAATTTTGTGTCATTTTTGTCATTTCCATGCGTTTTATTTTAACGAACTCCTCCTAAAGATTCATTCAGATCAACACCAAAGTTGGTATGCCTAATCTAAAGGCCTTTGCGATGTTAAATTGCGAAGGACTTGAGGTTTCGTTAAAGGGCGTGTCCATGGCGGCCTGACAAATTTCGATGTTTCGCCATGAAAAAGGAAGTTGCTATAAATCAGACATACAATGTCCAATGTGTCCAAAACTTCACATGTTTAATAAGACTCCTGACTTGAACATATTTACATGCCCATATTCAGTTATAGTCATAGCACCACCTATTGGCAACAGGAAGTGAAATATTTTACACTGCGACAAACTACTCCTAGAAATTTTATGACATCAATGTTATTTTTAGAGTCTAATCTAAAGACCTGTGTGATGTTAAGTTGTGAAGATCTTGAGTTTTCATTAAGGGGCGTGTCCATGGCGCCGTGACGAAGTTCGATGTGTCGCCATGGGAATAAAAGATGTTATAACTCAGGCATAAAATGTCCGATCTTCCCCAAACTTCACATGTTTGATAAAAGTCCTGGCCTGAACAGATCTGAAGGCCAATATTCCATTATAATGATAGCGCCACCTGCTGGCAACAGGAAGTGACATATTTTACGCTCAGATAAACTACTCCTAGAGATTTTTTGACATTAATGTATTTTTGTGGTCAGTCTAATCTAAAGGCCTGTGTAATGTTAAATTGTGGCAATCTTGAGTTTTTGTTAAAGAGCGTGTCCATGGCAAAAATGACAAAATTTGATGTCTCGCCACAGCAAGAGAAGTTGTTGTAACTCAGGCATAAAATGTTTGATCTTCCCCAAACTTCACATGTTTGAAAAGAGTGCAGCCCTGAACACATCTGAAGGCCAATATTCCATTATAATGATAGCGCCACCTGCTGGCAACAGGAAGATTGGAACATATATGGAATAAACATTGATATATTCTACTTATATTTATGAGTTTAAATGCATATTTCTCACTGTTCACCTATTTACTAAAGCCACTCGCTGCCGGTGAGCCCGGGTGCGAGGGCCCGTTCATCGCTGCTTGCAGCTTTAATTATTATTATTATTATTATTATTATTATTATTATTATTATTATTATTATTCTTCTCCAGGATGAATCACATTTTTGAGGGCCTAAACATACTCAAAAAGTCATGAAACTTTGCACACACCTCAGAACCGGCGAATATGTACATCTGATATGGGTTTCAGAAGTGGGTGTGGCAAAATGGCTCGACAGCGCCACCTATACATGTTCAACCGTGTGCGCCTCGAGCTATGTTTCACGTACATGTATGAAAATCGGTACACACATGTAACTCTCCAATACCTACAAAAAAGTCTCTTAGAGCAAAATTCTAAACCCAACAGGAAGTCAGTTATTTTTAATATTATGAGCAAATTTTGTGTCATTTTTGCCATTTCCATGAGTTGTATTTTAACGAACTCCTCCTAGAGATTTATTCAGATCAACACCAAACTTGGTCAGTTAATCTAAAGGCCTTTGCGATGTCAAATTGCGAAGATCTTGAGGTTTCGTTAAAGGGCGTGTCCATGGCGGCCTGACAAATTTCGATGTTTCGCCATGAAAAAGGAAGTTGCTGTAACTCAGACATACAATGTCCAATCTGCCCCAAACTTCACATGTTAGATAAGACTTCTGCCCTTAACAGATCTACATGCCCATATTCAGTTATAGTCATAGCGCCACCTGCTGGCAACAGGAAGTGACATGTTTTACGTTGCGACAAACTACTCATAGAAATCTTGTGACATTAATGTATTTTTTGTGGTCAGTCTAATCTAAAGGCCTGTGCAATGTTAAATTGTGGAGATCTTCAGTTTTTGTTAAAGGGCGTGTCCATGGCGTCATGACAAAATTTGATGTCTCGCCACAGCAAGAGAAGTTGTTGTAACTCAGGCATAAAATTTTCAATCTTCCCCAGACTCTGCATGTTCGATAAGAGTCCTGGCCTGACCACATCTGAAGGCCAATATTCCATTATAATGATAGCGCCACCTGCTGGCAACAGAAAGATTGGCACATATATGGAATAAACTTTGATATATTCCACTTATATTTCTGAGTTTAAATGCATATTTCTCACCGTTCACCTATTTACTTAAGCCACTCAATGCCGGTGAGCCCGTGTGCGAGGGCCCGTTCATCGCTGCTTGCAGCTTTAATTAGGGCCCGAGCACCAATGGTGTGAGGACCCTCTTGGAATTGCTCCGTTTATTATTATTATTATTATTATTATTATTATTCTCCAGGATGAATCACATTTTTGAGGGCCTAAACATACTCAAAAACTCATGAAACTTTGCACACACCTCAGAACCGGCGAAAATGTACATCTGATATGGGTTTCAGAAGTGGGTGTGGCAAAATGGCTCGACAGCGCCACCTATACATGTTCAACGGTGTGCACCTCGAGCTATGTTTCACGTACATGTATGAAAATCGGTACACACATGTAACTCTCCAATACCTAAAAAAAAGTCTCTTAGAGCAAAATTCTAAACCCAACAGGAAGTCAGTTATTTTTAATATTATGAACAAATTTTGTGTCATTTTTGCCATTTCCATGAGTTGTATTTTAACGAACTCCTCCTAGAAACTTATTCAGATCAACACCAAATTTGGTATGCCTAATCTAAAGGCCTTTGCGATGTTAAATTGCGAAGATTTTGAGTTTTTATTAAAGGGCGTGTCCGTGGCGGCCTGGCGAATTTCGATGATTCGCCATGAAAGATGAAGTTGCTATAACTCAGACATACAATATCCAATGTGCCCAAAACTTCACATGTTTAATAAGACTCCTGACCTGAACATATTTACATGCCCATATTCAGTTATAGTCATATCGCCACCTATAGGCAACAGGAAGTGACATATTTTACACTTCGACAGACTACTCCTAGAAATTTTTTGACATCAATGTCTTTTTTATGGTCAGTATAATCTAAAGGCCTGTGCAAAGTTAAATTGTGAAGATCTTGAGTTTTCGTTAAGGGGCGTGTCCATGGCGCCGTGACAAAATTCAAAGTCTCGCCATGGGAATAAAAGATGTTATAACTCAGGCATAGAATGTCCGATCTTCCCCAAACTTCACATGTGTGATAAAAGTCCTGGCCTGAACAGATCTGAAGGCCAATATTCCATCGGGTGTTGCAAAATTGCTCGATAGCGCCACCTATACACATTTAACGGAGTGCACCTCGAGCTATGTTTCACGTACATGTACAAAAATTGGTACACACATGTAACACACCAATACCTACAAAAAAGTCTCTTGGTACGAAATCCTAATCCCAACAGGAAGTCGGTTATTTTGAATTTTCCCTGCAAAATTGGTGTTGTTTTTGCCATTTTCAGGGGTTGTACTTTAACAAACTCCTCCTAGAGATTTATTCAGATGAACACCAAACTTGGTCAGTGTAATCTAAAGCCATTTGCGATGTTAAATTGCGAAGGACTTGAGGTTTCGTTAAAGGGCGTGTCCATGGTAGCCTGACAAATTTCGATGTTTCGCCATGAAAAAGGAAGTTGCTGTAACTCAGACATACAATGTCCAATCTGCCCCAAACTTCACATGTTGGATAAGACTCTTGACCTGAACAGATCTACATGCCAATATTCAGTTATAGTCATAGCGCCACCTATTGGCAACAGGAAGTGAAATATTTTACACTGCGACAAACTCCTCCTAGAAATTTTATGACATCAATGTTATTTTTGTGGTCAGTCTAATCTAAAGACCTGTGTGATGTTTAGTTGTGAAGATCTTGAGTTTTCGTTAAAAGGCGTGTCCATGGCGCCGTGACGAAATTTGATGTGTCGCCATGGGAATAAAAGATGTTATAAGTCAGGCATAGAATGTCCGATCTTGCCCAAACTTCACATGTGTGATAAGGGTCCTGGCCTGAACAGATCTGAAGGCCAATATTCCATTGGGTGTGGCAAAATGGCTCGATAGCGCCACCTATACACTTTCAACTGAGTGCATATACACTTTCAATGGAGTGCGCCTCAAGCTATGTTTCACGTACATGTAAAAAAATCGGTACACACATGTAACACACCAATATCTACGAAAAAGTCTCTTGGTACGAAATCTGAATCCAAACAGGAAGTCAGTTATTTAGAATGTTCTCTGCAAAATTGGTGTTGTTTTTGGCATTTTCAGGGGTTGTACTTTAACGAACTCCTTCTAGAGATTTATTCAGATCAGCATCCAACTTGGTCAGTTAAATCTAAAGGCCTTTGCGATGTTAAATTGGGAAGATCTTAAGATTTCGTTAAAGGGAGTGTCCATGGCGGCCTGACAAATTTCGATGTTTCGCCATGAAAAAGGAAGTTGCTGTAACTCAGACATACAATGTCCAATCTGCCCCAAATTTGCATGCTAGATAAGACTTATGCCCTTAACAGATCTACATGCCCATATTCAATTATAGTCATAGCGCCACCTGCTGGCAACAGGAAGTGACATATTTTACGCTGAGATAAACTACTCCTAGAGATTTTTTGACATTAATGTATTTTTGTGGTCAGTCTAATCTAAAGGCCTGTGTAATGTTAAATTGTGGCAATCTTGAGTTTTTGTTAAAGAGCGTGTCCATGGCAAAAATGACAAAATTTGATGTCTCGCCACAGCAAGAGAAGTTGTTGTAACTCAGGCATAAAATGTTTGATCTTCCCCAAACTTCACATGTTCGATAAGAGTGCAGCCCTGAACACATCTGAAGGCCAATATTCCATTATAATGATAGCGCCACCTGCTGGCAACAGGAAGATTGGAACATATATGGAATAAACATTGATATATTCTACTTATATTTATGAGTTTAAATGCATATTTCTCACCGTTCACCTATTTACTAAAGCCACTCGCTGCCGGTGAGCCCGGGTGCGAGGGCCCGTTCATCGCTGCTTGCAGCTTTAATTAGGGCCCGAGCACCGATGGTGTGAGGACCCTCTTGGAATTGCAACGTTTATTATTATTATTATTATTATTAGGGCCCGAGCACCGATGGTGTGAGGACCCTCTTGGAATTGCTCCGTTTATTATTATTATTATTATTATTATTATTATTATTATTATTATTATTATTATTATTCTCTAAGATGAATCGCATTTTTGAGATCCTAAACATGCTCGAAAAGTCATGAAACTTTGCACACACCTCCGAACTGGCGAAAATTTACGTCTGATATGGGTTTCAGAAGTGGGTGTGGCAAAATGGCTCGACAGCGCCACCTATACACGTTCAACGGTGTGCGCCTCGAGCTACGTTTCACGTACATGTATGAAAACTGGTATACACATGTATCTCTCCAATACCTACAAAAAAGTCTCTTGGAGCAAAATCCGAAACCCAACAGGAAGTCGGTTATTTTTAATTTTATGAGCAAATTTTGTGTCATTTTTGTCATTTCCATGCGTTGTATTTTAACGAACTCCTCCTAGAGATTAATTCAGATCAACACCAAAGTTGGTATGCCTAATCTAAAGGCCTTTGCGATGTTAAATTGCGAAGATTTTGAGTTTTCGTTAAAGGGCGTGTCCGTGGCGGCCTGGCGAATTTCGATGATTCGCCATGAAAAATGAAGTTGCTATAACTCAGACATACAATGTCCAATCTGCCCCAAACTTCACATGTTTGATGAGACTCCGAACCTGAACAGATTGACATGCCCATATACAGTTATAGTCATAGCGCCACCTATAGGCAACAAGAAGTGTCAAATTTTATGCTGCGAAGAACTACTCCTAGAAATTTTATGACATCAATGTCTTTTTTGTGGTCAGTCTAATCTAAAGGCCTGTGCAATGTTAAATTGTGAAGATCTTGAGTTTTCGTTAAAGGGCGTGTCCATGGCGCCGTGACAAATTTCGATGTCTCGCCATTGGAGTAGAAGTTGTTGTAACTCAGGCATAAAATATCAGATCTTGCCCAAACTTCACATGTTTGATAAGAGTACTGACCTGCACACATCTGGAGGCCAATATTCCATTGGGTGTGTCAAAATGGCTCGATAGCGCCATCTATACACATACAATGGAGTGCGCCTCGAGCTACGTGTCACGTACATGTACAAAAATCGGTATACACATGTAACACACCAATACCTACAAAAAAGTCTCTTGGTACGAAATCCGAATCCCAACAGGAAGTCGGTTTATTTAGAATTTTCTCTGCAAAATTGGCGTTGTTTTTGCCATTTTTAAGGGGTTGTACTTTAACGAACTCCTCCTAGAGATTTATTCAGATCAACACCAAACTTGGTCAGTGTAATCTTAAGCCCTTTGCGATGTTAAATTGCGAAGATCTTGAGGTTTCGTTAAAGGGCGTGTCCATGGCGACCTGACAAATTTCGATGTTTCGCCATGAAAAAGGAAGTTGCTGTAACTCAGACATACAATGTCCAATCTGCCCCAAACTTCACATGTTGGATAAGATTTTTGACCTGAACAGATCTACATGCCAATATTCAGTTATAGTCATAGCGCCACCTATTGGCAACAGGAAGTGAAATATTTTACACTGCGACAAACTACTCCTAGAAATTTTATGACATCAATGTTATTTTTGTGGCCAGTCTAATCTAAAGACCTGTGTGATGTTTAGTTGTGAAGATCTTGAGTTTTCGTTAAAAGGCGTGTCCATGGCGCCGTGACGAAGTTTGATGTGTCGCCATGGGAATAAAAGATGTTATAACTCAGGCATAAAATGTCCGACCTTGTCCAAACTTCACATGTGTGATAAGGGTCCTGGCCTGAACAGATCTGAAGGCCAATATTCCATTGGGTGTGGCAAAATGGCTCAATAGCGCCACCTATACACTTTCAACTGAGTGCATATACACTTTCAATGGAGTGCGCCTCAAGCTATGTTTCACGTACATGTACAAAAATCGGTACACACATGTAACACACCAATATCTACGAAAAAGTCTCTTGGTACGAAATCCGAATCCAAACAGGAAGTCAGTTATTTAAAATGTTCTCTGCAAAATTGGTGTTGTTTTTGGCATTTTCAGGGGTTGTACTTTAACGAACTCCTCCTAGAGATTTATTCAGATCAGCATCAAACTTGGTCAGTTAAATCTAAAGGCCTTAGCGATGTTAAATTGGGAAGATCTTGAGATTTCGTTAAAGGGAGTGTCCATGGCGGCCTGACAAATTTCGATGTTTCGCCATGAAAAAGGAAGTTGCTGTAACTCAGACATACAATGTCCAATCTGCCCCAAACTTTGCATGTTAGATAAGACTTCTGTCCTTAACAAATCTACATGCCTATATTCAATTATAGTCATAGCGCCACCTGCTGGCAACAGGAAGTGACATATTTTACGCTGAGATAAACTACTCCTAGAGATCTTTTGACATTAATGTATTTTTGTGGTCAGTCTAATCTAAAGGCCTGTGTAATGTTAAATTGTGGCAATCTTGAGTTTTTGTTAAAGAGCGTGTCCATGGCAAAAATGACAAAATTTGATGTCTCGCCACAGCAAGAGAAGTTGTTGTAACTCAGGCATAAAATGTTTCATCTTCCCCAAACTTCACATGTTCGATAAGAGTGCAGCCCTGAACACATCTGAAGGCCAATATTCCATTATAATGATAGCGCCACCTGCTGGCAACAGGAAGATTGGAACATATATGGAATAAACATTGATATATTCTACTTATATTTATGAGTTTAAATGCATATTTTTCACCGTTCACCTATTTACTAAAGCCACTCGCTGCCGGTGAGCCCGGGTGGGAGGGCCCGTTCATCGCTGCTTGCAGCTTTAATTATTATTATTATTATTATTATTATTCTCCAGAATTAATCGCATTTTTGAGGGCCTAAACATACTCAAAAAGTCATGAAACTTTGCACACACCTCAGAACCGGCGAACATGTACATCTGATATGGGTTTCAGAAGTGGGTGTGGCAAAATGGCTCGACAGCGCCACCTATACATGTTCAACGGTGTGCGCCTCGAGCTATGTTTCACGTACATGTATGAAAATCGGTACACACATGTAACTCTCCCATACCTACAAAAAGTAAGTCTCTTAGAGCAAAATTCTAAACCCAACAGGAAGTCGGTTATTTTTAATATTATGAGCAAATTTTGTGTCATTTTTGCCATTTCCATGAGTTGTATTTTAACGAACTCCTCCTAGAAACTTATTCAGATCAACACCAAATTTGGTATGCCTAATCTAAAGGCCTTTGCGATGTTAAATTGCTAAGATTTTGAGTTTTCGTTAAAGGGCGTGTCCGTGGCGGCCTGGCGAATTTCGATGATTCGCCATGAAAAATGAAGTTGCTATAACTCAGACATACAATGTCCAATGTGCCCAAAACTTCACATGTTTAATAAGACTCCTGACCTGAACATATTTACATGCCCATATTCAGTTATAGTCATAGCGCCACCTATAGGCAACAGGAAGTGACATATTTTACACTTCGACAGACTACTCCTAGAAATTTTTTGACATCAATGTCTTTTTTATGGTCAGTATAATCTAAAGGCCTGTGCAATGTTAAATTGAGAAGATCTTGAGTTTTCGTTAAGGGGCGTGTCCATGGCGCCGTGACAAAATTCAAAGTCTCGCCATGGGAATAAAAGATGTTATAACTCAGGCATAAAATGTCCAATCTTCCCCAGACTCTGCATGTTCGATAAGACTCCGCATGTTCGATAAGAGTCCTGGCCTGAACACATCTGAAGGTCAATATTCCATTATAATGATAGCGCCACCTGCTGGCAACAGAAAGATTGGCACATATATGGAATAAACATTGATATATTCCCCTTATATTTATGAGTTTAAATGCATATTTCTCACCGTTCACCTATTTACTAAAGCCACTCGCTCCCGGTGAGCCCGGGTGCGAGGGCCTGTTCATCGCTGCATGCAGCTTTAATTCATATTTGTGTTTTGTATTTCATATTTGTGTTTAGTATGTGTATTTTGTAGCAGATTCCAGATGATTTTTGAAACAAGTGCCGCACTGTAGAGAAATGCCCACACACTTCAGACACCGGTAAAATGTATTTGTTTTATTTTTGTGTATTTAACTTTTAAATGGATACAGAATACAAAGCTAAAAACAAAATCACATAATTTTGGCGAAGTAGTATAATAGAGCTTAAAGCACCACCAAAAGGAAAAGTATTAAAAACATTTTTATTATAGTGTCATGATGAGGAAAGAAAGGTAATTTTCACAGGTTTCTTAAAGATCTAAAGGGACTTTGATACTAGCAATTTCATTTGTAGGGCATCACTTTAAAATAATTCAATGTATGTTCCTTTCAAAGCATGTGTACAAGATGAGGACTTTACACCTTGGGTGATTTGGATTTGAAGTAAATAATTTGTAATTAAGCTCAAGTATGTGATATGTAGTTAGAATGTCAAAGATTTGGTATACAAATTCACACACGGCCTAAGGCAGTGTGCCAGTGGTTGGTGGGTGTCACCTCTAGGGACCACTGTAGCTCCGAGATCCCCTGTCGATTAGCCTGGGTCTGCAATATCTCCAGTTACCATGTGCAGCCACGAGGAGGCCCGAGAGGAGTCTTGGTGATGGAGAGGCTTTGTCCAGCGGCAGTGAGCTGAAAGACAGAGGGATGCACACAGATAGCCATGCACCTCTCTAACTACTACTACTGCACTGTATGCATCACAGCACCCTGTGGGCTGTGCCCACACACACACACACCTAACTATTTACATAATAACTAACATAACTAACATAGACAAGCTGGAACACTGTCAATCTAAGAACAAGAACTGATTTTAACCTGTTTTAAGTGTCCTACAGTTATCGTGCTCATGAAGAGCAGGCACACAGTTGCCAGGTGCAGACACCGCTGCAGCTAAATTGTCCCGCATGTGCTCTCCTGTGCTGGCTTCTGTGTTGCAGGGTTCAGGTTGGCCATCGTCATCCTCCGCAACTTCTGGATCAACTATGTCCCCATTAATAAGACAGAGGTTGTGGAGCACCGTGCAGCATGCAATGACATCTGGCACAAAAGCAGGGCTGACTTTCTGTGCCTTGAAAAAAATGGCGTTTTCAGCATCCCGAAGGCCCTCTCGACGATGTTCCGTGCACGAGAATGCTTCCTGTTGTAGCGAGCCTGTACAGCATTCTGTACAGGCTCTCTGTATGGCGTCATGAGGCAGATGGGCGCACTCAGGCAAGGATACCCACCATCTCCAAGGATTTATTTTCCTGCAGGTGGAAACAGGCGGCCAGTGTACACAGGGCTGTTCTTCAGCACCCTGGCATCGTGCACAGACCCAGGATACCCCACAAAAATGTCGAGGAACTTCCCCTGGTGGTCAGTGATGGCCTGCAGCTGTACAGAATTAAAGAGCTTTCGATTAAAGTAGCACTGCACACCACTTGCTGGTGGTTTGACGTGGATGTGACAGCCATCTATAGCACCAGCTACTACTCTGAAAGCTGGAGACCCTGCCAGCTGGGCAAAACCTGCTCCCACCGCCTCCATGTCATCCGCACTGGGGAAAGCGATGAGCTGCCTCAAAATCCTGATGACTGCCTTGCTCATTCTGTGCACAATGACGTGCACAGTAGACTTCGGGATGTCAAAGGAGAGTGACACTACCCGGTATGATGCTGCATGGGCCAGCCAGTAAAGGAACACCAGCACCTCAACATCCTTTTCCCAGCCATGGAGCATTCAGGTTTCACTGCAGCAATCAAGGACTGGATGGAGTGCCGTGAAAGTCGGAGGTTGGGGCGGAGGTCAGCTCCATCTTCAAAATACAGCCAAAGAATTGGCACAGCAGCATTCAGGTGGCAGTAGGTTGTAGGGCTCACAATCTGTAAACATGTATATAGTTTTATTTTAGAATACAACTTTAATTAACAACATACTTGTTTCAGAATCAGAATCAGAATCAGAATGAGCTTTATTGCCAGGTATGTTCACACATACGAGGAATTTGTTTTCGTGACAGAGCTCCGCAGTGCAACATAACAGCGACAGAACAAAAAACACAATAAGGAATAAAAAATACAAAAAAATACAAATAGGTGGGTAAGGAATGACAATATACAAATTGACAATGTATGGCAGGTATATTAAAAAGAGCATTTATGTATGTACGTGTATATTATGTGGAAAAATTGTAACTGTACGCTAAGTATGTGTGTTTGGATAAATAAGTGTATGTGTATATAAATATAAATATAAGTAGTATAGTGTGTTCCATGTATGTACATGTATATTATGTGCAAAAGATTTACGTGTACGCTAAGTATGTGTGTTGGATAAAAAGTGTAGTGTATATAAATATAAATAGTGTAGTGTGTCCCACAGTTATTATCAGCTGTTCATAAGATGGATTGCCTGAGGGAAGAAACTGTTCCTGTGTCTGGTCGTTCTGGTGCTCAGTGCTCTGTAGCGTCGACCAGATGGCAACAGTTCAAAGAGGGAGTGTGCTGGATGTGAGGGGTCCAGAGTGATTTTAACAGCCCTTTTGCTCACTCTGGATAAGTACAGTTCTTGAATAGATGGGAGGGTTGTACCGATAATTCGCTCAGCAGTCCGGACTACCCTCTGTAGTCTTCTGAGGTCCGATTTAGAAGCTGAGCTGAACCAGACAGTTACTGAAGTGCAGAGGATGGATTCGATGAATGTGGAGTAGAACTGTTTCAGCAGCTCCTGTGGCAGGTTAAACTTCCTCAGCTGGCGAAGGAAGTACAACCTCTGCTGGGCCTTTTTCACAATGGAGTCAATGTGAATGTCCCACTTCAGGTCCTGAGAGATAGTGGTGCCCAGGAACCTGAATGACTCCACTGCAGTCACAGTGCTGTTCATGATGGTGAGTGGGGGGAGTGCAGGGGGGTTTCTCCTGAAGTCCACGATCATCTCCACTGTTTTGAGCGTGTTAAGCTCCAGGTTGTTGAGACTGCACCAGACAGCCAGCTCTTTAACCTCCTGTCTGTAAGCAGACTCGTCACCGTCCTGAATGAGGCCGATGAGTGTGGTGTCATCTGCAAACTTCAGGAGCTTGACAGAGGGGTCCTTAGATGTGCAGTCATTAGTGTACAGAGAGAAGAGCAGTGGGGAGAGAACACAGCCCTGGGGAGCTCCGGTGCTGATTGTACGGGTGCTGGATGTGTATTTTCCCAGCCTCACTAGCTGCTGCCTGTCTGTCAGGAAGCTGTTGATCCACTGACAGACGGAGGTGGGCACGGAGAGCTGAGTTAGTTTGGGCAGGAGGAGGTTTGGGATGATCGTGTTGAAGGCAGAACTGAAGTCCACAAACAGGATCCTCACATAGGTCCCCGGTCTGTCTAGGTGTTGCAGAACATAATGCAGTCCGATGTTTACTGCATCGTCCACAGACCTGTTTGCTCTGTAGGCAAACTGAAGAGGATCCAGCAAGGGTCCAGTAATGTCCTTCAGGTGGGCCAGCACCAGTTTTTCAAATGACTTCATGACTACAGACGTTAGAGCCACAGGCCTGTAGTCATTTAGTCCTGTAATTTTGGATTTCTTTGGGATGGGGATGATGGTGGAGCGTTTGAAGCATGAAGGGACTTCGCACAGCTCCAGCGATCTGTTGAAGATCTTTGTGAAGATGGGGGCCAGCTGGTCAGCACAGGATTTCAGACAGGCTGGTGTAACACAATCTGGGCCTGGTGCTTTTTTCCTTTTCTGCTTCCTGAAGACCTGGCGCACCGCATCCTCGCTGATCTGTATTGCAGGTGTGGGGGAGAGGGGGGATGCAGGAGGTGTGAATGGTGAGAGCGCTTGATTGGAGAGGTGTTCAGGGTGGGTTGCAGGAGTTGTGAGTGGTGTGAACAGTTGTTTGGAGAGGCATTCAGGGTTGGTTGCAGGAGTTGTGAATGGTGAGAGCGGTTTATTGGAGAGGTGATCAGGATGGGTTGCAGGAGCTGTTAATGGTGTGAACGGTTGTGTGGAGAGGCATTCAGGGTTGGTTGCAGGAGCTGTGAATGGTGTGAACGTTTGTTTGGAGAGGCATTCAGGGTTGGTTGCAGGAGTTGTTATTGGTGTGAACGGTTGTGTGGAGAGGTGTTCAGGGCAGGTGATGGGTGTTCTTTCAAACCTGCAGTAAAACTCGTTCAGATCGTCTGCCAGTCGTTGATTTTCCACAGTGCTGGGGGGTGGTGTCTTGTAATTGGTGATCTTCTTTAGGCTTTTCCACACTGATGCGGAGTCGTTCGAAGTGAACTGAGTCCTTATTTTTTCAGAATAATTCCTCTTTGCCACTTTGATCTCCTTTTCCAGTGTGTATTTAGCCTGTTTATACAAGACATTGTCCCCCTTCACGTAAGCATCTTCTTTGGCCTGACGGAGCTGTCTGAGTTTTGCAGTGAACCACGGTTTGTCATTGTTGTAATTTAGTTGAGTCTTGGTAGGAATACACATATCCTCACAGAAACTGATATATGATGTTACGGTCTCTGTGAGTTCGTCCAGATCGGTGGTAGCAGCTTCAAAAACACTCCAATCAGTGAGGTCAAAACAAGATTGTAAATCCTGCTCTGCTTCATTAGTCCATCTTTTTACAGTCCTTAATACAGGTTTAGCTGATTTTAGTTTCTGCCTGTAGGTCGGTATAAGATGAACCAGAAGGTGATCAGAATGTCCCAAAGCTGCTCGTGGAACAGAGTGAAATGCATCCTTTATTGTTGTGTAACAGTGATCCAATATATTACTGTCTCTTGTGGGACAAGTAACATGCTGTCTGTATTTTGGCAGTTCACGGGAGAGATTGGCTTTATTAAAGTCCCCAAGAATGATTAAAACAGAGTCTGGGTGTTGTTGTTCTGTCTCTGTGATCTGCTCAGCGAGTTTCTGTAAAGCTGAGCTCACGTGCGCTTGAGGAGGGATGTAAACACTCACCAGAATGAACGAATGAAACTCCCGCGGCGAATAGAACGGCTTGCAGTTAATGAAGAGCGTTTCGAGATTTGAGCAGCACGTCTTCTTTAACACAGTTACATCTGTACACCACCGTTCATTGATGTAAAAGCATGTCCCGCCGCCGCGCGATTTCCCCGTTGATTCTGCGTCGCGATCCGCTCTAAACAGCTGAAAGTCCGGCAGATGGAGCGCGCTGTCCGGTATGGTGTCATTCAGCCAAGTTTCCGTGAAACACAGAGCAGCAGAGTGGGAGAAATCTTTATTTGTCCGAGAGAGCAGAAGCAGTTCGTCCGTTTTGTTGGGTAGAGAGCGGAGATTTGCCAGATGGATGCTAGGCAACGGCGTTCGAAATCCGCGTTTTCTGAGTCTCACGAGCGCTCCCGCTCGCTTTCCCCGCCTGCGCGTCCTCTTGAAGCGTGTGATCAGGGCAGCCGCTCCGCCGACAAGAATGTCCAGCAAAACATCAGAATAGTCGAAAACCGGTGAAATATCGGGAGATGTGTGTTGCCGAATATCCAGCAATTCGTCCCTGGTGAAACTGATTGCAGGAATATAACTAAAGACAGGACAAACTAACAAAAACACAAAAACAACTGCAGAGCACGTCACGGAGGCAGCCATCCTGTATCGGCGCCACTCAGAGTTTCTTGTGTTGGCTTATTTATGAATATAGTATGTCTGTATTTATATGTATACGATCCATTTCTTATGCATGGTGTATGCATGGTGTATTTGAAAATATGTTTGTGTTTATATATTATATATATTATAAATATATATAATAAATATAATGAAGACATCAGATGTAAAAGCCTCTAAGTGTCAACTGAAATTTTCTCCTAGAATTATAGGAGAAATGATTAAAATATAAAAAATTAAAATCAAGTTTTGGCAAAAATGTATAATTAAGTTGATCAAGCTTGTATATTTATGTTCAGTTACTTCACTAATGGTAATGAAAAAGAGCAATTGCCATTAAAATTAAATAAAAATGTATCTAAAAATGAATCGATTCATTCATTGATGGTAATTTCACAAGCTGTACGTTATATATATATATATATATATATATATATATATATATATATATATATATACATATAGGCACACTGCATGTGCTATTACCATCAATGAATAAATCAATAGAGATACACACATAAGTTACATATGTAACGTTATCTCTATTGATTCATTCATGTTTATTCATCGATGGTAATAGCACAAGCAAATAAATTACTTTTTCCTTGCCAAAAATCAACATGTCATCGTTCACAGGTTTGTGTGTTTTTCTGAGGTAAAATTTATTAGCTAAATAAATGATGATACTTACGTTATTTGAGAAATTCCGTAAAAGCTCTCGACGAAGGCCTGATCTGCGAGTAGCTGACCGACACCTCCTCTGGATTGTGAGCTCGAACGATGTAAAATCGCAGATGAAGGCAGAAAGCAGAACTAAAAACATTGCTCGCAGTTGGTGCAGTCAGTGGAATGGGCTCTTTAAATTTGCGCTGTTATGATGTCACGTGACATGCTCTGGTGACAGCGTATGTCACGTGACATTTCCAATATGGCGCATGTAGTACGCCCGGACTCCATTCATACTACCCGTATTCATACTATATAGAACGTACTTTTTGTAACGGTCGTGAAGTACGTTCTAATTTAAATGTAGTACCTACTCACATAGTACGCAATTTCGGATGCAGCCTATGTGTCATTCGAGTGCAAGTGTAACCTTTGCCCTCAAATTCAAATGCAAATCAGAATTAGCTGTCTTTATCAACTGGTACGCTAAAAAAAATGCATTTGCCAAATCTACCACTGAGAAGAATGTTGCATCTTGTGGTATTTGTGACAAAATTGTGTATGGATTTGGCACTGATGGAGCTCTTTGTCTGACAGCAGCATTCACAGCCTGTAAATCTTGCACAAATCGCCACTCTGTGGGCTGACCCTCATCCCTTATCTTTTTCACAGGAAAAATTGGAGAGTGAACTGGAGAATCATTGCATGGCACCATTATTCCCTCTCTTAATAGTGACTCAAACACTGGTTTTATACCAAGAATTGCCTCTGGTTTTAGAGGGTATTGACGTTGACATGGTCTGTAATCAGATTTTGGGGTGACCACCACTGGTTCACATCCTTTAATTAAACCCACATCATATTTGTCAAGTCAAGTCAAGTCAAGTCAAGTCACCTTTATTTATATAGCGCTTTAAACAAAATACATTGCGTCAAAGCAACTGAACAACATTCATTAGGAAAACAGTGTGTCAATAATGCAAAATGATAAAGGCAGTTCATCATTGAATTCAGTGATGTCATCTCTGTTCAGTTAAATAGTGTCTGTGCATTTATCAAGTCCACGATATCGCTGTAGATGAAGTGACCCCAACTAAGCAAGCCAGAGGCGACAGCGGCAATGAACCGAAACTCCATCAGTGACAGAATGGAGAAAAAAACCTTGGGAGAAACCAGGCTCAGTTGGGGGGCCAGTTCTCCTCTGACCAGACAAAACCAGTAGTTCAATTCCAGGCTGCTGCAAAGTCAGATTGTGCAGAAGAATCATCTGTTTCCTGTGCTATTGTCCTGGTGGTCCTCTGAGACAAGATCTTTACAGGGGATTTGGGATTTGTGTTTTGCCAATAACTCTGAAGGCACTTCTGCTAATGCTGGATGGCAGATGGGGGTGTGGATGAATCTCTGAGGCACAAATAATTGTCATGCAATGATTTTCCCTTTCTCTTTTGTCAATGGGTACCACAACTCTCTCTACCTCAATTTCATGCTTGCACTCTGACATAAACACTCCCAGACTCTCACTGTGTTTCACCCTCTCTCATATCTGTCTCTCTAGTCTGTAACACAAACACAGCTTTTCACAAACTCTTCTAATCTGGGCCCTGTATGTCTCCTGGCCTCTGAGAGTGATAAGTGAGGCACAGAATCTTCTGCCATTGAGTAAAACTGAAGCTGTTTTTCTGTCAGACAAACTGAAACTGCACACACATTTTTTGTCTAAAAATTTTCTCAAAACGTAAAGTTTCTCATTTTTTTCTCCCTAAAACCAGGCTTTTTCATACTGGTCATCTCGTTCCACTACAACATGTGACGTTCAATGCAATTTGTCAGGCAACATGATCTCTCTGTCAAATGGTTTTGTTCTATTTTTTTTTGTCAGTTCACACATAATTTCAGCCCAATCAGAATTCATGATGTGCCATTCATATGCCCATTTTGGTTCTGCTTGCAGACAGCAAATCTGCTCTTTCTCTGCCACTTGGACACCCCCAGAGTCTGCAAACAGTGTCAAATTTAGTTTGCACAATAAATATGTCCCCATCAAAGGCATTGGACACGCTGGGGTGTAGAGAAAAGCATGTCTCCCACCTCTGTTTCACAATTCAGAGGCACTGTCAGGAATCTTTCACAAATTACGTTCCCTGATGCAGAAATTGACTCATTAATTTCGCCTGTTAATTGGGATTGGCATTGCAAATCACATGGCTGTTCAACTGACCTTGCGGCCCCAGAATCAGCTAAAAACTCAATCAATATCCCCTCTACTAGCATAGGATATTTAGGCATTTTCATAAAGGCTTCACTCTTAAACATAATCACACATTTATCAGGATGTTCATCAACGGAATCAGACATACACAAAGGAAAGCAAGCTTTTTTCTTCATTGCAGAGAGCAGATCATCAGTACAAGTACATCAGTGTATGTGTGCGTGTGTGTGGTTAGAAAATTTACACTTCCCTGACTTGTGACCATTGGTTGCTCGCCCTGGACCCCTCCTCTCTGCTCTCCGTCTCCCTCGCTTCAGTCTGCTTGTTGATTTCGCTGGTTCTCCAGGCAAACCCCTGCCCAATGACCGTCCTTTTTGCACAGTCTGCATCTTGTACACTTGAATGTTGTATGTTCATCAGTATCGCAGATCCAACAACCCCATCTTTCAGATTTCCTTTCAGTTTCATTGGAATATCTTTCTCCTCCTCTCTTCCATCTTCCCCCTTTCGTTTGCTGGTCTCGCTGCGCAGAATAGCCCCCCGGCTTTGACACGGCTTGCACTACTGCCAGCTACCACTCTTTGTCGGTTCTGGCTTTAACTCTTTCCTTCTTCGCCGTCTGCATCTCCTGTGCATGCAAAGCGTGTGCTAAAACACCAGATAGCCGTCCACTTTTCCATTCACAGTGTTCTCTCCGACAGTCTTCTTTCTGCAGCTCTCCACTCACTTTATGCCAGCTCGTAGCCCCCAGTTTCACTGCCAGCAGCCTCGTCAGGGCTCAACCAGTGAGCCATCGCTTCTTTCATGTCAGTCACAGTCCACATTCTAAAGACCATAATAGGCCCGTCAGGACCTGAAACTTCAATCATTGGAGCTGTTATACTTACATTTTCTTCTTTCGCTGTTTGTCTTTTCTCTGTTGGGGTCACTCTGCGCACTATTTCTTCTTCAATTTCTTCGTTGGGGGTTTCAGGAATGATTTCTGGTTCTTCCTCTGTTTCTTGTCTTCATTCTGGATCTGACCACGGTGCTGTTGGTCTTCTCGGCGGAGAGCAGTCGAGGTCAGGGTCCATTTTCATGGCTTGCAACTCAATCACGGGAAAATGTGTATATGGCGGAGGTACATGTTTAGAAACAAACATCAGAGCGGTTAGTAGGTCTATGTGAGGCATTTACATTTTCTTCACATTCTTCAACTTTCTTTTCCTCCTTTATACTTGCTAATTCTTTCTAAATCATTCTCCTTTCTCTCCTATCTGCTTCCGCTATCCAACAATTCACAGTTCGTTCACATTTCTCACACATGTCTCGCACAACAACCTTTCTGTCTCTCGCTTCCCTCTTCTACTGATTCCTCCACAGCTTTTAATTTCTTAAGACTCAACGTTCACTCTTTTGGAAAACCATGGTATTTAATTAATTTCCCCATCTTTTGCATGCATTTTTGGCCATACACTTTTTTCATTTCCCTAAACACCGGTGTATCATATTCAACGAGCTTACTCTGAGACTTTCCCATATCTGCTGGTTTCCTTCTCTGCGGATACCTTTTCCTTCGGTGCGCCTATAATCTGTTAGACATCTCCAACAGATCCAACTTCCCCTGCCCAAGTCGGAGGGGCAATACCCACACAACCTCACTTCCCCTCTTAGAAATATGTTAACCGCTTGCGCGTGATCTCAACTTATTGCTTCAAAATTTTTGGATCGTTTCGATCTCAATTTCTAACTCAATTTCCGATCACGCCAGTTGCAGCAGTTTCAATTCACCCTTAGAAATGTATTAACTGTGCCGCAGTATTCTTACAATCAAATTCCCCTGGAATCACCCTGATTGTGCTTCCCACAGAGAAGGACCTACCGCTATGGTTCATCCCTTTCTAATTTCATTCCAGTTCTTATTTCTAAAAACCCAAATTTTAGAAGATTATGATCTGTCTCTTACCCGGGAGTCCTGTTGCCACCCAGATACTTTTCTGATTCCAGTGGTGTCCCCTCTGGGCCTCTGCGTTCGGTCCCTTTCTTCCTCAAATCTAATTGGGGTTAGGGCTGAACTTCTATAGTCCAGGATGATCAGTCACGTTCTGACACCAAATTGTCGTGGCAAACTCTCATCAGCATAAGAGACAGACTCAATCTCAAGTCTTACCAGCTGTAAATTTCCATGGATAACATAAAACACACTCTCTGTGGTTTGTTTCTCACACATTTAGGACTTAGGTGACCCCCTCAGGTCATCCTCAGGCATTGTTTCCCCACTATATGGCCCAATGACCCTCTCAGGTCATTCTCAGACATCTGTTTCCCCCCAGGTTTCGCTCTTATGAACCCACAAAGCAATTCTAATCAAACACATGCATATATAGGCATACAGAAGCAGTGTTAAATGAATTTTCCACCACAAGTAGCGGTCCTAGTACTGAACCTTGAGGTACTCCATACTGCACTTGTGATCGATATGATACCTCTTCATTCTACTGTTACGAATTGATGGCGGTCATATAAGTATGATTCAAACCATGCTAATGCACTTCCATCAATGCCAACGAAGTGTTCTAATCTATGCAAAAGAATGTTGTGGTCAATAGTGTCAAACACAGCACTAAGATCCAATAGCACTAATAGAAAGATACAACCACGAGCAGATGATAAGATGATAATATAATTAACTAGTTCTTTGGGGTCAAGTTGTGGTTTTTTGATGAGAGGCTTAATAACAGTCAGTTTGAAGGTTTTGGGGACATATCCTAATGACAATGAGGAATTAATAATAGTCAGAAGAGGATCTATGACTTCTGGAAGCACCTCTTTTAGGAGCTTAGATGGTATAGGGTCTAACATACATGTTGTTGGTTTAAATGATTTAACAAGTTTATATAATTCTTCCTCTCCTATAGTAGAGAATGAATGGAACTGTTCCTCAGCGGGTCTATAGTGCACTGTCTGATGTGATACTGTAACTGACGGCTGAATGGTTGCAATTTTATCTCTAATAGTATCAATTTTAGAATTAATGTAGTCCATAAAGTCATTACTGCTGTGATGTTGGGAAATGTCAACACTTGTTGAGGCTTTATTTCATTAATTTAGCCACTGTATTGAATAAATACCTGGGGTTATGTTTGTTTTCTTCTAAAAGAGAAGAAAAGTAATCGGATCTAGCAGTTTTTAATGCCTTTTTTTGTAGGATAGGTTACTTTCCCGCCAAGCAATATGAAATACCTCTAGTTTTGTTTTCCTCCAGCTGCGCTCCAATTTCCAGGTTGCTCTCTTTAGGGTGCGAGTATGCTCATTATACCATGGTGTCAGACTGTTTTCCTTTACCTACCTTAAGCGTAAAGGAGCAACTGTATTTAAAATGCTAGAAAACAGAGCGTCCATAGAGATATCATCACATGGCTGCATAATTTAAACACCATCAACATCAATTCCATGTGACAGTATTAAATCTAGTGTATGATTTCGACAATGAGTAGGTCCTGAAACGTGTTGTCTACCCCCAATAGAGTTCAGAATGTCTATAAATGCTGATCCCAATGCATCTTTTTCATTATCAACATGGATATTAAAATCACCAACTATTAAAACTTTATCTGCAGCCAGAACTAACTCGGATGTAAAATCGCCAAACTCTTTAATAAAGTCTGATTGGAGCAACACCTCCCCCTCCTTGAACTGCCACCTTAACGTGGTGGAGGGGTTTGAGTACCCGAATGACCCTAGGAGCTATGTTGTCCGGGGCTATATGCCCCTGGTAGGGTCTCCCAAGGCAAACAGGTCCTAGGCGACGGGTCAGACTAAGAGCGGTTCAGAAACCCCTTATGAGGAAATTAAATCATAGGACCGTGACGTCGCCCGGTATGGCGCAGCCGGGGCCCCACCCTGGAGCCAGGCCCGGGGTTTGGGCTCGTATGCGAGCGCCTGGTGGCCGGGCCTCCCCCCACGGGGTCCGGCCGGGCTCAGCCCGAAGGAGCGACGTGGGGCCGCCTTCCCGTGGGCTCACCACCTACAGGAGGGACCGTTAGGGGCCGGTGCGTAGAGAATCGGGCGGCAGTCAAAGGCGGGGGCCTCGACAGCCCGATCCCTGGACACGGAAACTAGCTCTAGGGACGTGGAACGTCACCTCACTGGCGGGGAAGGAGCCCGAGATTGTGCGTGAGGTTGAGAGGTTCCGACTAGCGATAGTCGGGCTCACCTCTACGCACAGCTTGGGCTCTGGAACCACACTCCTCGAGAGAGGATGGACTCTTCACCACACTGGAGTTGCCCATGGTGAGAGGCGGCGGGCGGGTGTGGGTTTGCTTATAGCCCCCCAGCTCAGCTGCCATGTGTTGGAGTTTACCCCGATGAATGAGAGGGTCGCTTCCCTGCGCCTTCGGGTCGGGGATAGGTCTCTCACTGTCGTTTGTGCCTACGGGCCGAACGGCAGTGCAGAGTACCCGGCCTTCTTGGAGTCTCTGGGAAGGGTGCTGGAAAGTGCTCTGACTGGGGACTCCGTCGTTTTACTGGGGGACTTCAACGCCCACGTGGGCAACAACAGTGACACCTGGAGGGGCGTGATTGGGAGGAACGGCCCCCCTGATCTGAACCCGAGCAGTGTTCAGTTATTGGACTTCTGTGCTAGTTACAGCTTGTCCATAACGAACACCATGTTCAAGCATAAGGGTGTCCATCAGTACACATGGCACCAGGACACCCTAGGCCGTAGGTCGATGATCGACTTTGTGGTCGTTTCATCCGACCTCCGGCCGTATGTCTTGGACACTCGGGTGAAGAGAGGGGCGGAGCTGTCAACTGATCACCACCTGGTGGTGAGTTGGATCCGATGGCGGGGGAGGAAGCTGGACAGACTCGGCAGACCCAAACGTACTGTGAGGGTCTGCTGGGAACGTTTGGCCGAGTCTCCTGTCAGAGAGATCTTCAACTCCCACTTCCGGCAGAGCTTTGACCGGATCCCGAGGGAGGCTGGAGATATTGAGTCAGAGAGGACCATGTTCTCCACCTCCATTGTCGAAGCGGCCGCTTGGAGCTGTGGCCGTAAGGTCTCCAGTGCCTGTCGAGGCGGCAATCCCCGAACCCGGTGGTGGACACCGGAAGTAAGGGATGCCGTCAAGCTGAAAAAGGAGTCCTATCGGGCCTGGTTGGCTTGTGGGACTCCTGAGGCAGCTGACAGGTACCGACAGGCCAAGCGGACTGCAGCCCGGGTGGTTGGGGAGGCAAAAACTCGGGCCTGGGAGGAGTTCGGTGAGGCCATGGAGAAGGACTATCGGTCGGCCTCGAAGAGATTCTGGCAAACCGTCCGGCGCCTCAGAAGAGGGAAGCAGTGCCCTACCAACGCTGTTTACAGTAGAGGTGGGGAGCTGTTGACCTCAACTGGGGATGTCGTTGTAAGGTGGAAGGAATACTTCGAGGATCTCCTCAATCCCGCTGTCACGTCTTCCATTGAGGAAGCAGAGGCTGAGGGCTCAGATGTGGACTCGTTCATCACCCAAGCTGAAGTCACCGAGGTAGTCAAGAAACTCCTTGGTGGCAAGGCACCGGGGGTGGATGAGATCCGCCCTGAGTACCTCAAGTCTCTGGATGTTGTAGGGCTGTCTTGGCTGACACGCCTCTGCAGCATCGCGTGGCAGTCGGGGACGGTGCCTCTGGGATGGAAGACCGGGGTGGTGGTCCCTCTTTTTAAGAAGGGGGACCGGAGGGTGTGTTCCAACTACAGGGGGATCACACTTCTCAGCCTCCCTGGGAAAGTCTATGCCAGGGTACTGGAGAGGAGAATCCGGCCAATAGTAGAACCTCGGATTCAGGAGGAACAGTGTGGTTTTCATCCAGGCCGTGGAACACTGGACCAGCTCTATACCCTCTACAGGGTGCTGGAGGGTTCATGGGAGTTTGCCCAACCAGTCCACATGTGCTTTGTGGATTTGGAGAAGGCATTCGACTGGGTCCCTCGCGGCGGCCTGTGGAGGATGCTCCGGGAGTATGGGGTCCGGGGCCCTTTGCTAAGGGCTATCCGGTCCCTGTACGACCGGAGTAGGAGCTTGGTTCGTATTGCCAGCAGTAAGTCAGACTTGTTCCCGGTGCGTGTTGGACTCCGGCAGGGGTGCCCTTTGTCGCCGGTTCTGTTCATGATTTTTATTTCATGATTCAGAATTTCTGCAGCCGAGTGTGAAGCGGCTGGGATGAGAATCAGCACCTCCAAATCCGAGGACATGGTCCTCAGTCGGAAAAGGGTGGCTTGCCCACTCCAGGTTGGTGGAGAGTTTCTGCCTCGAGTGGAGGAGTTTAAGTATCTTGGGGTCTTGTTCACGAGTGAGGGAAGGATGGAACGGGAGATTGACAGACGGATCGGTGCAGCTTCTGCAGTAATGCGGTCGATGTACCGGTCTGTCGTGGTGAAGAAAGAGCTGAGCCGCTAGGCGAAGCTCTCGATTTACCGGTCAATCTACGTTCCTACTCTCACCTATGGTCATGAGCTTTGGGTCATGACCGAAAGGACAAGGTCCCGGATACAGGCGGCCGAAATGAGCTTTCTCCGCAGGGTGGCTGGGCGATCCCTTAGAGATAGGGTGAGAAGCTCAGTCACCCGGGAGGAGCTCAGAGTAGAGCTGCTGCTCCTCCACATCAAGAGGGGTCAGTTGAGGTGGCTCGGGCATCTGTTCCGGATGCCTCCTGGACGCCTTCCCGGGAAGGTGTTCCGGGCGCTTCCCACTGGGAGGAGACCCCGGGGAAGACCTAGGACACGCTGGAGAGACTATGTCTCCCGGCTGGCCTGGGAACGCCTCGGTTTCCCCCCAGAAGAGCTGGAGGAAGTGTCTAGGGAGAGGGAAGTCTGGGGTTCTCTGCTTAGACTGCTGCCCCCTCGACCCGGGCCTGGAAAGCGGAAGAAGATGGATGGATGGATGGACCTCCCCCTTTGCCTTTTAGACGTTGCTTGGGGGGATGGACTCATTTAAAATAATGTAATCATCAGGTTTCAGCCTGGTTTCTGTCCAACAGAGCACATCTAGATTATGATCAGTGATCATATTATTTACAATATTCAATATTCAATAAGCCAAGCTTTATCATTTGTTATCCGTATTGCATCTGTTTTTTATTTGTTGAACCTTAACTTGGTTTGGACGTTTTTTGTATTTTCAAGTTCGGGGAACAGACACAGTCTCTATAGCAGGGGTGTCAAACTCATTTAAGGTTGAGGGCCGGATCGGAGAAAATGTCCCCTTGTGTGGGCCGAATTACCTCTTTGTTAAACTCTAGTTTGATTACAGTTACATTAATATTAACCATACAAACTACAATATAATTTACAAAAATGTATATATATATATATATATATATATATATATATGTATGTGTGTATATATATATATATATATATATATATATATATATATAAAAATTTTTTTTTTTTTTTTTTTTTTTTTTTTAGATGATGCTAGGTTATTTTAGGGGTGTGCAATATTGACACAAAATGACTTCTGACTAATATATATATATATATATATATATATATATATATATATATATATATATATATATATATGCAGTACAGACCAAAGGTTTGGACACACCTTCTCATTCAAAGAGTTTTCTTTATTTTCATGACTAAGAAAATTGTAGAGTCACACTTGAAGGCATCAAGGGCTATTTGACCAAGAAGGAGAGTGATGGGGTGCTGCGCCAGATGACCTGGCCTCCACAGTCACCGGACCTGAACCCAATCGAGATGGTTTAGGGGTGAGCTGGACCGCAGACAGAAGGCAAAAGGGCCAACAAGTGCTAAGCATCTCTCGGGGAACTCCTTCAAGACTGTTGGAACACCATTTCAGGTGACTACCTCTTGAAGCTCATCAAGAGAATGCCAAGAGTGTGCAAAGCAGTAATCAAAGCAAAAGGTGGCTACTTTGAAGAACCTAGAATATGACATATTTTCAGTTGTTTCACACTTTTTTGTTATGTATATAATTCCATATATAATTCCACATGTGTTAATTCATAGTTTTGATGCCTTCAGTGTGAATCTACAATTAGTATGAAAATAAAGAAAATAGTCATGAAAATAAAGAAAGATAGACAGCATTGTGACAAATATAACACACTTCATACTAGCATCTTTTTAGTTGAGCTATTGTATAAAAGCGATCGCGCTGACATTCGGGAAAGCAACACTCTTGTTATAGTTAGACATTACTTAACGATCATGACATAAATATAAAAAACAATACAGGGCATTTTTGCCTCATATCTTGAATTATATTGTAACCTGATAGCCTTCATCTGACACTGAAAAACTCTCACAATGTTTTTTTTTTTTTTTTTGCAAAGTTACAAAATGTCAGTTCGCATATCATTAAAACAACAGTTAGGATATAAGTACACGATAAATATGGCACACTCCTTGCTCATTTACTTTCTTCATTCGAAGCTGTCCAGTGCATCAACAGTGTAACTTAATATTTACTTAATAATACTTACATGTTGGCGTTGAGATTATGATACCCTTTTTCCATCTCTCCTTAAATGCCTGTCCATCATTCCAGGCAAAATGTCTTCTTTAAGACATGTTTAAAATCACAAGAAAATTGTCACACAAGCATCAGTTACAACGCAGCTATCATCATATCCTCATGCTGCTCGAGATTCTGGCGCCGCTTTAAAAGACGCATGTTAAGTGTCCAGACTCCCGAGGCGTAATATCAACGTAAATATATTAGTAATTTGTTCCTCTTTAAATTAAAAATAAAATGTTGTAGCGAACACACTATTTAATTTTCAAACTGATGTTTAATTTATTATTTTATATTATCGTTGAAATCCTCCTGTGGGCCAGATTGGACACCTCTGTGGGCCGTGTTTGGCCCGCGGGCCATATGTTTGACACCCCTGCTCTATAGTGTGATATCTAGGTGAAAGAGTCTCTATGTGCTGAGAATTAACTGAACTCTGTGACATGAGGCAGCTAGCAGACGGTCGGTTTAGCCAATCTGTCTGCTTCCTGACCTGGGCCCCAGTTAGTCAAGTATAAACACTAAGACTATTTGCCATATTTCTAGAGAGAAGAGTGGCGCCACCCCAGGAGGGATGAAGACCATCTCTTTTCAACAGGTCAGGTCTGCCCCAAAAGCTCGTCCAATTGTCTATGAAACCTATGTTATTCTGTGGGCACCACTTAGACATCCAGCCATTGAGTGATGACAATCTGCTATGCATCTCGTCACCACGGTAAGCAGGGAGGGGACCAGAGCATATTACAGTGTCTGACATTGTGCTTGCAAGTTCACACACCTGTTTAATGTTATTTTTAGTGATCTTCGACTGGCGAAGTCGAACATCATTAGCGCCGGCATGAATAACAATCTTACTCTATTTACGTATAGCATTAGCCAGCACTTTTAAATTTGCCAAGATGTCAGGTGCTCTGGCTCCCGGTAAACATTTGACTATGGTGGCTGGTGTCTCTATATTCACGTTCTGTACAATAGAATCACCAATAACTAGAGCACTTTCATCAGGTTTCTCAGTGGATGCATCACTGAGTGGGGAGAACCTGTTTAATGTTTTGATCGGAACAGAAGAGCGGTGTTTTGACCCACGACTACGCTGCCTCACCGTCACCCAGTTGCCCTGCTGCAGGGGTTCTGTTGCCGGTGTTGTGTAATATTTGTTTCCCGTGAAAAACTGTTCCCGTGGGTGGAGTTTACATGAATATTCATTAGTTACCTTATTGTGGGCGTCCTTGAAACAACATGCAAACGAATGGAACTGAAAATATCAGTGCATGCTCTCAAATCCTTTTGAATAGGTAACAAAGTGTCAATGTTAAGCATTAATTAGCATTAACTGCAACAGTGCCAAAACAATGGATAGTTTGTGTAATATGATAAATTGTCTTTAATGTTTTGCTTGATTGATTACATGCACACAGAAAAACAATCAATAAGCTAATAACCCATCTTACCTAATATAGTTTTTACTGTTTGGTGTATTTCACTTTTTCTATATTTCATTTGTGGAGCTTTATTTTTAATACTTTGCTTTGATTAGACTACCTAGTTTTCATTGGAGAGAGACTAGTACAATTTGTATTTGTATACAAGCCTGAAACAAACCACTACAAATGTATCTGTGTCTTAATAAAATCGTTGTGAGTATCCTGTGTCATGCTTTCTTTAATCTTTTTTTTTTTAAACAGTTTTACCAGTCTTCACAGCCCCATCAGTGTATTTATTGTCAATGTCAATGTCACCTTTATTTATATAGCGCTTTAAACAAAATACATTGCGTCCAAGCAACTGAACAACATTCATTAGGAAAACAGTGTCAATAATGCAAAAATGAGAGTTAAAGGCAGTTCATTATTATTCGTTATTATAGAATGAGTCATGCAACATTGAAACACGTGAGTTAATTTTTATATTTAAATGAACAGTCCTTTTTAAAATGGACATATTTCTCTTTATTGCATTTAGTTAACAGTCAAATACAGAGCTTAACGGTGTAGACAATCTGAGAAAGAACTACTTATAATAAATACTATAATAATGAATATATCCAAGCAGGGGCCGACTGGGACCAAAAAGTGGCCCTGGATTTCTAGCCCACAGCAGCCCACCACATCTTAATGCAAACGCCCCTGTTTTGATACACTTTGGGGATTTTAACCAATAGGGCAACTGATCCTCCATTGAAAAAAACAACAACAACCTGCGTGCAGCAGATGTTAGCGACTCCTAGTGAGCGATAAATGCTCATTACGACACAAACATTCTCCTAGAACTCACACTTTGCATTCAGTTAAGAGATCCATATGAATCATGCATGAAATAGAAGTTTATAAAGTCAAACGATAGCTTTATGTGCTTTACAGATGAACTTGAAGTGTTTATTTATTCGAGATGTTCAATAATAGATAATCTTTGGCTAGATAATACAAGTTCATGATCCGATTCGTGAACAGATGATTCTTTTGAGTCAATCTTTTGAAATAATCATTTATTTTGTTTAACGAAACCAGTGTGGAAACCAGTGGTTCACAAACTGGATAGATCTGAGGTGCAGGGCTCACAAAATCGCTAGCCCGACGTCCCGGGGCTATTGTGTTTTCCAGTCGGGCTCCAAAATGTATCATTGCTCTGCCCGACGGGCTGTCTTGAATATTGATTTAAAATTCCTAACTTGATTCGCGTTGTTCACTCGCTTGAAGGGGTGAAACGGATCGATGCATGCGCTGCGAGCAGCATTTCAGACAATGTGCGTACAGAGAATGAATTCATCTTTCGCGTATCGTAACTTCTGATTGAACACATACACACACAATTATATCAAAATAATTGTATCTGCAAGTATTCTCGTAAACAGTCGGTTATGTTTTAAGTGAACGTATACAGTGGCCTGCTGCTCAGAGAAATTCGCTGTACTTGGATCAATCTGTCTCTTTCTCTCTGTAAATTAGACGATGTGAAAGGGGGCGTGTTTCAAGATAAGCAATGGAGTAGACCAAACTAAACAGGGCGGGAGGGGAAAACACTCATGCAAACAAAACACACTCCTTGTCAGCTGCGTGATCGACTAACTCAACCATTTTCATAGAAAAGAGATGTAATATTATGATTTCCGTCATTTAAAATATATATACATATATATATATATATATATATATATATATATATATATATATATATATATATATATTTGTGTACCGGGTGGGCCGGCCCACATTGGCTAGCGGCCCACCGGGAAAAGTCCCGGTGCTCCAGACTGCCAGTCCGCCCCTGTATCCAAGCATTGTGTCTGTTCTTGACCATAGGCACTGAAAAACAACCTCATCATGTCATGTTTAAGAATAGTGAATAGTGATCCATTGTGTTTAACATTTGAACATCTTAAATAATGTTTAACATTTGAACATCTTATTCAAAAGTTTTTCACATTTTACAACTATTACATACAATGAAACCCGAATGTTTTTTGTCAGCCAAACTCTGTTCTCCTGTTGTTTACCGAGATTAATATCTTCAGAGATTAATTAAAGTTAATATTTCAATAATTTAACAACACTCTTTAATGTTGACAGATTTCTGATGTGTATTAATAGTAACATGCAGAGGTGGGTAATCCAGGGGCCAAAGAGTAAAATTCTTGCCATATTTTTGTTCCACCCATAAAGTCAGCAGCTGATTTCACCAGAGGAGGAAGAAAAGTTATTTATTCCAAGTCACAAACTAGTTTTGTGTCAAATCCCAAGTCCTCAAAGAGTTAAAGTTAATGAGATAATTAAGTGACTAATTTAATGATGATTGAGCATTAGTGATGAACACCTGCTGTTATTGAGAACTACAGAGGATCAGATGTTGATGTTTTATTGGTTAAAATGATGCCACCATCATGGAGATCAGTGTTTGGATTAGTTGTGTTCTTGACCCTTGACTTGTTGTGTCAGATCTATCGCTCTCTCTGTGTAGCTCTGCATTTGATGTTGTGGAGAAAAGAGATCTGTGATATGTGAAAAACATATAGTCACCCCCCAAGATTACTGTTATAAACATGAGCCGCATCTAAAAGGCAAAGGTGGAGGTGTTGCTTCAATTTATAACAACATTTTCAGGATTTCTCAGAGGGCAGGCTTCAAGTATAACTCGTTTGATGTAATGGTGCTTCATAAAACATTATCCAGAGAAACAAATGTTAATGATAAATCCCCTGTTATGTTTGTACTGGCTACTGTATACAGGCCACCAGGGCACCATACAGACTTTTGTAAAGAGTTTGGTGATTTTACATCCGAGTAAGTTCTGGCTGCAGATAAAGTCTTAATAGTTGGTGATTTTAATATCCATGTTGATAATGAAAAAGATGCATTGGGATCAGCATTTATAGACATTCTGAACTCTACTGGTGTTAGACAACATGTTTCAGGACCTACTCATTGTCGAAATCATACTCTAGATTTAATACTGTCACATGGAATTGATGTTGATGGTGTTGAAATTATTCAGCCAAGTGATGATATCTCAGATCATTATTTAGTTCTGTGCAAACTTCATATAGCCAAAATTGTAAATTCTACTTCTTGTTACAAGTATGGAAGAACCATCACTTCTAACACGACAGACTGCTTTTTAAGTTATCTTCCTGATGTAACCAAATTCCTTAGCATATCCAAAACCTCAGAACAACTTGATGATGTAACAAAAACTATGAACTCTCTCTTTTCTAGCACTTTAAATAAAGTTGCTCCTTTACACTTAAGGAAGGTTAAGGAAAACAGTTTGACCCCATGGTATAATGAGCATACTCGCACCCTAAAGAGAGCAGCCCGAAAAATGGAGCGCAGCTGGAGGAAAACAAAACTAGAGGTATTTCGTATTGCTTGGCGGGAAAGTAACATATCCTACAGAAAAGCATTAAAAACTGCTAGATCCGATTACTTTTCTTCTCTTTTAGAAGAAAACAAACATAACCCCAGGTATTTATTCAACAAAGTGGCTAAATTAACGAAAAATAAAGCCTCAACAAGTGTTGACATTTCCCAACACCACAGCAGTAATGACTTTATGAACTACTTCTAAAATCGTATCATTAGGATATGTCCCCAAAACCTTCAAACTGGCTGTTATTAAGCCTCTCATCAAAAAACCAGAACTTGACCCCATAGAACTAGTTAATTATAGACCAATCTCAAATCTCCCTTTTCTGTCCAAGATACTAGAAAAGGTGGTATTCTCACAATTATATTCCTTCTTAGAGAAAAATGGTATATGTGAGGATTTCCAGTCAGGATTTAGACCGTATCATAGTACTGAGACTGCTCTCCTTAGAGTTACAAATGATCTGCTCTTATCATCTGATCGTGGGTGTATCTCTCTATTAGTTTTATTGGATCTTAGTGCTGCGTTTGACACAATTGACCACAACATTCTTTTGCATAGACTTGAAAACTTTGTTGGCATCAGTGGAAGTGCATTAGCATGGTTTAAATCGTACTTATATGACCACCATCAGTTCGTAGCAGTGAATGAAGATCTATCCTATCGATCACAAGTGCAGTATGGAGTACCTCAAGGCTCACTAATGGTTTGCATAGTCTATAAAAAAAACTGGAAGACGAGTAATTTCTTACTGCTAAATTCTGAATTCTGAGGTGTTAATTATAGGACCTAAAAACTCTGCTTGTAATAACCTAGAACACTGTCTAAGACTTGATGGTTGCTCTGTCAATTCTTCGTCATCAGTTAGGAACCTAGGTGTGCTATTTGATCGCAATCTTTCCTTAGAAAGCCACGTTTCTAGCATTTGTAAAACTGCATTTTTCCATCTCAAAAATATATCTAAATTACGGCCTATGCTCTCAATGTCAAATGCAGAAATGTTAATCCATGCATTTATGACCTCAAGGTTAGATTATTGTAATGCTTTATTGGGTGGTTGTTCTGCACGCTTAGTAAACAAACTACAGCTAGTCCAAAATGCAGCAGCAAGAGTTCTTACTAGAACCAGGAAGTATGACCATATTAGCCCGGTCCTGTCAACACTGCACTGGCTCCCTATCAAGCATCGTATAGATTTTAAAATATTGCTTATTACTTATAAAGCCCTGAATGGTTTTGCACCTCAGTATTTGAATGAGCTCCTTTTACATTATAATCCTCTACGTCCGCTACGTTCTCAAAACTCAGGCAATTTGATAATACCTAGAATATCAAAATCAACTGCGGGCGGCAGATCCTTTTCCTATTTGGCGCCTAAACTCTGGAATAACCTACCTAACATTGTTCGGGAGGCAGACACACTCTTGCAGTTTAAATCTAGATTAAAGACCCATCTCTTTAACCTGGCATACACATAACTTACTAAGATGCTTTTAATATCCAAATCCGTTAAAGGATTTTTAGGCTGCATTAATTAGGTAAACCGGACCCGGGAACACTTCCCATAACACCCTATGTACTTGCTACATCATTAGAAGAATGGCATCTATGCTTATATTTGTCTGTTTCTCTCTTGTTCCGAGGTCACCGTGGCCACCAGATCCAGTCTGTGTCCAGATCAGAGGGTCACTGCAGTCACCCGGATCCAGTACGTATCCAGACCAGATGCTGGATCAGCACCTAGAAAGGACCTCTACATCCCTGAAAGACAGCGAAGACCAGGACAACTAGAGCCCCAGATACAGATCCCCTGTAAAGACCTTGTCTTAGAGGACCACCAGGACAAGTCCACAGGAAACAGATGATTCTTCTGCACAATCTGACTTTGCTGCAGCCTGGAATTGAACTACTGGTTTCGTCTGGTCAGAGGAGAACTGGCCCCCCAACTGAGCCTGGTTTCTCCCAAGGTTTTTTCTCCATTCTGTCACCGATGGAGTTTTGGTTCCTTGCCGCTGTCGCCTCTGGCTTGCTTAGTTGGGGACACTTCATCTACAGCGATATCGTTGACTTGATTGCAAATAAATGCACAGACACTATTTAACTGAACAGAGATGACATAACTGAATCCAATGATGAACTGCCTTTAACTATCATTTTTGCATTATTGACACTGTTTTCCTAATGAATGTTGTTCAGTTGCTTTGACGCAATGTATTTTGTTTAAAGCGCTATATAAATAAAGGTGACTTTGACAATGAGCTGATTTAATTTTACCTCATAATGTTTTTTCTTTTTCTTTTCACATGTATAGGTTTTGAATAATCCCAGTCGAACTACACAATACACAAAAAAAGCAGTTCCAATATTTACTGGGAGTGAATTTTAAATTTGTGTAACACATATAGAAATCTGAACTCCAGTGCTTGCTTTTTAGACACACACAGATATCAAGAACCAGCATATTAATCTCTACAATGGTGACAATCAACCAAATGCTTCATGTTGCAATACATGAAAGACTCCTATAATGCACTGCAGTACGAATAATTATTTTCTATATAATTCATTTTTTTCTTCCATTTGATTTCATCCAAGGCTGTGCTTAAAGTCAGTTGTAGTTCTTGTCTTTCTCTTTTCTTCAGTGATGTTGATTGATAATGGAAGGTGTTCATCACTAATGCACAATCTTCATTTAATTAGTCACTTAATTATCTAATTAACTTTAACTCTTTGAGGACTTGGGATTTGACTCAAGACTAGTTTGTGACTTGGAAGGAATGACTTGTTTCCTCCTCTGATGAAATCGGCTGCTGAGATCACGGGTGGAGCAAAAATATGGCAGGATGTTTACTCTTGGCCCCTGGATTACCCACCTCTGGTTAAAGCATTAAATCTATTAATTCTGTACTTAAAATGTAAAGTTAATGACATTTGAATGCATTGTTATTGAGCTGTGTAATATATACAAGCTTTAATTTAATGTGAGCTATTTAACAACTATTTGCAATATAGTAGGCCTGGTGAAATATTCATGTTTTTAAAATATTAATGTTTTCATGTTCATTAACTTAAGCTACTGATGTTCTGTGTAAAAGTTATATATATATATATATATATATATATATATATATATATAATTGAGTCATGTTAAACCTGCTTATCTATGCATTGTATTGGGTTTGCTGGTGATTTACAATGTTTGTATGTTTATATCTTTAAAGGTTTATTCCACTACGTAGCTTAATGCTATAAATCAGTAGTTCCCAAACCTGTCCTGGAGTACCCCCAACACTGCACGTTTTCTTTGTCTCCCTAATTAAAAACATCTGATTCAACTCATCAGCTCATTAACCCATGTGATAATGAGCTGATGAGTTGAATCAGATGTGTTTAATTAGGGAGACAAAGAAAACGTGCAGTGTTGGGGGTACTCCAGGACAGGTTTGGGAATCACTGCTATAAATAAATGGATGAAATCATTAATAAAGTTAATTAAGTGTATTTCTTTTGTATTCCACCTTGACTGTCTGTTGAGTTTCTGTGGCTGGGACCTGAGGCTGGGATTATTTAACGTTGGTCACTAGGTGACGTTAATTTTTTATTTATTTTTAATCACAATCAAATTCAAAACCAGCCCAGCATTTGTTTACTTTTTATCTAACAGTTTGCTAAACCCCTCCCACAAATATTATCGAATCATAGCTTGGCAACTGTAACAAGTCAACCTTATTCAGTCTATGATCACAACACTTGTCAATGACAGGCACAGGTTAAACAACTTTCAAATTAGGGAATATTTTAGGACTCAAATTTAAAATTGACAAGTAAACAACTTTAAATATTCTAATACTAAATATTAATACATATGTTATTATAAATCCAAATATCCTCCAGCCATGGAGAGATTTTGAGACAACAGGCCCCTGGACGAACTTGTAAAACATCCTCTACCCCTTACATTGTGGAACTGACAGAACTGACAACACTGCTTGTAGCCTGTACTGCAATGTGTATAAAGAGGGTAACTGATCATGATTATGTGGCCATATCTGCAGCCTTAGAACAAGGTGTGAAGCTGAATGTCGTCTTGTGCTCTTAGGTCATTCATGGTAATAGCCTTAAATAAGTAACTATATAAGGAATACTGTCTGCAGGAGATACGAGGGTTGTGGAGGTTATAAATCTGATACAGGCACTGATTCTTTCTGGCCCTGTTTTTCATGCTCCCCGTTGGTCACATAATTAGAAGACGTTTTATGCAGATTATGCTGTACATAATTTCTTCTTGTATTGTTGAACCTTCATGTCAACTATACTGATTCTAAGTTAGGTTCCTTAAAATGCTGTTATGATATTAAAGGGTAACTACTGTTTATTTCAACCTTTCAAACTTT